>NW_025765547.1:1162500-1532500 GCF_003918875.1 Haliotis rubra
CCCTGGGTCTCAGATTAAGACAACCAAGGAGTGCTACAAGGATGTAAATAATTCACTTATCCTTTTCCTTTTCATCCCAATGTCTTGAAAACCACATTTTGTGAGGTTGATTTGTAACATGCAGTGCCATTCTGATAGATGACCCGATGTTAATCATGTGGTCGGCGGAATACGACGATGTTTGCCGAACAAGCTGCCCCGTGTTGTTGTAAATACCATGGATCGAAAAATCCTCTAACGGGAGTTCACGTGACGACCTAGTTTTAACCAATCAACGCCACGGATTACAAATCAGACGGACACACCTATCTATCTATGACGTCAGACTCTCACCTGCACGCCACCTGCTGGTCAGACGTTACAACTCTGATCAAAGTTCCATCAGTGCTGGAATGTGTAGCAGTCTCTCAAAGTAGAGAGTTTTTTCGGAGTGTACCATTTAATGATAAAGCTGACATATTGAACTGCTACCGTAGGCCGGCGCCGCAATAGCGTGGTACTGATAAATAGCGCCACCGGTACTATATGGCTCCTATCTAAGTAAACAGTCTTACGTTGTTGCTGGCTGACATTTTGAAGAAATCTAACAGAATCAGATTAATCTGTATGGCACTGTTTCCGGAGTTAATTTCCTGTCCCGATTTTATTATGGGAATTTGTCATCGCGTAATCTAAAGGACCGTACATAACTTATGGGCCTTTTTGTGTTGTTTTTTTGGTGGTTTTTTTTTTTTTTGTTTGGTTGTTGTTGTTGGGGTTTTGGGGGTATTTTTGTGTTGTTGTTTGTTTTGGGGTTTTTTGGGGGGAGAGAGAAATTACCCCCCTTCCCCTTTCCATAATTCTTAAGCATGATTGTATTTCATCCAAAAGTAGTGCCAATAGGTTATGTTTGAAGTAAATTATGCTTCACGCAAACATCTCAGACTAACCAAGAACGTATCATTCATATAGACACATGTCATCGTATCCCAATTGTGTGGAACGATGCTCGTGATGTTGATCACTGGACTGTCTGGTCCAGACTCGATTATTTACAGCTCGCCGCAATAAAGCTGGAGTATTGCTGAGTGCGGCTTTAAACAACAAACCAACCAACCAAATCATTCACATGCACCGTGGTATACAGATAGAATATATATCATGTGATACAGAAGGGTTATACATGATTCTGTATGATAGTTATGATCAGGGGAAATACAGCTAGACATCAAATATATCCATGATACCGAGCTATATATATGCAATGTTGTGCAGTGTGATTTACCATACTAATCAAAGATATGCTATGATGTACAGAAGAGAGATATTAAGTCATACCATGCTGTACAGTATGATCTACCATACTTTACATGGGTGATATATCGTGATAGCAATTTATACTATAACCTACAGAGAAGATATTCCATGGGAGATACATAATAATATATATAATATCCTGACAAGAAACAATTCCATTCAACCGATATACCCAGAACGACAATGGGTAATTGTTGCGATTGTTTACAACTTGCTGAATCCAAGGTAACGTTGAAACACGTCTTAAATCAACCCTAAACATACAACCGTCTTGTGAGCCATTTCCTCTTTAAACCGGAAACCGTGACGAAAAAGATGTCTCCAAAGGGTCGACCGTCTGGGTCGTTATCGCTACACGACGTTTTGCTGCAGTGATCACGAATGGGAATGATGCAAACGTTGTTTGACGGGCCCAGTGCATGGCTGTGCTGACATAGCTGAGCGTTCCCTGTCAAAATAACGCAAACTCTTGTACTATCTCACAGCATGTTATGGTAAATACGAACACATTGGACTCCAGCTTGATACTGTGGAACCCTAACGAAGCTAATGCTTATCAGTCTTAGTTTGGTGGTCTTATAACGAAACAGTGGTCTTACATCGGGATTATAGTTCTATGGTCCTATAGCAGATATCTGGCCTTAAAGAGGCATTTTTCTCATTATGGTCTTATTGTAGCCTGTGGGCTTATATCACAATCACAACCATGGTCTTACTGCAGTCTGTGGGCTTATATCAGCATTATCGTCTTATTGCAGCCTGTGGGCTTATATCACAATCATGGTCTTATTGCAGTCTGTGGGCTTATATCGACATTATGGCCTTAAAGCGGCCTATGATCTTATATCAGCTTTATGGCCTTATTGCAGTCTGTGGGCTTATATCACAATCATGGTCTTATTGCAGTCTGTGGGCTTATATCACCATCATGGTCTTAAAGCGGCCTATGATCTTATATCACCATCATGGCCTTTTTGCAGTCTGTGGGCTTATATCACAATCATGGTCTTATTGCAGTCTGTGGACTTATATCACCATCATGGTCTTAAAGCGGCCTATGATCTTATATCACCATCATGGCCTTTTTGCAGTCTGTGGGCTTATATCACCATCATGGTCTTATTGCAGTCTGTGGGCTTATATCAGCTTTATGGTCTTATTGCAGTCTGTGGGCTTATATCACCATCATGGCCTTATTGCAGTCTGTGGGCTTATATCACAATCATGGTCTTATTGCAGTCTGTGGGCTTATATCACCATCATGGTCTTAAAGCGGCCTATGGTCTTATATCAGCTTTATGGTCTTATTGCAGTCTGTGGGCTTATATCACCATCATGGTCTTATTGCAGTCTGTGGGCTTATATCACCATCATGGTCTTATTGCAGTCTGTGGGCTTATATCACCATCATGGTCTTATTGCAGCCTGTGGGCTTATATCACAATCATGGTCTTAAAGCGACCTATGATCTTATATCAGCTTTATGGTCTTATTGCAGTCTGTGGGCTTATATCACCATCATGGTCTTATTGCAGCCTGTGGGCTTATATCACAATCATGGTGTTATTGCAGTCTGTGGGCTTGTATCTGAATCATGGTCTTATTGCAGTCTGTGGGCTTATATCGACATTATGGCCTTAAAGCGGCCTATGATCTGATATCAGCTTTATGGCCTTATTGCAGTCTGTGGGCTTATATCACCATCATGGTCTTAACGCGGCCTATAATCTTATATCAGCTTTATGGCCTTATTGCAACCTGTGGGCTTATATCACAATCATGGTCTTATTGCAGTCTGTGGGCTTATATCACAATCATGGTCTTAAAGCGGCCTATGATCTTATATCACCTTTATGGTCTTATTGCAGTCTGTGGGCTTATATCACAATCATGGTCTTATTGCAGCCTGTGGGCTTATATCACAATCATGGTCTTATTGCAGTCTGTGGGCTTCTATCGACATTGTGGCCTTAAAGCGACCTATGATCTTATATCACCATCATGGTCTTATTGCAGTCTGTGGGCTTATATCACCATCATGGTCTTATTGCAGCCTGTGGGCTTATATCACAATCATGGTCTTATTGCAGCCTGTGGGCTTCTATCGACATTGTGGCCTTAAAGCGGCCTATGATCTTATATCAGCTTCATGGCCTTATTGCAGTCTGTGGGCTTATATCACCATCATGGTCTTATTGCAGTCTGTGGGCTTATATCACCATCATGGTCTTAAAGCGGCCTATGATCTTATATCACCATCATGGCCTTATTGCAGTCTGTGGGCTTATATCACAATCATGGTCTTATTGCAGTCTGTGGGCTTATATCACCATCATGGTCTTAAAGCGGCCTATGATCTTATATCACCATCATGGCCTTTTTGCAGTCTGTGGGCTTATATCACCATCATGGTCTTATTATTGCAGTCTGTGGGCTTATATCACCATCATCTGTGGGCTTATATCACAATCATGGTCTTATTGCAGCCTGTGGGCTTATATCACCATCATGGTCTTAAAGCGGCCTATGATCTTATATCACCATCATGGCCTTTTTGCAGTCTGTGGGCTTATATCACAATCATGGTCTTATTGCAGTCTGTGGGCTTATATCACCATCATGGTCTTCAAGCGGCCTATGATCTTATATCACCATCATGGTCTCATTGCAGTCTGTGGGCTTATATCACAATCATGGTCTTATTGCAGCCTGTGGGCTTATATCACCATCTTGGTCTTAAAGCGGCCTATGATCTTATATCACCATCATGGCCTTATTGCAGTCTGTGGGCTTATATCACAATCATGGTCTTATTGCAGTCTGTGGGCTTATATCACCATCATGGTCTTAAAGCGGCCTATGATCTTATATCACCATCATGGCCTTATTGCAGTCTGTGGGCTTATATCACCATCATGGTCTTATTGCAGTCTGTGGGCTTATATCACCATCATGGTCTTAAAGCGGCCTATGATCTTATATCACAATCATGGTCTTATTGCAGTCTGTGGGCTTATATATCACCTGTTATATCATGGGGCTTATATCACAATCATGGTCTTATTGCAGTCTGTGGGCTTATATCACCATCATGGTCTTATTGCAGTCTGTGGGCTTATATCACCATCATGGTCTTATTGCAGTCTGTGGGCTTATATCACAATCATGGTCTTATTGCAGTCTGTGGGCTTATATCACCATCATGGTCTTAAAGCGGCCTATGATCTTATATCAGCGTCATGGTCTTATTGCAGTCTGTGTCTTATTGCAGTCTGTGGCTTATATCACCATCATGGTCTTATTGCAGTCTGTGGGCTTATATCACCATCATGGTCTTATTGCAGTCTGTGGGCTTATATCACCATCATGGCCTTATTGCAGTCTGTGGGCTTATATCACCATCATGGTCTTATTGCAGCCTGTGGGCTTATATCACCATCATGGTCTTATTGCAGTCTGTGGGCTTATATCACCATCATGGTCTTAAAGCGGCCTATGATCTTATATCAGCATCATGGTCTTATTGCAGTCTGTGGGCTTATATCACCATCATGGTCTTATTGCAGCCTGTGGGCTTATATCACAATCATGGTCTTATTGCAGTCTGTGGGCTTATATCACCATCATGGTCTTAAAGCGGCCTATGATCTTATATCAGCGTTATGGTCTTATTGCAGTCTGTGGGCTTATATCACCATCATGGTCTTATTGCAGTCTGTGGGCTTATATCACAATCATGGTCTTATTGCAGCCTGTGGGCTTATATCACCATCATGGTCTTATTGCAGCCTGTGGGCTTATATCACCATCATGGTCTTAAAGCGGCCTATGATCTTATATCACCATCATGGTCTTATTGCAGTCTGTGGGCTTATATCACCATCATGGTCTTATTGCAGTCTGTGGGCTTATATCACCATCATGGTCTTATTGCAGTCTGTGGGCTTATATCACCATCATGGTCTTATTGCAGTCTGTGGGCTTATATCACCATCATGGTCTTATTGCAGCCTATGATCTTATATCACCATCATGCAGTCTGTGGGCTTATATCACCATCATGGTCTTATTGCAGTCTGTGGGCTTATATCACCATCATGGTCTTATTGCAGTCTGTGGGCTTATATCACCATCATGGTCTTATTGCAGTCTGTGGGCTTATATCACCATCATGGTCTTAAAGCGGCCTATGATCTTTATATCACCATCATGGTCTTATTGCAGTCTGTGGGCTTATATCACCATCATGGTCTTATTGCAGCCTGTGCTTATATATATCACCATCATGGCCTTTTGCAGTCTGTGGGCTTATATCACCATCATGGTCTTATTGCAGTCTGTGGGCTTATATCACAATCATGGTCTTATTGCAGTCTGTGGGCTTATATCACAATCATGGTCTTATTGCAGTCTGTGGGCTTATATCACCATCATGGTCTTATTGCAGTCTGTGGGCTTATATCACCATCATGGTCTTATTGCAGCCTGTGGGCTTATATCACCATCATGGTCTTATTGCAGTCTGTGGGCTTATATCACCATCATGGTCTTAAAGCGGCCTATGATCTTATATCACCATCATGGTCTTATTGCAGTCTGTGGGCTTATATCACCATCATGGTCTTATTGCAGTCTGTGGGCTTATATCACAATCATGGTCTTATTGCAGTCTGTGGGCTTATATCACCATCATGGTCTTATTGCAGTCTGTGGGCTTATATCACAATCATGGTCTTATTGCAGTCTGTGGGCTTATATCACCATCATGGTCTTATTGCAGTCTGTGGGCTTATATCACCATCATGGTCTTATTGCAGTCTGTGGGCTTATATCACAATCATGGTCTTATTGCAGTCTGTGGGCTTATATCACCATCATGGTCTTAAAGCGGCCTATGATCTTATATCAGCGTTATGGTCTTATTGCAGCCTGTGGGCTTATATCACAATCATGGTCTTATTGCAGTCTGTGGGCTTATATCACCATCATGGTCTTAAAGCTGCCTATGATCTTATATCAGCTTCATGGTCTTTTTGCAGTCTGTGGGCTTATATCACCATCATGGTCTTATTGCAGCCTGTGGGCTTATATCACCATCATGGTCTTATTGCAGTCTGTGGGCTTATATCACCATCATGGTCTTAAAGCGGCCTATGATCTTATATCAGCTTCATGGTCTTATTGCAGTCTGTGGGCTTATATCACCATCATGGTCTTATTGCAGCCTGTGGGCTTATATCACAATCATGGTCTTATTGCAGCCTGTGGACTTCTATCCACATTGTGGCCTTAAAGCGGCCTATGATCTTATATCACCATCATGGCCTTATTGCAGTCTGTGGGCTTATATCACCATCATGGTCTTATTGCAGTCTGTGGGCTTATATCAGAATCATGGTCTTATTGCAGCCTGTGGGCTTATATCACCATCATGATCTTATTGCAGCCATCTATGGTCACATTGTCTTAAAGCGGCCTATGATCTTATATCAGCATCATGGCCTTATTGCAGTCTGTGGGCTTATATCACCATCATGGTCTTATTGCAGTCTGTGGGCTTATATCACCATCATGGTCTTTTTGCAGTCTGTGGGCTTATATCACCATCATGGTCTTATTGCAGCCTGTGGGCTTATATCACCATCATGGTCTTAAAGCGGCCTATGATCTTATATCAGCTTCATGGCCTTTTTGCAGTCTGTGGGCTTATATCACAATCATGGTCTTATTGCAGTCTGTGGGCTTATATCACAATCATGGTCTTATTGCAGTCTGTGGGCTTATATCACAATCATGGTCTTATTGCAGCCTGTGGGCTTATATCACCATCATGGTCTTAAAGCGGCCTATGATCTTATATCATCATCATGGCCTTATTGCAGTCTGTGGGCTTATATCACCATCATGGTCTTATTGCAGCCTGTGGGCTTATATCACTATCATGGCCTTTTTGCAGTCTGTGGGCTTATATCACCATCATGGTCTTATTGCAGTCTGTGGGCTTATATCGTAATCATGGTCTTATTGTAGTCTGCGGGCTTATATCACAATCATGCACTTATTGCAGTCTGTGGGCTTATATCACCATCATGGTCTTATTGCAGTCTGTGGGCTTATATCACCATCATGGTCTTATTGCAGCCTGTGGGCTTATATCACCATCATGATCTTATTGCAGCCTGTGGACTTCTATCCACATTGTGGCCTTAAAGCGGCCTATGATCTTATATCACCATCATGGCCTTATTGCAGTCTGTGGGCTTATATCACCATCATGGTCTTATTGCAGTCTGTGGGCTTATATCACCATCATGGCCTTTTGCAGTCTGTGGGCTTATATCACCATCATGGTCTTATTGCAGCCTGTGGGCTTATATCACCATCATGGTCTTAAAGCGGCCTATGATCTTATATCACCATCATGGCCTTTTTGCAGTCTGTGGGCTTATATCACCATCATGGTCTTATTGCAGTCTGTGGGCTTATATCACAATCATGGTCTTATTGCAGTCTGTGGGCTTATATCACAATCATGGTCTTATTGCAGCCTGTGGGCTTATATCACCATCATGGTCTTAAAGCGGCCTATGATCTTATATCATCATCATGGCCTTTTTGCAGTCTGTGGGCTTATATCACCATCATGGTCTTATTGCAGCCTGTGGGCTTATATCACCATCATGGCCTTTTGCAGTCTGTGGGCTTATATCACCATCATGGTCTTATTGCAGTCTGTGGGCTTATATCACAATCATGGTCTTATTGTAGTCTGTGGGCTTATATCACAATCATGGTCTTATTGCAGTCTGTGGGCTTATATCACCATCATGGTCTTATTGCAGTCTGTGGGCTTATATCACCATCATGGTCTTAAAGCGGCCTATGCTCTTATATCAGCTTTATGGCCTTATTGCAGTCTGTAGGCTTATATCAGCATTATGAAATGTTGCAGTCTGTGGCCATGTATGGACGTTATAACGCCGCAGCTCACCACCCTGCAAGTGCGGGTGTCTTAGACGGCTGAGTCGTCGCCCACGTTCCCACAGCAATGTTGACGAAGGTGTTTGTGGGGATTTTAACGGTCAATGGTCTGGTTGACTCAATGTGTGTTGATACGTTTCGTAATTTAAATCGAAATATATATGATACTAGCAAGAGGGTAGAACAGACAGTATTGAAACTGCCAGACGTGTTACCTTGTTTGTACGTCACTGGGTTCCCATTGGTGAGGTGACCTACGTTCACCCACATTTATCTGCATGAGTCGTGGTGTCAAAACGTGTCGAGGGTACAAAGGCGTGGCGCCGCAAAACTCATTTACAACTGACTCATGTAATATTTGACGGAGGTTCATATTACGTGGGACAAAACTATATGTGCATGCACTGCAGATATAGTCGCTGATGCTGCCACGTGTAACAGTGTCGTGCACGTGGTAGCTAGACGCAGACATTGCGTACATGCCATGCATGCAAAGGTTAACTTCATATCACAAACTTTAGGATCGTCCCAAGAATGCGTGACCTTCAAACTAAATACATGTCCATATATGGGCACCTAGTCTCACCTTGACAAGACAACGTGTGCCATTATCTGGTTCATTTACTTCCCAATCATCACTATTTTCATTTTCAAACGGCCACCTACACCTCCCCATTCCCAGACTTCTTGTGAACACACAGCTGCCGCGCCCCAGCTGGGTAGACAATGGCGAGCTGTAGTCAATATGTGAATACACGACAACGCCATCCTGACGCCATGTGTCGTCAGGTCACGTGACCAATACGTGGTTGACACAGACATCCCCGTGCTGTGATGTACGACCAGTATTTCTACCGAGGTCAATAACTCGTTGTAGGCGTTCCGAATGACCTCACGGTCTTTCACGAATTCAGACACAGGACGTCGTGGGTACGTCAGCAATGGCAGTTGTATTGACGTCATTGGCGTTGGGAACAACTTGACGTGGGCACTCACCAGTGTCGGAGTATTTGTTTTGTAAACGGTCACGTCACATATACACTATAGTATGTTTGCAGTTTCACTTTAAACAAAAATGTAACTCGAATAAAGTGAAATTAAGATTGCGAATCCTCATTATTTTACCATGCCAATTGAACATTTAAATCTCAGAATTTTATTCAACTTTATCCTGAGATTTTAATGTTCAGTTGGCAAGGTAAGATTATGAGGATTCGCAATCTTAATTTCACTATATTTGATTTACTTTTTTGTTTAAAGTGAAATTCACCAGTACGTTTTCACTGCAAACAGACTATAATACCCTGGACTTCGCGGTTCGAGTAAATCCACAGTACGTCGTATATCACATTCTGTCCAAAGTATGTGACTATATCGTTGTGAATGGCACTATTAAGAATTAACTGTCTGGGTAACTTCATCCAACCTGCTGCTTATCACAGCTTATACGTATTTACCTCTAGTATCATAGTTTTAATCACTCCAGCTTGATAAGGGTTTAAGAAACTATCAACCCGAAGGTTTCATCTATGAAGTTTTATGTTCTTTGAAGATTTGATATCTGTGAACGGTTGTTTGTTTGTTTGTTTAACGCCGCACTGAGCAATATTCCAGCTTTACGACGACGGTCGAATCTGTCCTAGATATATCTGTGATTGACACTTTGTCTACTCGTACCAGTCCACTCGGTTAGGACACATTGAAATACACAGAGCTTGGCCACCCGATCTCAAACTACAAGCTCGGGTTGCTGACGGCATCGATTCTGACCTGCCATCCCCAACAGATGTGTTAACGTATCTGTTGACGTTGTTGCTGACGTTCACGGGCGTTTTGAAGTGTCTAAATATGCATATCGACAGTCTACGCTTCCCCCGATGTTCCATGTCTTAATTACCTTTATACTTCAAAATGCCTTATACTTTATACTTCCAAATGCTTTATGCATATTTGTATATCCAGAAAGCAACATATCAACTTCCAACTGGACTTGCAAAAATAATCATATAGTTATTCTTCAATAAATATTGATAGTTTTTTTCATTGCTGCAATGTATCGTTTATCACCCAAACTCGGTTCACAGAAGATAGTTCGGATGCAATCTTCTCGGGAATATGGGTACATTGAAATTGCACCACAACGTTTTGCAGACAATTTTCCCGAAATCGGTTCGCATAACGTCATAATACAATTGAATCACTAAATTCTTACTGCCACCGAAGCTAGGTATCTTTTACACCCAAGACGCAGCTTTTGAATGATTACGTACAGAAAGAATGGAAATATCGTTTTGAATGAAAACTAGAGCATTGCCCTTGTGACATTTAAAGCATGAAAAATAACAACAGTTGTCGATTTCAATTTTAAACTTTTATCAACGAATCTCTATAGCTTTATATTACAAAAATCCAAAAATGGGGATGAAATAATTCATTGTCTTTACATTAGTTATGTGTTTCATTAGTTTAAAAAATCTACAAAAAGGGGGCCATCTGTGCTACAATCGTTACCGTGGGGAATCACAACACAACTGACAACAGGACAACTAACAGCACGGTGCTGTGTTTAAATTACAGCACATCAAGTGCAAGCCCCGTGGGCGTGGCAACGTCGCAGGTGTTGATGTATGATATCTATGTATTACACTAACTGGGGCGCATCACCTTTAACTTATTGTACTCACGTTTTCACACTTGTTGATAAATGTTCCTGTCTGTAAACGGGCCCAGGCAACATTTTCCATTATCATAACACGGGTTCGTAATGATGCAGTAATAACATCGGATATCACTGCTTATTACCAATCAATGGCTTTCTCAATACAAACATTGGTTTCCATCGTCGTCGTCGTCATCGTCGTCGTCATCATCATTATTATCATCATTACCACCGTCATCGTCGTCATCATCATTATCATCATCATCATCGTCATCATTACCACCACCATCGTCGCCGTTGTCATCATCGTCGCCCTTGCAGTCGTCATTATAACCATCATCATCATCATCATCATCGTCATCATCCTTGCCGTCGTCGTCATCATCATCACATTTCCATTATCAAAACACGGGTTTGTAATGATGCAATAATAACATCTGATATCACCGATACTACTAGTCAATACATTTCCCAATACAAACATTACTTTACATCATCAGCAGCAGCACACCCTTCATCATCCTTGTCGTCGTCGTCGTCGTCGTCATCACCACCGACACCACCATCCTTGTCGTCGTCGTCACCTTCATCATCATCACCACCACCATCGTCGTAATCATCGTCATCATTATCGTCATTATCATTAGTGTTATTACTGTTGTTGCACCTGTTCAGCATACGTCATGGCTGCGAGTGTTTCATCAATCAAATACACAGCCTGACGTCAGCGTGTTATGATTGGGAGGTTTGCGGAATGTGTGGGAATTTCCATTCATCTATAACACGCGGCGCACACGTGGACGATTGATATCGGAAAATATTGTATGCGTTTGTGAAAGTTAATATTAAATATTGACCAGCAGGCGTGTATATGCTTGACTTGTTGTCGGGAATCGTTTGATTCTCACGGTTAATTAAACGAACTGCTAACACAGCAACTCTCGGTACAATGCCACTGGCACCTGGAATCACAAGCCCGTGTGTCCTTCCGTGTAGAGATTAAGTAGTTTTGTTCCATTTTAAGTGAGTTGGAAACTGAATTTTATTATTCGCTGCAGTCAACAATATTCAGGCTACACCCCGACGACCTGTCGTAATGATGAAGACAAAACCAGTGGTTGACATTATGATCATAGAACCGACATGATATGCCAGGACGTCACCTGTCCTCTTTATTCGGCTGGTTCCACCTGTAATACCACAAGGTACATGTTGAGGAGTTTACATGGGGATTCCCCCTTAGGATATATCACATGCAGCGTGTCGTGTTGATGTTGGAGGGAACCCATAATCGTAGTATATCTATTCCTGTAAATACAGGCTGTTTAACGACAAATAACCATTTTAATCCATGGGTGTGTCTGATATTAAGGACCTCTCAAAACGTACATGTCGACTTGGTATAATGTTCTGATAAGTATGGAAATAAGATCAACTGATAGGAACTCGAAATGTCTACACATCGATTTAATTCCTAGCTGATCAATAACTAATTTACTAACGGTACATATATAGAGAGACGGGCTTCTCAATATATGGGCTGCTCAGTACCCACTGCTGTGAAATACATGGCACTATATGATGAATGGGTGGTTAATAATGTGTATTCATGCGCGGGTTCAAAGTTTACTTCACTGACTGAAAATGTTAATTAAACATCAGTTATTGTAGGTAGGACGTGACACGAATTAGAGATCAAATATGACATTCCATGATTATGAAATCAACAATGACAATATATAAAAGGGATAATCACACTGGCGCAGTTCTGTAAGGTCAGGTGGGGTAGCCCAGTGGTTAAAGCGTTCGCTTGTCAGCTCCCAACTCCCGGGTTCGATTCCCAACATGGGCGCAATAGTCTGAAGCTCATTCTAATTGTGATATTGATGGAATATTTCTAAAGGCGACGTAATGGTATATTGGGAATAGAAAACATACATATAACGCTCGCCATATGAACGCTCAGTACAAAATATATATCTGTGACATATAATAGTTACGGTATGTAAATACTGTCTGCAAATAATCAACCTGTATTGATAGTTATTTTGTTTCACTGAGTATAAACTACATGTACCAACATTAGCATAGAGCGGCAAGCTGTCGAATATCTGTTTCACGCAACCTGTATCCTAGACAATAACACAATTAGCGATCACTACACTGTTGTGAGCATTCAACACGGCCAGATGCTTATATGGTGGATGTGCTTCCCGCTTGGAGTATGCCCATTTCCATGAATACATATAGGACATTATTCTCATATGTGACTGTTATTATAATTGCTGCTCAGTATCGAAAATGATAAGGTTAAAATTGGCATGACATGGTGTCGTGAAATGAATTACAGAATCTAAAGTGGGCAGGAACAGACCATACTTGATATGATTAATTTCAGTGGGACAGGATGTACATTATGGATGAGTGAGTGAGTGAGTGAGTATGGTTTAACGCTGCTTTTGGCAATATTCCAGCAATATCACGGCGGGGGACACCAGAAATGGGCTTTATACATTGTACCCATGTGGGGAATCGAACCCGGGTCTTCAGCGTGACGAGCGAACGCTTTAACCATTAGGCTACCTCACCGCCACTGTACGCTATGAATGCGTGAGTGAGTGAGTGAGTGAATGTTGCGTATCGCCGCATCAGCAGTTCTGCAGCTGAAGGAGACGAGAAGCGGGTGAGGTCTGAAGGGACACGGAAGCGGAAAGCCATTGATCGTAACCGGGCCACGAAGAGTGCAGACAGTGCAAGAGTGTTAACAGACAGTTGGTTACGCGCAAAGCCATGTTGGATGGTTGGCTGGGAGTTTTGAACAATGGAAACAATTGAGTTTTTTTGCACTGGTTAAACAGTAGACCGACTTCCAAGCTCCCCTAGAGAGTGCAATTTAAGATTTGCGAATTCCGAAACGTCAATATGACGTCTGTCGTCCCAATACCTGATTACAATGGACTCGAGGGTACCGATTCGAGTTACCCTGACATAATCTTCTGTTGAAGTGTCCATAGATCTTCAACCTGACAGGTGTCGTGTCGGTGCAAAAATGCCATGTTTCAAATACCGTCATATATGGTACTAAAAGATCAGTATTTTAATAGGTATGGCCAAACTGTAGCTTCTTTTTAAATAGCCAAGTGCGTGATCAATGCCAAGCAATGAGAACAAACAGCATGTGTTATCTGACCAAAACAGCGTAAAACAAGACAAATTCATTGTCACTGAAAATAATTTAGTAGCTAGAATGAACAAATGATGTGATGACACCCTGGCATTGTCCTCTCATGCTTTTAATTAGTGTCTGGGTGGTTCCAGTTTTCTACAGCATCATTGCCATGTTCCCACAGAGTTGCCCATAGCATGGTGTGTCGTAAGAAGGCGATCCGCTAATCGTTATACATGTGTTCGATAGGGCTGAGATAGACTAACGCTTAGTCTCTGAATATATATAATTTTGATTGTAACAAATAAACCCATTTAAGTTGAAAAGGAGCCCCAAGGAACCTGGACAAATCTAGACTTGCTTCATTTAGAGCTTTAGCATTGCAGGGAGAGCTAGGCTGTATTTAAAAGAATATGGTTCAGGGACTGTGAGACAGACTAGGGCTGAGACCGTGTACCCGGGTAGTCAGTTCATGCGGACAAGGGGCAGTGGGGTAGCCTAGTGGTTTAAGCGTTCGCTCGTCACGCCAAAGGCCCGGGTTCGATTCCCCACATGGGTTCAATGTGTAAAATCCATTTCTGGTGTCCCCCGCCGCGATATTGCTGGAATATTGCTAAAAGCGGCGTAAAATCAAACTCACTCTCTCACTCACGAATGCGGACAATGGTTTGCTCTGAGTTGGCATCAGCGATTCTTGTACGACGAGGACGTGCGTTATTGTCCATGAAGATGAAGTCCGATCCGATGGCACAGCATACAGTATCACCTATACATTCAGACTATTATCTGTCGCCCAGTTCATCGAAATATCGAAATCCAAACTCAAATCATGATTGAACCCTTGCCGTAGAATCCTGGAAACCTGAAAACGTTGGCATATGCCACAGTCGAGCACGACGATCTGTGGAGTCAATCTTGATTCACCAGTGCTAAGTTCTGGAGCCCAGTTCCGGTCATTTCAACTGATGTGCTCTTCAACCCAACCCAGACGTGGCCATCTGTGATGTCTGGTCAGTGGGAGGCAATTGGTTCACCCACATGACCGGAGACCAGCTTCAGTAAGACGATTACGCAGTGGTAGTAAACGTTAAAGGCCACTACAGGTAATTCCCGAGTGTTTCCGCCGTGTGGTGGAACGCTGTCGACCACCCGCATGTCGCTGGGTAGCTGGTCCAAGCTTGAGGGATTGATTTAATACTCTGCCTATCACACCGTGGATGACATCAAAGACATTTGGAATATGAAATTGTGCTGAACATTTCAAGCGTGCCTATTCATCAACCTAACTCTCTGGTCGCTGAATGGCGTCTTTGGCGCCGAGACGCCAAATATGCGTCCAGTTGTTGCAATCCTAGGTAGCAAATGTGTTGTGAAGTGGAGCTGTATTCTCTCAAGATACTGACTGACTGACTGACTGAGTTTGGTTTTACGCCGCTTTTAGCAATATTCCAGCAACATCACGGCGGGGAACACCAGAAATGGGCTTCACACATTGTACCCATGTGGGGATTCGAACCCGGGTCTTCGGCGTGACGAGCCAACGCTTTAACCATTAGGCTACCCCACCGCCCCTCTCTCAAGATACACCAAACAACCTTTGGCAGGCCCCTTGTTCGCATCGTGTCCAGGGCTATATGTCTATATCTGATCGTCATGGAAACTATGACCTGTAACATATCTGTGGATATTTCAACCTTTAAAGGGGCGGTAGGGTAGCGTAATGGTTAAAGCGTCCGCTCAACACGCTGAAGACCCGGGTTCGATTCCCAGCATGGGTACAATGTGTGAAGCCCATTTCTGGTGTTCCCCGCCGTGATACTGCTGGAATATTGCTAAGGGTAGTGTAAAACCATACTCACTCATTCACTCAAGCTTTACATGTGGAGGGATATTTACCTCAAAATATTGTCCTTAGCAGATTTTGAGTAGTAAAAGTAAAAAGTAAATAATAATCACATACAACACATTACACATTTTACTATGTATTGGCGAGAATGTCACGTGATTAAAGCGTTCGTTTGTCGCACTGAATCCCCGGGTTCGATTTCCAAATCGATTTCTGGTGTCCCCCAACGTGATGTTGCGTAAAGCGGATTAATAACGCCACTCATTTACCATATTTCGGAGACGTCAATCACAAACAAAAGATTCGCCCTACTTTTTACCAGTTGTTTAAGACGTCAATACTGACGTCATACATTCCATATTTGAATTAATCGAAAACTTCAAAGATTCCTTGCATAATTATTTCGCTCTTTACACGAGCTCGTTGAAAAAATCTCTTTCAGTAGATCTAACTCTTTTATACGCTGTGAATGATTTTTATTTCTTCTCCCTTGAACAGATTAAGATCAGCTCCAGATGTTTTACTAGATTAACCTAAATCCCGTAAACCTTTCCAATTGTTCGATAGCTGGAAGGAATGCTGGCGAGGCCTTGTGTTTAATCTCGGTAATAGATATAGCGCTCTGTAATCTGGCTGCCGCTGTTGTGTTCGGGAGTCGAAATGTCGCTTATTGCGTGTTAGGTAGAAATATCATTAATCCCTTTCAAGTTTATCCTTTAATCTCCGGTGATATTAGGTAACGGCCGACGGGTACTATGCAGTACATGTGATAATAAGTATATCGCGGTTATGTCAATCAGTCTTAAATCCTGACACGGAGTCAGTCAATATTGACGAACGTTATCGATAACAACTTCTTTATTTCGTGAGTGCGACGTTTCGATACAGATTCTTGTACCGTTGTCAACGTCCATGCGTGCGACGTTTCGATACAGATCCTTGTGCCGTTGACAACGTCTATGCGTGCGGCGCTTCGATACAGATTCTTATACTCTTGTCAACTCATGAAATAAGAGAAGTTGTCATCCATAAACTTCGTCCTAATTGTACTTCCCAACTTCTAAAATGCCACTCCACAAAGTTGCGGAAACCGTCTAGTGAACTTGTTGTTGCTTTGCCTGTGGCCCTGCATTGAGAGGATCAAACTCGGACTGGTCGGCTCGCTGTCAGTATGTTATAAAGACGCATTTGTCTGCGGCTTAACACAAATAACCCTGCATTAGGTCGGGCTAGTACAAGGGCACACGCACCCACGCAAACCCGCACACACACGCGCGCACGCACGCAACTCGTCGCCAGAATAATACAATAATTTTGAACGCGACTTAAAGTGAGTGAGTATGGTTTTACGCCGCTTTTAGCAATACTCCATCAATATTACGGCGGGGAACACCAGAAAAAGGGGCTTCACACATTGTACCCATGTGGATCTTCAACATGACGAGAGGACGCTTTAACCATTAGGCTACCCCACGCCCGAGCGCGATTTAAAACTCCTTTTCACTTCATGGCGCTGAAAAACACCTATATTGTATAACAACTACTATAACAGGATAGATGTATATCTTCGGATAATATACACGATCACACTCATGATCAACTCTTACATTTTACTTTTTTACATAAAAATCACACTCCACGGGCTGACGTCAGAACATTGACTTTGCCTGTGGAAAGATCAGTGGGCCTTTTTAAGATACCTGTAACCCACACAAGGGTCTGCCCTCCGCGCCAGCACTGACGTCAACTGGGAACTTTAACCACAACACATTGCCTTGGTTATTCCCATGTGTCACTAGGTAAGGTATCTCCTGAAACAGTGAACAACAAGTTAGTTGTGATTCACCGTACACCTTAAAAACAGTCTTCCTGTTAACATTACGGCATTATTGCTCTTTCTATTTTTTTAGGTTTTGAATGACTTTAATTGTTGTGTTAGGAGTGCTTAATGGGCATTTAGAAGTTGGCTGGTAACACAACAACGTATGGAATTGATTTACAACTTCTGTATTATTTACAAAACGTCATGTTGTAAACAATAAAGAAGTTGTAATTCCATACCATACGTTGTGTGTTAGGAGTATAAAAAATTGTTTGCGATTATAAATGTTTTCAAATTAAAATAGTATTGTGATCGTGCCTATTTCTTGATAAACAAGCGAATCGACACGGGATGTTGCCTGAAGTAATCTGCAGTAATGCAGTCAATCTTGTTAAAAAGATGTTATCATTACGATAACCCTCGCGGAATAAAGTAATTGGAATCATCAATTACATCACCCTGATTGCGGCTGAGGTTATGCAAGCACTCGGAAGAAACCCAATATTGTTGAACTGCTTGTATATGGGCGTGTAGTACGCGGACTGGTATTTACCTGTCTGATATACAAACACAATAATACCTGTATCCAGAACACGTTCATTAGAGTAATACAAACACACACGCTCATAATGGTCTCATCCCGGAGGTGAGTGAGTGAGCGAGTTTGGTTTTACGCCGCTTTTAGCAATATTCCAGCAATATCACGGCGGGGGACACCAGAAATGGGCTTCAGACATTGTACCCATGTGGGGAATCGAACCTGAGTCTTCGGAGTGACGAGCGAACCACTGGCCTAACCCACCGCCCCCATCCCGGAGGTGCTCGGATATATAAACACACACTGATGACTCTTGCAAAACATTGTTTGAAACTGATCAGCTTTGTAACACATGTTATGTTTTGGAAGTACAAATGCTAGTACTGGTTTGGATTGAGTCCCATTCGGGATTCGAACCCACACTTTCAGAATTAGGCACCTAATGTCGACTACTAGTTAGGTTTTGAGAATGAAAATGTTTGCAAAGACAAAAGTCTTCACATAAACATCACCGTAATACAGCTGCCAGTTATCGGACCGCTTTGTGTCTGTGATAGCCGCGGTGCCTGAGTTAGCTAGATCGCTGACTCCGTGCGGTGGTGAGTAGGTGCTTTTCTCTGAGAGAGTGGGTTCGAATCCCGGACTGGACTCCGATCCTCGAAGTCCTAGAATCTGTACTAAGTATGTGCCGATACAAGTTATATTTGACCACTGTTTATAAAAGACTTTGCGTCTACATCATCAGGTTTGTTTGTTTTGTTTGAGTTTTGGGGTTAGTTTTGTTTGATTGGTTCAGGTTAATGAGATATTATAAATAGTCACATACAAAATTGAGGTCATAATGACCTTTTGGACCCCGAGGTGGGGCTGCTAGAACAGTTAATCATGTCGATGTCGACTTATTGTTCTTATGAAGGCGGATTATGTGTCAGTGTGCCTTTCAAGATATTAGGGGTGGGAATTGCAGATAATTTTCATATTGCGATATATTGCGATGCGGAAGCATATATTGCGATATGTATTGCAATATATTGCAAGGATTATTTTTTTAACAAAGTACTTATAATCGAGTTAATTCTTGATTATAAAACAAAATCACAACAAAATCACTATGATTGATTAACCTTTTATAAAAACTTTTAATCATGACAAAATAAAAATGTAAGTAACATTTGGCACTAATGAAACAGGGAAAACAACAATTCAAAAAACGGAAATATCCGAAGATTTCCGAGTGTTACGAAGCTTTCCGAATGCATGTCAAAATACCGGTTTTCGATCAGCGTATCGCAATACGTATCGTTTTCATGTCTGAACCGGTAAATACCGGTAAACCGGTTATATTGCGCAGCCCTACAAGATATGCAATTCTACTTCTCAAAAGAATTAACTGTTAAAGAACGTTCGCACATATTACTATTCTTAATATGTCTTGGCTCCTGTAGTTGAGGATATACCACTCACAACAAGTTAAAGAATACCCGAGTATTTCGTAATATGCCATGACAGATTAACTATATCGAATATATAGCATCTTGTGGTCCTTAACTTTCTTCGAGTAGTATATTTGCACAAGTTTGAGAAATCAAGCAAAGGGCGGTGGGTAAGCCCACTGGTTAAAGACATTAGTTCGATCCCCAACATGTGTCAATGTAGGAAACCCATTTCTGATGCCCGTTGCTGGAATATTACTCATAAACCATACTCACTCACACTCACGCTAACCCTAGATATTAAACAAGAGTGAGTGAGTTTAGTTTTACGACGCACTCAGCAATATTCCAGCTATATGGCGGCGGTCTGTAAATAATCGAGTCTGGACCAGACAATCCAGTGATCAACAGCATGAGCATCGATCTGCGCAATTGGGAACCGATGACATATGTCAACCAAGTCAGCGAGCCTGACCACCCGATCCCGTTAGTCGCCTCTTGCGACAATCACGGGTTACTGAATTTCAATATTCTAACCCGGAACTACATGGGTCTATTAAACAAGGAACACAAAACACATTATTTGCAGATAATCCAGCATACCTTATTAATTATTCTTTTGATAAACCTGACCTGACGACAAATACTTTTTCTCAATGTTTTTCGAGAACAGACGTTCGTCTTTAATAAATTTCTGTTGTGCAGCTACATTTTTATATGTACGTTATCATGTTCATGATCAAATTCTAGTGACATATTCCAGCTATTGACTGAGCCTACACCATAAACTCAGTGTGTGCATTTATTTGCAAAGAGAAGCTGGGGAACAAATAGTATGCATGAGCATTCAAACATAACACTTATAGTTCACAGTATGTGTAGCACGAGTCGTGTTGTATTTACTAGATAATGCTTGAATAAATGTGACACAAATCTGTTATCAATATTTGTATCAATAGCCATATTGTTCCAGATAATGTTACGATAATTATTCAGTAAGCAGATGTGTCAACACTGTATGTGTTTTGTATGTATATGAATGTGTTTGTTTTCATGAATGTCTTGTGTCTTTCTATGTTTTCTCTAATTAGTGAGTAGTTTATATGGCATTTTGTTGTATATATCTTGCATATGGTTGTTGATATGGCTGTGTGTAGTTTATTTGGATTAGTGGAAGGTTTATATGGCTGTTTGTTGTATATATCTTGCATATGTTTGTTGATATGGCTCTGTGTAGTTTATCTGGATTAATGGAAGGTTTATATGGCTGTTTGTTGTATATATCTTGCATATGTTTGTTGATATGGCTCTGTGTAGTTTATTTGGATTAATGGAAGGTTTATATGGCTGTTTGTTGTATATATCTTGCATATGTTTGTTGATATGGCTCTGTGTAGTTTATCTGGATTAATGGAAGGTTTATATGGCTGTTTGTTGTATATATCTTGCATATGTTTGTTGATATGGCTCTGTGTAGTTTATCTGGATTAATGGAAGGTTTATATGGCTGTTTGTTGTATATATCTTGCATATGATTTGTTGATATGGCTCTGTGTAGTTTATCTGGATTAATGGAAGGTTTATATGGCTGTTTGTTGTATATATGTGATTTGTTGATATGGCTCTGTGTAGTTTTTTGTGGATTAGCAGAAGGTTTATATGGATCTGTGGAAGTCATGGTTTATATGACACAATATGACACGATACTTTACATAACTATAGGCGGATGCATCTGTCAGGGTGCGGTTCGCAGTAAAATGTAATATCATTACGCCATTACTGCCCGAGGTATTCAGTTATTCAATAAGGCCAGTTCATCCAAAACTGCTACTCAACAGCCATAACAACAGGCCAACATATTTCAACATTTAACAAATACAGCACATTTGAAGCTTCAAGCCCGAAATGTTTCAGTATACCTGTTTTGTTTTAGCGTCTTTATAGAAACAATTCTACAAATGTTTGTAGTCATGGTGATGTAATAATCTAAAAAGCAACGAACCGATAGTCACAATCAAAGACTTGCTGAGAGCAAACATTATACACTCATCCCAAGAAGAAATATAATTTCACCGCGTAAATATATATCGAAGTCGGATCGAAATGCCAAGTATTGCTAGGAATCCTAGGAAACAATTAAACATCACCCCAGTTTAAAGAAGAGAATTCGAGCAAACCATATCTGAATGAAATATTCTTCTCCGACGCTGCACACACATAGCACATCGTATCGATCGCTCATGGCCAAGTTTCCATTGATGCGTCAGACGCTTATCGTCTGCTCGCTGCATCCATTGACTCCATTTGGCCAGTGAAGATTCATGAATTCTTCAACGTTATTTTATAGCTGTTGTTTGCGGAAGACACGTCTAACCTGCGCCAGACGGTCTGGACAGCCCGAGTCGGACATTCTCAAACGCAAATTACATGAAGCAAATTACCATGTTAATATATGACCTGGGTCGCGTTGCGCCTCTCTCTAGGTCACTGGGTCAGTCGGGCAATAACCTTCAAAACAAGCTATGGCCCCCGTCTACGTCACAACATACACCGTGAAGATCCATGGATGTCTGTCGTCTTGTCGATGCACGCTGCGTCTAAAAAGCCATTTCTATAAAGTTAACCCATATGCACGCACGGTAATGGTGTATTCCGGCAGCGCCGTGCGTCTGGAGGCCTTTTGTTCTCGTTTAATTCCTGTGGACGGAAATAGAACAGCAACACGGCTTGTGTATATTTTGGTGCCGAACTACTGTAGGAATGTGGGCCCTATCTGTGAGCTTGGTGTTACCTGTTATGGTTAAATACCAAGTGCATTACTTACATACATAATGATAGTGTGCACATGTCTGTTTCTGAAAAACACACATCTCGAATAATCAATCGAAACAGGTGCTGATTATTTGGTATATTGGGATAACGTTAATTGTCATATTCATTTTTATGGTATATTTCTAAATACGTGTTCGGATGAACAGAAACCGGTAATGACATCTGTATTTAATGGATATTGTTGTTAGGTATATATATTGTATGGTTCGCTTAATAACTCATAACTCGTGTGATTACTCATCACTAAATAATGGCGTCTGACCGGGAGAGAGAGGTGTGTGTGTGTGTGTATGTGCGTGTACGTGCGTGCGCGCCCTATAGAGCTAGTATTTTCTAAACAGAGCTTCTTTTGCTAGTTTCTTTTGTGCAAATGTTATGTTTATGAGTTCATGTGTAATCATAAATTTTAGTTTATAAATTGCGAAAGTGATTAGTTGCAAACTGTGCATAACAATGTACATCGGTCGGTATGTCGTGAGGTGAGGTGAGGTGAGGTGAGGTGAAATTGGGTTTAACGTCGTGCTTGAGAATATTTCGCTCATATGACGACGTGCATGCATGTGTATGTGTATGTGCGGCAGCTAGTACTAGTCCAGACTGAAGCTGGTTTGGTTAGTGCTAGCCCACTAAGATACCATGCCGCAATGAAGCATGAATACCCCACTCAGACACATTATACTGACTCCGAGCCGACCAGTCCTTATTGTACCATATTTTAACGTTTTTTGGTATGACGCGGTCGGGGATCGAACCCGCGACCTTCCGCTCTCCGGGCGGACGCTCTAACCACTACACCACGGAGGCGGTCTTATGTCGTGAGAGTAGTCGTAATGAGTATAGTTTTACGCCGGTTTTAGCAATATCCAAGTAATATTATGTGTGAAATGGGCTTCACACTGTGTACCCATGTGAGGAAAAGAACCCGGGCCTTCGGCGTGACGGCAAACGCTTTAACCACTAGGCTACCCCTCCGACCGCACATGCTGTGAGAGATAAAGGCGATGGACGCAGTTGAATTCACCAGCCTGACGAGCTATTTCAATACTTTTTATCATCAATCACAACTGAATCTACTTTATCTACACTTACGTCCCCAAATTGAAGCACAAGTAAGTATTGATTGTACAAAATGTTTGTACATAAAAACAACAATACAAAAGTTGTAATAATATATACTACGAGATTTGAGCGAAGTTTACCCTAGTTATCTTACTAATCAAGATAGTTTTCGTTTTTCTCCTCACTTCTGCTGTTGAAAAGTAAATTCATTTTAGTTTGTATGTTAGATTGTATATTATATAATATTTATGAATCAAGTGTCGTTGATTCTCGTTTTCAGTTGATGAGTGAGAGAATATGTTTCATCACCACTTTTAGTAATGCGGCAGCAATATCACAGCGGATGACATCAGAATCGAATCGAACCCGGTCTTCGGCGCGACGAGTAAACACTTTAACCTCTAGGCTACAACATCGCCCCAATTTTAGTTGAAGGCGTGAGTGAGTTTGGCTTTACGCCACTTTTAGCAATATTCCATCAATATCTCGGCGGGGTACACCAGAAATGGGCTTCAGACATTGTACCCATGTGGGGAATCGAACCCTGGTCTTCGGCGTGACGAGCGAACGCTTTAACCACTAGGCTACCCACCGCCGCTCAGTTGAAGGAGGTTAAATAAAACAAAAGTGGGAGATTCATCTCCGTGTCAAAAAGCTAAGAAAGTGGGCATGTTCTTCCTGTTAACTATCCGTCAGATGAAATTGCATACAAACGCACTGTGTGTACTAAGAGCTAGATCATATGTAGATTTAACTGCGCTAAAATGAATTTGGATCAGAACGCGTAGTCATCACTAGACAGCCAGGAAAAAGGAAGTAAACAATGATGTTTGATGGTGCCTGAATGAAGCTAAAAGAAACGGTTATTCGATGGTGATGTATATCATACTGGTGTCATAGTTACCGTATTTCCTCGAACAAGCGCCCGGGGGATTATTTTTTTCAACGGACCTCCAGACCCGGCGCTTATTAGAGGCCCGGCGCTTATTGGAGAAACGGCGCGTATTGCGCTTACTGGGACATGTGGAAGACAGGAAGTTATATATGACTAAAGAGACTGACTGACTGACTGAGTTTGGTTTTACGCCGCTTTTAGCAATACTCCGGCAACATCACGGCGGGGGACACCAGAAATGGGCTTCACACATTGTACCCATGTGGGGATTCGAACCCGGGTCTTCGGCGTGACGAGCCAACGCTTTAACCACTAGGCTACCCCACCGCCCCTGACTAAAGAGAACAATCCTTAATAAATATATTTTTGGATAAAAGGAGAATAGGTTTATAAAAGACGCACCCGGCGCATGCTTTACAACGGTCCTTTACAACCGGCACTTATTAGAGGCCCGATGCTTAAATTAGAGGCAATACGGTATATAATATTGTTTACCTTACGTTTACAATGTTTTGGTGGCTGTTTTCAACCTGGTAACGTTTTGATAACGTTGGTAACCTTTTGGTCATATCCAGTTTCCAAGTCTATACGGCGGGGTGGCGGTGTTCGCCAAATAAGTGACCGCTTACAGAAGCGACCTCCATTTCTAAACCGGGGGTAGCCTAACGGTTAAAGCGTTCGCTCGTCAGGCTGAAGGCCCGGGTTCGATTCCCCACATGGGTACAATGTGTGAATCCATTTCTGATGTCCCCCTCCGTGATATTACTGGAACATTGCTGAAAGCGGCGTAAAACCCATCTCACTCACTCACTCTTCCGTCCGGTAAAATGCCATAGTGGCGTATTTCATGCAGCAATTGTTGTCAGCCATGTCACGTTTTTTAATTAATTACTACTCGTTCAGTTGAAAGTGGTTCTGTATTGTGACGTCATACACCTGTCATATTGATTGATGTTTGTTCTCAACAGGTCCAACTATCGCAATTCTGTGTTCCGTTACTTGTTAATGACACTGCTGACTAATCAAGTTCTCTGACCAGGTGTCCGGACACCTTTGTGCTCTGTGGTATAAATCATTATCATACCGTCGGGGATATGTGGGTATAGTGTAGGATTCTCGCGTCGCTGAAAGGTGTCGTGTTCCCTGCAAATTAAAACACCTGTTACAATTATTTAATTTCCTGTATAAACATATACTCACATCAGTGGAGATTTTATTGGATCATGAAATCCATATGCCATTACTACGTTAGCTCACATATAGCCCACGCGTTTCCGGGAGAGATTGTGTCTGTAGACGTATGAACTACAACACGCTAGACTGGTGCATGTATGGTATGTGCGAAAACGCTAACACATTCTAGGATCTAAAGTTTATCCTTATTGTCATTATCAGCACCCACATACCTGTGCAGTGATGACTTAGCATAACATCACTGCCACAGGCGAATTAGCATATCACGTGGCCGGACGTTTTCTCTTGTTTGTAAACAAATCGTCACATCTTTCTGGCCTGTGGCAGAGGTACTATGCTGGCTGGCCGCATGGAACTCTGGGTAGGAGAGTGATCAGCACCAGCAACATTGTAATATTTCTGGTCCAGCAACAAATATTTAGAGGACGTCGTGGTCCGGGTATAGTGTAGGTGAATGAATGAGTGGTTGGTCCACTTCAGTAGCGTAATGGAGTGTCAGATCAATTTGGGAGGTTGTGGACCTTTGCTTAGAGCATTTCGGAAAGGGTGACTATAACTTTGTTATACTGACTCAAGAAAGGGACGTAACTATGCTGTGTTAATTAGGACACATACTGCACCGGATACCTGTGTACCCGTTAAGATATTTGCGGACTTGCAATTGTTAACACCATATAAAATATCCTGAACTTTTCAACGGGGCCCTGGAGAACCGGTAGCTACAAGGTTATCGACGTATGTTTCACCTTCCAGCATGCCCTCTAAAAAACAAATCGCCAAAACACAACCTCCACGTCCTTGCCTGGCATTGGGTTCTGTGGTATGTGTGTATGTAATGAGGTAACTTGGCTGTGTTACCCGACTGCCGGGACAGGAAACATAAACCATATACGCGAATAGCAGTCCCCCCCCCAGGTTCTCGGAGTTCATTGAGTGTGCGGAGAAGAATATGTGCTATAAACTGACTTAAAGTATATAAAGTGTATATTCTTGAAGATATGACAAGTTAGGGCAGCTAGTTGACAGAACAGTTCCCAAAACAGTATTCCCCTCTGACATGCACCTTCACGTGGCGCTCGCTCCTCAAACATATGTAAGCTAGCCTCTACCAATGTCATAAGTACATGTCTTAGTCTCTGTGATAAGATCCGTCTGTAGAGCTAAGGCAATGTTTTCCCCGATGATTTAACGAGAATTGTGGACATAATTGTATTCTCCACACCACGCAACGTGACTTTGGGCGTCTTTGTTTTCTCCGCTCCAGACAACGTGACTTTGGGCGTCACTGCTTTCTCCGCTCCAGACAACGTGACTTTGGGCGTCACTGCTTTCTCCGCTCCAGACAACGTGGCTTTGGGCGTCATTGCTTTCTCCGCTCCAGACAACGTGACTTCGGGCGTCATTGCTTTCTCCGCTCCAGACAACGTGACTTTGGGTGTCATTGCTTTCTCCGCTCCAGACAACGTGGCTTTGGGTGTCATTGCTTTCTTCGCTCCAGACAACGTGGCTTTAGGCGTCATTGCTTTCTCCGCCCCAGACAACGTGACTTTGGGCGTCATTGCTTTCCCCACTCCAGACAACGTGACTTTGGGCGTCATTGCTTTCTCCAGACCAGACAACGTGACTTCGGGCGTCATTGCTTTCTCCGCTCCAGACAACGTGACTTTGGGTGTCATTGCTTTCTCCGCTCCAGACAACGTGACTTTGGGTGTCATTGCTTTCTTCGCTCCAGACAACGTGGCTTTGGGCGTCATTGCTTTCTCCGCGCCAGACAATGTGGCTTTGGGCGTCATTGCTTTCTCCGCTCCAGACAACGTGACTTTGGGTGTCATTGCTTTCTCCACCCCAGACAACGTGGCTTTGGGCGTCATTGCTTTCTCCGCTCCAGACAACTGGGCGTCACTGCTTTCTCCGCTCCAGACAACGTGACTTTGGGCGTCACTGCTTCTTCCGCTCCAGACAATGTGGCTTTTGGCGTCATTGCTTTCTCCGCTCCAGACAACGTGGCTTTGGGCGTCATTGCTTTCATTTCTCCGCTCCAGGCGTGGCTTTAGGGTAGCCTAGTGGTTAAAGCGTTCGTTTGTCGCGCCGAAAAGTCGAGTTCGATTCCCCACATGGGTACAATTTGTGAAGTGATATTGCTGGAATATTGCTAAAAGCGGCATATTTAACTAAACTCACACACTCACTCAGTTTGGGTGGTCGTACCCGACGGCTTTGATCGTTGCTCATAATTTCAAAACAACTTGATCATCTACGCATCCTCGATTATGTACACACTGTCATCATGTTGATGGACAGCTGTATAGGGCGAGGTGAACAAACAATCAAACATACATATACATGATGAATTGAAAATGAAATGACCCGAAACCAAATGTAATTGCTTTTGCGAATAGTTCGAACTACACTCATCTGAAGAAAAGAAAGATAATTTTACACAATCTATATGACGAATAATTCAAACAAAATTCACACACAAATCACTGTTTGCGCCTTTCTAACATCACATGTCCACCCGTACCGTGCGATTTATTTCGCAATATCCTTACAAAGCTTGCCACGTCACGGGTCGTGATGGCGGCCAAAGCATTAAAACTGCCATGTCACAGCCCTACTTTTGAAAGAGGTCGCCAGTGGGTTCACACGCTTATCAGTCACTTTCAATGGCTTGCATTCATTCAATACCCGACTTGCCGCGACCTGTTTTTGGCGGGAGAAAACGTGGGCGACGTTCATTCATAAAGATGATATAGAGCATTGTGGGATATGCTGTCGTGTCACCGAGGTGACCCAGTGCGGAAGCCCCGTTATAGCGCTAAGTAGTCGGCCTATCCCGTTTCAAGATTAATATTTGTAAACGGCTACAGAAGTGATTATGCTAATTGTAATAGGTATGAGCTGTTAATGATTAGTGTTTAGTCATATCCAGAAAATCCTTCTCTCAATAATCGGTTTATTAGCGAGTCTGGTTTAAGTCTGTTGAGACTGGTCCCTGTCAGTTTGACACACCGTGAACTATGATGCAATATTTGTTTGCGCGGGAAACTGCACTTGCAGTAGTGATGACCTAGGTGCCCACCGACTTACCCAATTACGTACGATATCACAGGCAATAGGCTCATTTCATACTAATGAGCAATTTACACGCAATCGGCTACATCAGCAAATTACGTTTATACCAGAAATCATGAAACGTTACATCAGAGACCATATACCGATGGTATATGGTCTCTGGTTACATGTAGTGAGACTTTCAGTTAATGGTAGTTAAAGGTCATTTTCGGGAACCGCTTCAAAGCATAAAATTCCTCTCTCTTGATTTCATATAACTTAACGTGCTAGGGAGGGATTAAGAATTTATTTTCGTTCATTTGGTTCATCAATATTTTTCAAATATAGGCTATGAAAAATTGAAATAATAGGAATGTGGCTACGTCTGGCTGCTGCCCGATGTATAAAAAGTTGGACTAGGTGCTAAATCGAAATTTGAATTATCTAATTCTTAAAACTATTATACAAATATTCAGTGTCGGTCAGTGGGAGTAGCAAGAATGTTATAACAAGCCGAACGGGAGTTACTAAAACCGGAATCGCTGTAACACATATGTTATGCATCCATGCCTTTGATGGTAGGCAGTTATCTAGAGCTCGCCAGCCTGTTGGCGGACTCTATGGTGTCTTTCATTTGGCGAGTAAATATTTATACTGCCTAACACAAATTAAATTTCCTTGTTTCCCGATTAAGAATACGCGCGTTGTTGATGATACACGCAAGGCATTATGGGGCTCATGTCGAAGTTTCTTTCCGGCTTGTGTATATTATCCTGGTTTGGGGACGATGTTCCTTAGTTCTGCTCAGACGGTAATATGACTATTTTGAGTTTCTTCGCCGTTGTAGAAAGTAAGAAAAAGGTTTACATTTGTTTTAATTATGGCATGTCGAATTGTGTCTGTCTACAAGAAGTATTTATTTCATAACTATTTACACTGCTTCATACAAACCCTGAAACAATTAAATATACTCAATACATAATCTACATTATGTGGTAACGCTTCATTACAACAGTTCCTGGAATGAAGAAAGTCTCCTTTTAATTATATTTTATGAAGATAATGTAGGAACATGTGTTCATTCCAGAGACTGATGCTAGTCTATCTCATCAGCTCCTTAGTAAAGTAATTATCACATAGCTCGTGGGTGTATGATAACATGCTTCACTGTGAGATAAAGAGGGATAATTACCAGAGAGTACATGCCATGTACAAGTGTTAGAAATGCCTGTTGTATAATCCGAGTCTGGTACATATCCATTCACAATTCGGAAACATACGTGGGTAATAATCTCTTTTTCACATAATGTCTCTCTAACAATTATTAATGTTTGAGACGTAATTTCGTTAAATGAAGGAGTATTTAGATACCCCGTTTAAATATTAGATACCCCGTTTAAATGGAGTGCCAAGTGATTTGAGTTCATGTTTCTCTACAGAATCAGCCACACATTATGCTGACTGACTGACTGAGTTTGGTTTTACGCCGCTTTTAGCAATATTCCAGCAACATCACGGCGGGGGACACCAGAAAAGTGCTTCACACATTGTACCCATGTGGGGATTCGAACCCGGGTCTTCGGCGTGACGAGCCAACGCTTTAACCACTAGGCTACCCCACCGCCCGCCACACATTAGGAAGCCCTTACCTGGGGAATGTAAGTTAATTAGTAATCAGCTCTTATTTCTCTGTACCTAGCGTGAAAGTATTATTTCTTTATTTACTGAATGGCGTTACCATGGTTGTTAACGGATTAGTTCGTATAATAATTATTATAATCAATCATTGACAACCCGTTTTATTATCTACTGATGCGGTAGTACGCCGCAGTTATGACCAACTGAAAATAACCGAACCTGGACCTATCAAATGCTCATTTTAAAGACATGCAATCACCGTCACATCACCTGACCATCTGATCCACATTTTAGTCGAGTACCACGCGAGCTGACACACAGAGCTTTCACACAGACCGTACGCCACCCACTCGTCTGATTCCGCTAGCTACGTAATACTTGGGACTGTAATCGAGTGTATATCGTTATAAACCGTGTCGCAATGTAGTACACATCAGGCCGTTTTTCAGACAGGTTATTCCACAAGGGATATATTTCATTTGAAGAAAAAGGGAAATGGAAAACGAAAACGAAACGGTTTATGTTTGGATCACGACTGACGCCAGTTTGTATTAAGTTACGTGATAGTCACGCTCACGAACTTTTCCAAAATAGCTTCCTGGTAATCGTGGGCGTGCTTCTGTTTGACTGGACTGACAACTAGTCTCTGAAATGAACATATTTTACAGAAAAAAACGGTTCATAGTAAAAAAATAAAATATAATGAAAAGGAGCCTTGAGACTTTCTTCATTTTCACTGAGGAAATCTAGACTTGCCACATATTCTAGCAGTGCATGAAACAAGCCAAAAATCCAGCCAGACATCAAGGCTGGTAACTTCAAAATGTTACCAGCCCAAAATGGATTTAACCAGACCAAATATGGTGAATTTACTCAGATGTATGGAACATCTAAATTTTTTACCAAACCATCGGGCTGGCTAGCTGTAAATTTAGACCGTCCGTCAGAAATCTAGCCCGTCTCGGGCGGTCGGACGGGCCTTATTTCCTACACTGATTCTAGACTTGCATGGGTTTTCTTGGATATATTTGTTTCAGGGTCTGTATGACTGACACGGACGGATATGCTACAGTATCCATGCAGTGGAACTCAGGCAGCCATTGTGTCCACCCAATCACCCTTTAGTCGCCTCTGGAGCGTTCTCACGGGTATTCTCTGTGTATTGCTGCGGCTATGCTGATGCAGAACATGTGTTTACTCAAACACAAGAATTTTCTCAATCCTTATTTAAATCACGCGTGACATGGCTTAAGATCTTTGAAATTTAACCACAGCAGCATAAATAATTCAAACTGATAGGGAAATGCAGCTTAATAAACACATAAAGTTGCAATGTCAAATGAACAAGGATAAATATTTGTATTTCTCAGCCCGTCAGTGGATCTGGCAATTAAATTAAATTTGAAGCCATTGCGGCCTGCGTGTAATAAATCACACATTTGTCCGGGAAACAGTTCACGACTTGTTTCAGTGGAAGGGAACAAGATTATAATATCACACGTTTGCGTACACAGTAATACTATCCGTCTCCTTGAGACATTTGGGAGTGTAGCTATAACCTCATAAACATAAAATAGTGGGAAACTAAAATATACAACTTTATAGTGAGTGAGTGAGTTAATATTTAACGTCACATCGGCAATATTTCAGCCATATCGTGACGTGAACATTTTACATTGAAATGGAATAGATGTAGAGTATACAACCTGCCTACGAAGGACAGTAAAACAACTATAATATCACAGATATACATGTAAAACTAGTAAGTAAAACTAAAATATTTTAACTATAAGTGACAACACAATATAAAAAAAGGCTATATATCGCCAACAGCTGAAGGTAGATCACCATACTAGAGACCATGGGGACTTACAGTACATTTGCTTCCTGCATGGACCCTAGCTGGATTTACACCATCCCTTCAGCTATTAGCAATTTTAGAAAATCTAGCCACAAATTAAACGAACATATATTCTACGATTAAAATGGTAGTAGGTTTAAATCCACTTCGAATGTATTGGGACTTATACAACTTTACGGCGACGTTTCAGTGTTGGCTTTTATCAGAATTTCAAGCATATAAATATATATGATTGTGTAAACGTTAAACTGGTGTTATCGCAACATCGGCGTAACAAGCTACGTCGAAACGTCGCTGACTGACGGCAGGGGGCACCAGAAATGGGCTTCCCACATTGTACCCATATGGGGAATCGAACCCAGGTCTTCAGCGTGACGAGGCTACCCCACCGCCCCGAAACGTCGCTATTGCCATTGCAGCCATTGCCAGACGTCGATATCACTAATGCTGTATGTTTTATTATTTACTTACAACTTCTGGAATGCCATACAAATACTGAAATTAACATAATAAAATTGGTTTAAGCCTGCAAGTCTCAAAAGTATCAAACTTTGAATTTGTTAACTGTAAACAAAAGATTCGAAAACAGAATGTATAACTTTCCTTAAACTGACTCAGAAAAATATTAGTGTGTGTTTCTGGGTGCAGGAATGTTTAGGTGTTTTTCTGTCATGTTCATTGGGGACAACTTCCTACTTCCATCACGTGTTGCGGTTCAGAGACAATTTCATGTCACTATTGTAACACAGTCAGACGTTTTTAGTTGTCTAGACGATGCCACTGTTGTGACCATTTCCCGTACTGTTTTCCCCGTGACTTGTTGTGTAAAATAACACAAGACGTGAAGCGATGGAGGTTCACACTATTCGCGCTGCACCTTTCAGAGACCAACCACATGATGTACTGGGGATAGGAGTCTCTGCTTCAATGTTTCCTCTGACAAACAATAACCCCGGACGTTATTATTATTTATTCACAGTTTTTTAAATTAATGTCTGATCAAGATACCCAGTATGTCAAGCTAACTATTAGTGTGGAATTACTATTATAGTATATTTATATAGCGCACATATCCAGGCAACTAGTGCATGCTCAGGGCGCTGGTATTTTTCTCTCGATCATTGGATGTCAATTTCAACGGCACATCGTATTATTACTCTCAACTCCCTGGGGAGTATACTACTCTTGCAACCACTAGGCGCACCAAGTTATTGTGGCTTTCTCATCCTAATGAGGTACCCATTCACAGCTGGGTGGACTTGGACACATAGTCACAGTACTTTGTCCAAGTTCACTGCACGTTGCTGTACCCTGTAATTAACCTATACTGCTAACATGTTCGTATATATTAATTTCTTTAATGCATATTTTTTTCTAAAACGTGAGTTTCTTCAGTCTCGCCCCTTCCTCTACCCCACCGCACCTCATTAAGAGAGCTCAAGCTTAAGGCTTACATCATTATTGTAAATATATTTCAACACTGCTAAAATCAATATGCATGTAGTTATCTAATGCAGATGTCCTTGTCCGCAATATTGATAAAGTATTGATAACAATATGTGCTGTGATATGCACGGTTTCATCACGTGCTGACGTAGCTTGGTGTTGGCACAGATCGTGTCTGAGATACCTGCAGTGCCTTATTGACTTCAGATCGAAAAAACATGCTTTTCACCAGTGGCAAGTGGCTTCCCTTTCAGGCTGACCGACTTTCTGCGTGAGAATCTTTCACCTGGGTGTAATAGAGAGGCGAAACATGGCTCTTGATAAATTGAATAGATTTCGTTTGACTAATATTGCATTGTGAACCGGATCTGTCTGAGATGACCCACCTCAGTAAGTCAACATACTGTGTGCTATAGACGGGCAAAACGTGGCACCTTTTAAATGAAATAGATTTCGTTTGACTGATGTGGTAAAGTGAACCAGAGTTGTTCGAGCTGACCCTAACAGAGCTTAGTATGAGAACATACTAGTCACGTAGTACGTAGTCCCTTAATAATCCACATCGTGATGTGGGTGTATACTTTTGTCGAGGAAATGAAAATGTAAATATTATTCTATGATATTATCATGGGTTTTCTTTTGAGACATTTTTAACGTGAAACTTGATCCAACCCTTACTTCCAGTCATGTGTGAGCCATGAGCCGTTCATTGATCAGCAGGTTTGTGTCGTATGTGTCCCTTGAAATACATTTAGTTTCCGTCCATCTTGTTTCCCGTTTCATATCGGTGGAGCGGAGAGGGGGTATATAAAACAATACTGGATGGCCCAACAGGGGCTATAGTCCTTGTTACCTGGTCAGTTTCATTGGCTGGTTTGTTGTTTAACGCCGCGCTCAGCAATATTCCAGCTATATGCCGGCGGTCTGTAAATAAATAGAGTCTGGACCACACAATCCAGTGATCATCAGTTTGAGCATCGATCTACGCAACTGGGATACGATGACATGTGTCAACCGAGCCAGTGAGCCTGACCGCCCGATCCCGTTAGTAGCCTCTTACCACAAGCATGGGTTGCTGAAGACAAATTCTAACCCGGATCTTCTCGGGTCAGTTTCAAGTGAAGGTATTAAACTTACCATTTACTCGATGTCCCCCGGTCAAATTCAGCTGCACGTATTACACTTAACGCGATGTTCTTAAGTAAAAAAGGCTTTTAAATTTGAGCCTTTTTTCGATTCTCCCTGTCAAGTCAGGTAAAGGTATTAAACTCGGGGCAGATTCCATGCTCATGGGTCTGTTTAAGGTGAAGGTATTAAAGTAGGCGTGTATTCGTGAAAGTTGTTTTAGAAAAGACGTTTCTGAATAGTCTTAAAGTAAAACAAACACGAGCCTCGGGACAAATCTAGGGCGTGTCGGTCACGTGACACAAGATATTTATTAAAACGAACCATAAATTGATGCACATGCGAAATTATGTTTTGAATGTCATGTTTTTGTAGATCTGCAGTCCGACTACCATCCGTATCGCCAGAAAACTGTCACGTCATTTATTGTCAAATCCTCACATGAAGACATACGAGTATATTTCACAGAATATTTACATATGTGTAAACTAGTAACGTGATGAAAGACAGACACATAAATACTGGTATGGTATACAGCAATATTTTTGTTTACAATTCTCATAAAAGTCCAAATATATTTAGAACGTTTAATAATGCCTTTTGTCAGTCTCATGGGAGTTGTGAAGTACTGCAGATAATGAATTTCCTGAAAACAGAATAAGAGCAGTTTTATATACTATACACTTAAAAATTGTATTTGATTAAAACCTGACCCAAAAAATATTAGAATGGTATTTGTCGTCACCCTACTACACACGCAAATGCTCGAACACACATGCAGATGGACGCACACACGCACGCACACGCGCGCATTGTCTTACGCCTCTCTCCCAGCAGCAACCACGCCATGAGTTATCACTCGAGTTATGAGTTATTAAGCGAACCATACAAGATATATCCCTAACAACTATATCCATCAAATACAGATGTCATTACCGGTATCAGCCGAACAGAGACGACCTCATCACCTCTACAGTGTTATTGATATCACCATGGATTGAATTACAAGCCTTACCTAGACATTCTGGCCCATAAATACTGAAGCTCGAATAGACCATAAATGATGTCATGACACGTCAGCAGGACACCATCTATATGTTCCAACTAGGCCATTTGTCTGAAATGGATCTGGTTCATGTTGATGAATGAACAAGCTGACCTCTGGCCTTTCATGACGTCACTGTTGAAATACAATCCCAACTGAAGGTCATATTTGACGATTCCACAATGAAAGGGTTGTTCTGAATTCATTTTTGGACAGGGGTGTTACGTTTGAAGGTCATCACCTAATACACTGAATGGAAGATCTGTTTCACAAAGTGTGTTTCGTAACATTTTAAATGTATATCAGCTATTGCTGACTCATCCACTTGATTACTATTATAGTCACCGTGTCCATCTTCCGTCCATCTTTATTGCTACCCATTCTACCTCCATTCCTGCAATGTCTATACCCGAGACACCATGTTCGTGCAATAGAGCTTGGTTCATCCTGATTGGTTCTAGGTTTGTCAACACCATCCCCGTGGATCTCACCCAAGTAAACGTCTAGACTAACGCTTAGTCTTTGAATATATAGTATTCTGATAGTAACAAATAAACCCATTTAACTTGAATATTAGCCCAGTGAGATGAACCCACAGGCAAATTGTAGCGTCTTTCCATATGCGAGCGAAGCGAGCTCGCATATGGAAAGGCTGGTCATTTTCTCTTTGTTGCGCAACCCTAAGTGCGCTACAATTTGCCTGTGGATGAACCTGAACCTGAGGAAATCTTGATTGATTCATGTAGACTTCAGCACTGCAGGGAGGGTTGGACAGCAGGTAGTCTGTCTCACAGTCCCTGAACCACATTATTTTCCCTACTGCCAAGCCCTCCCTGCAGTGCTAAAGCTCTAAATAAAGCAAGTCTAGATTTCCTCAGGTTCTGAATCTCTGGTCTCCCTAGGGCTCCTTTTCAATATAAATGGGCTTGTTTGTTACTCTCACAAATTATATATATTCAGAGACTAAGCCTTAGTCTAGACAGCAGGGAACATAATGCGGTTCAGGGACTGTGGGGCAGCAACATTACTTCAGTCTTTCCTCCATACGATTGTGTTCGAATAAGTGTTAGGTTAGACTCAATCACTCGGGATTCATGCTCCAATGGTTAAAGTGACTGATCCCAGTGCAGAAGAAGCACCGTGTGTTGTGTACATATAGTGGGGTCCAATGAGCATCAGTTGGACAGACTTGATATTGTGGTGGGAAAGCCCGAAGCGACGTTTACCACCCAGGTGAAACCTTTGTACACGAGTAAAGTGTTGAGAAATCTAGATATATAATCGGGGCTTGCCAGCATTCGAACCCACTATCATAGATTCCTGGCGAACCCAAGGGGCAGAACTCTACACAGCGAACGGGGAACCCTTGCACTCGCTTCACCCAAAAGACGTGAATCCATGCTCGCACGATCGATCACCGGCTTAACGTGTCCAGATTCAGTTATTTATATGGCTTGAATGCTAAACAATACCAAGAAATACATATATCCAATCAAGCAGAAAGAAGGGAAGAGTATTAATAATAATTCGAGGGTGGATTTGATGTTTTCTTTTCTTTGAGACAAGCAAGTGAATCGTGACAGGAGTTAGCATCTGTATCGCAGCGGAGACGTGTCAAGTCAGGAATGGAATTGACTGCCAATCAGAAATGTTCAAACTGTGTTCCCGTCACGGTGACATAACAGCCCCTTGCTCTGCACTCAGACAGACAGGCGCGTGATAAAACCTATTTAAGCTCACTGGCTTTGATTTGTTTGCCTTAAGGGTAAATTGCAAACCCGCACTGCCTTAGCGTATGCGTGTTGCCATGGATGGCATTTTAGACGCTTTTATATGAAAGTCCCAAGATTTGAAAACAGCTATTCCAATAGGGAGCATGGATTCAACATTGGCGAAAGGAGGGGTGATATTTGTGATTTGACAGTCCATGTTCAGTAATGGAATAATTGAATACTTTTAACATACCTGATTACACATATACTTCCCGAACACGGTACGTTCCGAAATATGTCTTTATGTAGGCAAATATGCCCATTTGTAATTTATCTTAAACCCTCAAATAATATGTTCATACGCGGTTTATTAAACTTCAATGGAAGTACATCTTAAACATATCAGGGGCGGTGGGGTAGCCTAATGGTTAAAGCGTTCGCTCGTCAGGCTGAAGGCCCGGGTTCGATTCCCCACATGGGTACGAAGCCCATTTCTGGTGTCCCCCGCTGGAACATTGCTAAAAGCGGCGTGAAACCATACTCACTAGCCACCGTCGGTGTTAATGACCTTCCGTGATCACCTTGCGCAACGTTCCTTTAAGAAAAATAAATAAAAGGAAAATACATAAACAAGGTCATGTACAAACAATATTGCATCATGTTGTAGTTTTACATCTTCAGTGTCACATTCAACTTCCACGCTTCCACCCTGCTGCATCAACGGCTGCCTGTGACCTTCACGCTCCGACAGCGGCCTGCCATCATCCTTGATACAAAACGTCTCGATTCAAGTATATATTACCCATTGTATTATTCCACGTGCTGTAATATATTCAATACCTTTTGTTAATCCTCATGGCCAGATGTCAAACTTGTGTGCCCTTAAGTAACGCGTGATCACTCGTGTAATCACTCGTGTAAAGAGTAATCACTTGTGGCACCGTTTTTATAGCATTTGAGAAATAAATGCATTAAATAGTAGATCTTGAAGACGTGGTTTCGATCAATGATGCAAAGTGTGATTGTGAGTGCACCACTATATTTTTCAATAGAGCAATAATATACTGAGGGAATAGAATAAGGGACCACATGAAAGCACAAGTGTTCCTTTATTCTTTTCCACATTTCTTCACACGTTGGGCGATACAAAGCTTGTGAAGAGACATGAGGACAAAAATAAAGGAAAACTTGTGCTTTCATGTCATCCCTTTTTTCCCCTAAGTATATGTGTACCCAAGTTTGTTCACATATCATCACAGCGCAAATCACAGTGCGTAGTTAGTAAGACTGACTGACTGACTGAGTTTTGGTTTTACGCCGCTTTTAGCAATATTCCAGCAACGTCACGGCGGGGGACACCAGAAATGGGCTTCACACATTTTACCCATGTGGGGATTCGAACCCGGGTCTTCGGCGTGACGAGCGAACGCTGTAACCATTAGGCTACCTCACCGCCCCTGTACGCTATGAATGCCCCATTGTACTGTATGAACAGATACTGGATCCATTTTCAAAGAATAATTTTAATGTTCGTGTCTTTCCTGTTGATTACCGGTGCAGTGCTATAGGACGGAGTCTTGTGATAATCTGGTCGCGTCAAACCAGTGATTGATACCATGAGGAACGATCCACGGCGTTGGGTACGATGATAAGTCATCAACCAAGTCATCGAGGAAGAGCATTGTAATTAGATCGCCTCCTACAGACAGCATCATCTTCAATTATATGTAATCTGCTGATCAGCGTCCCGATCCACAAAGCGTTCGTAACATTACGACCTGTCGTACCTCTACAGTTTATCATATGCTTTCGAAAGTCTTAGCGCTACGAACGCTTTGTGGAATGGGATCCTGGGGCCCGTTTTACAAAGCGATCGTAGCGCTACGACTGTCGTAAGTCTATGTTAAAGTATGACAGTTACGATCACCTTAGCGCTACGACTGTCGTAAGTCTATGTTAAAGTATGGGAGTTACGATCACCTTAACGCTACGACTGTCGTAAGTTTATGTTAAAGTATGAGAGTTACGATCACCTTAGCGCTACGACTGTCGTAAGTCTATGTTAAAGTATGGGAGTTACGATCACCTTATCGCTACGACTGTCGTAAGTCTATGTTAAAGTATGACAGTTATGATCACCTTAACGCTACGACTGTCGTAAGTCTATGTTAAAGTATGAGAGTTACGATCACCTTAACGCTACGACTGTCGTAAGTCTATCTTAAAGTATGGGAATTACGATCACCTTAGCGCTACGATCGCTTTGAGGATCGGGATCCTGATTTGGAGACATTGCGGGGCGACCTTTACCACATTCCGAGTCGTTCTGTGTCGGAAGGTATTTTGTTCTTGAAAGAGTCGAGGCTGTTAAAAGAAGAAAACCTTTATCATTTTCAACATACAAAACGTTGGAAAAGTTATACTTGGACACACAAAAAATGATGGTGTGTTCTATTCATTTATCGGTCGGTGTGGTAGCTTAGAAATCATGACTTTCATTTGCCACATTTGCCGGCTTCGATTCCACACTTTGGTACAAAGTATTTTTGTACCCGGGGATATCAGGCCACTGTGCGCAATAAACTCTCTCTCTTTGTTACAACATTAAACATACTTTTGGGGCATATATCCACAATAGCATATTGAGAAAAATAATGGCTAGACAAAAGAAGGAATAAGTTCAAAACTGAATTTGACCAAAACATTACAAACGTTATCAAGACGTAATTCGCCCGAAAACAACCGCCAAGACAGCAAGTTTAATGTCTAAACCACAACTATTTATAAAATGCACTACCATCCAGTAACCGGTTTTCACCGTTCATTTTAACATGGGTGTACACTTTCTTTTGCAAGACAGCTAAGCAACCAAACGTAAGTCATTCAAATTACATAGGCATGGTTAGGTGAGCGTTCTATTTCATGTACATGCATGTGTTGGTCAATAAAGTCATCTGATAGTACTGATGGTGATAGTTATTATCATCGCGCCAGTAGTTTCATTCCAAGTGGTCGGACGCGTTTGTACGAGTCAGTTCGTATTTGTTTAAATTATCTTTGGTACCGTTGGTCCATGGCTCCATGGTGGCCTTGCTTGGGTTGTTGGCCATGTAAAGCCCATTTGTATAATGAGTGAGTGAGTGAGTATAGTTTTACGCCGTTTTTAGCAATATTCCAGCAACATCACGGCGGGGGACACCAGAAATGGGCTTCACACATTGTGCCCATTCTGGGATTCGAACCCGGGTCTTCGGCGTGAGGAGCGGACGCTTTAACCACCAGGCTACCCCACCGCCCCCATTTGTATAATGTATTGTGATGGAGAGTTTCTATGGTTACACACCAGTTTTTAATTATTTATCTGTTTTAGTCTACATTTTAATGCCTAGGTATTAAAGTCTACGTTTGTTCTATAAATGTTTGACATATTGTAGTAAGGATATGGCTCAAATACTGTACATATTAACTCACTCATTCACTCTTCAAATTGCGGCTGAAGTTAAAGAACTCTATTTTTCACTTATAATATTTTAGGTCATAATTCCGTTGATGTGTTTTGGAGCTGACAATGCCTGGTAAGAAAAGGAAACTGTTCAAGCTAATGTTACATAACAATTAATTGAACAAAATATTCACTGGAATCAATTATGTTCGTTTTCTTCTATATCGTTTGTCCTAAAACCCACATAGGTTTTCTTGTTTGGACTTAGCCAAAAACATTCCATAGTAACATCCCAAGGTTATATTATAGGGCAAGGTTTTCCTGCTTCGGGGCAATGCCCTCTTCGGGTTGTCCTATCCATTGGCCTACATATGGACCCTGTTACAAAAGACTTGGATGAATACACGTCAGATTTATTGGTGTGGATCGAGGGATAGATGTAACCCAAGTTATGTGAGGTATTCAAAATGCCTTCAGAATCGAATGACCGAGTCAACGAAGCAATACTTTCACATAAAAAGACAGAACCTAGTTCAAACTCCCGACTGTCTTCTATATATGCTGCCACTTGAGCTCATTTCGCGTGAAACTACAGAGAGATATGCAGATACATGCAGGGCTCGATTTAAGAGATGTTTACCTACTTGCACCAGGTGCAACCTAAGATAAAAACCTAGTTGCCAAATTCCAGTTGCACTGATTTTATGGAGAAATGAAAGAAATGGAATGAAAGAAATATGCTATTGAGTTATTAGGATGTTTTATTCAGAAGTTTACCCACTTAAAAAATGACCTGCACCTGGTGCAAGTTAGAATAATAACTACGTTGCACTTTGTAATATTGGCTAGCATCAGTGCAAGTAACAAAGCACTAAATCGAGCCCTGACATGTATCTACCAAAATAGATGAATATTTATGATATTATATTTTTATAAAGTTTCTTTAGGGACCGATGCATTCTGCATTTAATTCATGTATAATGTACTGAACATAATTCACACCAACACCCAACCTCACCTCCGCCGTGATATTGCTGGGATATTGCTAAAAGCGGCGTATAAAGATACTCGTTCACTGAAAGTTTACACATATCAGATAATGAAAGCCTCTTTTTTACATTAAGCAGCGCTTAGAAAAAGACGCTCTATGACTATCTTTAAATAAATGTATATGTCCATCTCAATAATATTCACATGAAATATACACATCAAGGAAAACAGCTGCTCTTCCAAACACTCTCATCCCACAGCAAAGTATTCCGGTTCGTGAGAATAAAGAATTCGGATATGACGATGTCATGTGCTCGTGATATCCGAAGTGCACCGAACTCCTTTTAAAGTACAAGTCCTCTTCTGTGATTGATGTAGCCTGTTGTTGTAGCGGTGTTGTCGACACTCTCGGAGATTGATGTGTGCTATTCATGATTCAGGCCTATGCCTCAGGCTTGTAGGAGTCGATAAATCTGTCAATATGCCCGAAACGGAAACATTAAAAGCCTACAACTCTTCTTAACATTGAACTAAATAAATGGGAAATTCTTGAGACTTCCGCTTTGGCTTGGTTGACATGCAGTGGCGGATCCAAACGGGGGATGGGATGGGGTGTGTGGGGTGTTCAGGGCGTTTGAACCCCCCCCCCCCCCTTTTGAAAAAGACTTAAGACCACACCCACCAAGGGGGGTTCAGGGTTTTAATGCCCTGAAAACACACACCACCACCACCACCACCCCACCCCCACCCACCCACCCCTTTTCAAAATTCCTGGATCCGCCAATGACATGTATCCACTGTTGCCAAGCAGCATGTATTAAAGACACGGTATTTGTTGTATTAATAGGGGGATGAGCGAGTGAGTTTAGTTTTATCAATATTCCAGCAATGGGGACACCAGAAATGGGCTTCACACATTGTACCCATTTGGGGATTCGAACCCGGGTCTTCAGCGTGGCGAGTGAACGCTTTAACCACTAGGCAACCCCACCGTCCCTTGTTATGTTGGAATATGTTATTGTAAAGTTCATGTTCAAGTTATGTGGCCTGTTCTAACAACTGTATGTTTCATTAACCGATAGATTACTAATATTTACTCACTTACCTTCCCCGGTGACGTGGACTTTGCAAAGACTAAGGGATTTTGTTAGACTATGTGGACTTTGCGAAGACTAAGGGACTTTGTTAGACTATGTGGACTTTGCAAAGACTAAGGGAATTTGTTAGACTATGTGGACTTTGCAAAGACTAAGGGATTTTGTTAGACTATGTGGACTTTGCGAAGACTAAGGGACTTTATTAGACTATGTGGACTTTGCAAAGGCTAAGGGAATTTGTTAGACTATGTGGACTTTGCGAAGACTAAGGGACTTTGTTAGACTATGTGGACTTTGCAAAGACTAAGGGGATTTGTTAGACTATGTGGACTTTGCGAAGACTAAGGGACTATGTTAGACTATGTGGACTTTGCGAAGACTAAGGGACTTTATTAGACTGTGTGGACTTTGCAAAGACTAAGGGACTTATCACACTGTGGACTTTGCGAAAACTACGGGACTTCGTTAGACTGTGGACTTTGCGAAGACTACGGGACTTCGTTAGACTATATGGACTTTGCAAAAACTAAGTGGACTTTGCACTCTGTATCATTAATAGTTATTTATTCGTTGAAATTATCACGCTTTTATCTCATGATTAAATGTTTAGATATTGGTCATGTGTATCGAGACGTATATTGAATTACTGATATTTGCTTTGATGTTTTAATGAGAAAATGTATGTATTCTTTGTTCTCGTTTGTACACGGCTGAGATGTTGCTGATGTGATATGTTCTCAATCTCTCACAATTATCACATTTATGTAAATGTGCATACGTTATACGGTAAATTGTCCGGGAGTCTGAAGCAGAAACGATGAACAAAACATAAACTGCACACAATAGCATGGTACAACACGATATTTATTTTAAAAATATTATAGCAGCACTGAGTGGTAGGTATCCTTTGAGGTATCTTAATAAAGTTGCTGAAAGTATCCTTTAAACCCTGTAATCCGTGTCAAAAGGTTACAGTTAAAAACATTCTGGATATTTCCACGATAAAAGCCTTTCATATTTTCAGGCACGAATTCCAGCCTAATTTAATGTAGTGTATCCATCAAGTCTACATATAATTAAAACCTCTGCACATGCATTTCAATTATCTGTTACGCGTACAAAATGCACCGTTAACATGATCCATTGTTCCAACCCGTTATTGCTCTAGTTCACAAATGGAAAATTCCACTACAGTGATGTTGCGTAGGCTGGTAGGTTACCCAGGAACTCCGCGTAGGCTTGGTTTGCTCTTCAGCGCTACCTGCTGAGCGCCCTCTGACGACCCGGCCTATTGAAGCGTATAAGGGGGAGAACCTTCACCGAATTTTTTTCATGTCACCTTGGTTAAGGCTTTCAAACTCGCCTTCCGCTCCCGGGGTTAGTGTGCCAGACGCAGCCTTCTGTGGTCTTGGGTTCAGACTGAAGAGTATCGTGATTTATTAAATCGTAAACCAGTTTTAATTATCAATTGATTCTTAAAACGTGACTCGGCTGGAAAGCGAATGTTTTCCGGTGACTTATTCTGTTCTGTTATATTTGGCAGACTGGCGTTGTTTACATGCGTTCCTTCGCCAATACATTACGTCTTGTCATTTGCACGTGTCCAGTCTATTTCCGTCGGCTTGAAATATTTTGGTCATGGAAACGTGTATAAATATCCCCAAAGAATGAAGGGTGGTTTCTTTGTAAACATTTTCGAGCTCCACCACAAGTAACTGACACGTTAGTCTGTCTCACAGTCCCTGAACCACATTAATTTCCCTACTGCCAAGCCCTATCTGCAGTGCTAAAGCCCTAAATAAAGCAAGTCTAGATTTCCTCAGGTTCAGGCTTTGGTCTCCCTAGGGCTCCTTTTTTTAAATATAAATGGGCTTGTTTGTTACTATCAAAATTATATATATTCAGAGACTAAGCCTTAGTCTACTGACACGTGTGTTATACCGAGAGGGGTTCGACAAGGAACAACTGTTACCGTCATATTTCTTTAAGTTTTAACGGCATATTAAGTACTCTATAATACTGAAAAACGGTAAGGAGGGGGGGTATCAGAAAGATCGTTGAATAGGGTATCTCAGAATGCAGTTAATATGTATGTTATTTCTGTCAGTGGGTACTTGCCATTTACAAATCACCTTAGGAATATATAACATACGTTTGTTGTGTGTTTTGAGGGACATGCCTTATTGAACTGCGTTTGTTTTGGCGAGCGTTGTTCTGTCGTGCCCAGACGCTTCTAAACTCGATATGTCGGTAAGTAGACCAAGGTATATACGTCTTAAGATTCCAAGTACAGATCCGTCAGGTGTTTGTGAATCGCAGACTGTGAGAGGTCTGGCTTGGTCGTAAAAGTTAACGTGTTTTCCAGTTCTTCATTCAAAGATTTTATCTGTTGTGATTTTATCTGTCAGTGAGAGACTGAAGATTGATCATTCCATATTTGTTCTATGAGACGCTTATCGTTGTAAATGTGGATAAACAGAAGTGTACTGGCTGGGAATGTAAGCACAAAGGTTGCAGCCTGGGTTGGTCGGAGAGGGGGCATTAAGGTGGGACATTAAGGTAGGACACTAAGTTCTGGTCCGTGAATAATTCCTCGACTGAATGATTGGTTAACGAATCCATGTCGTGCTCATGTGAGGCGAGAAGGGTAGCCCTGTGTGAAAGTGTTGACTTGAGACGCTAAAACCTTGGTTCGTTCTTATAAGGGTAAAAAGTAGTTCAAAAAGTAGTCAGCCTCAACTGGAAAATGTTTTTATGTTGTATTTTTCTACATATCATCTGTCAACCTCAAGCAAATGTATTGCTTTGTTCCAGTCTCACGATCGCCATTTTGTTTGACTTTTTATCTTGGTGCCACCAAAAAACGCAATAAATGCTTCACAAACTTCAGGAAACGAAATATGCAAGAAACATTTTGGGTGTTTGAGATAGGCAGAAGTCTGCCAGAATCAAACTTAGAATTGAAATTCATAAAAAAGCAATTTCAAACTACAATCGTTTGTTAAAGTGACTCCCCATTCATGTTTACTGAAAGAGCTTGTTTTGGAGACACTACCCAACCCGTTTCAGATGATTTAATCATAAGGACAATTTTTTTCGTGTATTCATACATGATGCCAAGGGTTCAAACTAAGTACTGAATGGTAACACAAGTGTCAGCTCTCAATATGTTGTCAACAGTGCCAGCTTGAACATCTGGACACAATGTTCTGTAAAGATTAAAATGGGGGTGTCCTTAAAAAATAGCCCCCGTCTAAATCTAAATCAAGCTATCCAAGTCTTTGACTGTTGATCATGACGGGAGGTCATCCAATACTATACTGAACATATTTTATATGATATTATCTGAGGGCATACCATTATTCAAGAGGTACCAAATGACAGATGGTTTTTCATTTTATGCATTTTTTAAAGAAATATTATATCCCAATGTGTTGTGATGACTAATATCTTGTTAACCACATTACCCACATATGTGACATTTTCAATGAGCGAGAGAAAGAAGAGCACTGAATAAGGTGACGTCACTTTTGAAACGAAATATTTCGGGTGAATGGACATAAGGTGTTTCGCAAAATAGCATCTATATGTAATATTCTGGATAACTGAGTGTGATCAAGGAACTAAATGATTTGAAATCAGTTCATAAAATACATACAGCTGTACAGTGTGCGAGTATCCCACGCGTTAATGCTTCTAAACTTGATGAACCTCTCTCAATCAATATCTTAATAGCCATGTGTTTTGAAGCAGACAAGGTTACCGTCTATCACCTGTTGTTTTCAAACAGCGTAACTTCGTACAGTGATGTGGGATTCTTTGTCGCTGTGTCACAGTCTGGAATGAAGGCTTCCATCAACCGTTTCTATAGTCATTGTCACTCATGTCTGCACCTTGGCTGTGCACGGTCGGGCGAATTATCCACTTCTCAAAGGTATTATTGCCTTTACCTGAAGAGGGCTTGGTTAGATCATGCAGAACGGGGTACTCGGTGCAGACACGACGTCGTGTTGTTGTTAACTTCCTCCTCGTGGTTATTCAGGGTAGATTTGGCCACCAGTTACCTATTGACTGACTGACTGACTGAGTTTGGTTTTACGCCACTTTCAGCAATATTCCAGCAACATCACGGCGGGGAACACCAGAAATGGGCTTCACACATTGTGCCCATGTGGCGATTCGAACCCGGGTCTTCGGCGTGACGAGCCAACGCTTTAAGGCTACCCTACCTATTGGGTGACCTGTGTAGTTGTGTGTCGTCGTACCGACGTCGGTCGTTGCTCATAATGTCAACGGGGCGGTGGGGTAGCCTAGTGGTTAAAGCGTTCGCTCGTCGCGCTGAAGATACGGGGTCGATTCCCCACGTGGGCAAAATGTGTGAAGCCCATTTCTGGTGTCCCCCGCCGTGGTATTGCTGTAATATTGCTAAAAAGCCGCGTATAACTAAACTCACTCACTCACTGATTCTTGTTCAGAGGCGATTATTTCAAAGCCGCCGTAATATTACTTGATTGTTGCTGCGTTAAACAAGAAATAAAGTAAAAACTTATTGTATTATTCTGGTCTTGACGGGGAAACGGATGGTCCTGTCGAATAATGCACCGGAACTTTTACTCCCCTTTGTGACGCCAGGATTCGAGGGTTCCATATTCGTCCCGATTAGCAAGTGATTGTCAGTCACCGGTCTTTGCTCCTTGGTTTCACGAAAGTGTTAAGCCGTTCATATCCGCTAGTAAAAGAACTACGTGATCCAGATAATAAACGTTTGAACCTTTTTGTGAAATAATCAAGCACGGGTAAGGTGCAGACAGACATGCGAAGGATTTGGAATTCGACCTGCACTTGATCCACCAGCGTCGTTCCTAAAACGCCAAGGTATACAAACCCCTAGTCTGTCTCACAGACCCTGAACCACATTATTTTCCCTACTGCCTAGCCAAAGCCCTAAATGAAGCAAGTCTAGATTTCCTAAGGTTCTGCATGAATCTCTGGTCTCCCTGGGGCTCCTTTCAATTTAAATAGGGTTGTTTGTTACTACCAAAATTATATATATTCAGAGACTAAGCGTTAGTCTTACAAACCTCGTCAGATCCCCGGACATTTAATGTATAGCCTCAGTTCCCCATGCTTAACGTAAGTTGAGTCGAGGTGGAATGGAATCTAAGACGTGTTCAGGATTATTGCTCTCATACGATGATGTGGGCAGGTGGGCAGGTGGGCAGGTGTTCAGTCGGTTCTATATTAGTAGCTGAGATATTATACACAGATCAACATGAATGCCCTACCCAGACACTCGGAATCGACAAGTCCTTCTTTTAAACTTTTTTAGGAGAGCTAGAGTTTAGAGTCGACTTACCACCCCCATCTCATGTATGGACATATGCTAGCGCTTTGGAAAGCTAATTGTATGTAAATAATTATGTGCCCTGATGCCCTGAAATCGAGGTCACATGACAGTACCCTGTTTTGTTATACTCAAAGCAGATATATGGGAATATTATCTGTCATAATAAAATGCAGCACACCGAGCGCCTGTCAGGGTAACAAAGGTACCGTCTTTTGACTTCTTTTGGTATGGACCCGTGAAGATTCGGGTTAGAACTGATCTTCAGCAACCCATGCTTGTCGTAAGAGGCGACTGATCGGGTGGTCAGGCTCGCTGACTTGGTTGACACATGTTATCTCGATGTTCGTGCTGTTGATCACTGGATTGTCTGGTCCAGACTCGATTATTTACAGACCGCCGCCAAGTAGCTGGAATATTGCTGAGTGCGGCGTAACACTAAACTCACTCACTCTTTTGGTATGACTCGGCCACGCGATGGAAATACTGACCTTCCATTGTCCGGAAATGAATGATTGTGTTATCGTATATCGGTGCTCATGTTGTCAACCACTGGTTTTCCTGGCTCACCCTTGAAATGTAAGACATGCCTGATTGTGTTATCGTTCATCGGTGCTCATGTTGTCAACCACTGGTTTTCCTGGCTCACCCTTGAAATGTAAGACATGACTGATTGTGTCATCGTGTATCGGTGCACATGTTGTAAGCCACTGGTTTTCATGTTGTCAGGACATGACTGGTGTCATTGTATCCTGGCATGTTGTCAACCTTGAAATGTAGGACATGACTGATTGTGTCATCGTGTATCGGTGCTCATGTTGTCTACCACTGGTTTTCCTGGCTCACCCTTGAAATGTAAGACATGACTGATTGTGTCATCGTGTATCGGTGCTCATGTTGTCAACCACTGGTTTTCCTGGCTTATCGAAATGTAGGCTGACTGATTGTGTCATCGTGTATCGGTGCTCATGTTGTCTACCTGTAGTTTTCCTGGCTTACCCTTGAAATGTAAGATATGACTGATTGTGTCATCGTGTATCGGTGCTCATGTTGTCAACCACTGGTTTTCCTGGCTTACCCTTGAAATGTAAGACATGACTGATTGTGTCATCGTGTATCGGTGCTCATGTTGTCTACCACTGTTTTCCTGGTTCACCCTTGCAATGTAAGACATGACTGATTGTGTCATCGTGTATCGGTGTGTTGTCAACCATCATGACTGATTGTGTCATCGTGTATCGGTGCTCATGTTGTCTACCTGTAGTTTTCCTGGCTTACCCTTGAAATGTAAGATATGACTGATTGTGTCATCGTGTATCGGTGCTCATGTTGTCAACCACTGGTTTTCCTGGCTTACCCTTGAAATATAGGACATGACTGATTGTGTCATCGTGTATCGGTGCTCATGTTGTCAACCACTGGTTTTCCTGGCTTACCCTTGAAATGTAGGACATGACTGATTGTGTCATCGTGTATCGGTGCTCATGTTGTCAACCAATGTTTTTCCTGGCTTACCCTTGAAATGTAGGACATGACTGATTGTGTCATCCTGTATCGGTGCTCATGTTGTCTACCGGTAGTTTTCCTGGCTTACCCTTGAAGCATACTTGGAATATTTTGCGTTGGCGTTGTAGAATCACAATAAACATTTCTATCGTCTTGTTTATCGACAAGTGAGTCAGACATATAGTATGATGTTAGCCACGCAGGCTGTTCGCCTCTGATCGAACACATACGTCAGTGCTCTCGATATACCTTCTGATATAGGTACACATACAATTACTTACTTGGTAATCGATCAAACTGCATTGTGTTGGGTATAACAAGAATGTGGCTGTACTTACAGGAATGATGGTCTTCTATAAATGGAACTCCTGGTCCCAATACAGAGCTCGAACTTAAAGACCTTTGATATATATCCTTGTATTGCCTATTGGATGCTGAAATGACCGACAACACCGACATCTTGGATGCTGAAACGACCGACAAAACCGCCATCTTCGACACAGAAACGACCGACAACAGCGCCATCTTGAAAACAGAAATGACCGACAACAGCGCCATCTTGGATGCTAAACGACCGACAACACCGCCATCTTGGACGCTGAAACAACCGACAACAGCACCATCTTGGACGCTGAAACAACCAACAACAGCGCCAACTTGGACGCTGGCACTCCCGACAACGGCGCCATCTTGGACGCTGAAATGACAGACAACTGTGCCATCTTGGACGTTGAAACGACCGACAACAGCGCTATCTTGGACGCAGAACGACCGACAACAGAGCCATCTTGGACGCAGAAACGACCGACAACAGCGCTATCTTGAACGCTGAAACGACCGACAACACCGCCATCTTGGACGCAGAAACGACCGGCTACACCGCCATCTTGGACGCTGGAACGACCGACAACACCGCCATCTTGGACGCTGAAACGACCGACAACACCGCCATCTTGGACGCTGAAACGACCGACAACACCGCCATCTTGGACTCTGAAACGACCGACAACACCGCCATCTTGGACTCTGAAACGACCGACAACAGCATGTTTCTGTTTCATGATACTACTAATACTCCGTTTGTTAATCAGTTTCCATTAAAAAAATTGATGCACATCGTGATTAGTTGTATTGTCAACGTGCTGTCTTTAGTTTTAGCCGGGCAAACACTATTTTTCTATGATATTTTTTCATAGCAAAGGAATAGTAGCCCATAAGATAATCAGTGATTTAATAGTCGCCGTATGTAGAGCATGCAGTCACACGCACAAGAAACGCACATGGTTTTATACGGTAGCGAAATAAACTTTCGTATTTAATGAACACTTCATATGGATGTGCTATCAATTTTTATTAGTGTTGATGAACTAATGCTATTTTACCTCGTTATAAGTTTGATTTCAATATGACATGACATTCCCTCCTCAACGTGAATGTCTCCATGTAAACATTTCAATATCACGTGAATGTCCACATGTAAACATTTCAATATCACGTGAATGTCCACATGTGAACGCCTCAATATCGCGTGAATGTCCACATGTAAACCTCTCTTGATATCACGTGAATGTCCACATGTAAACCCCTCCATATCACGTGAATGTCCCCATGTAAACCTCTCTTGATATCACGTGAATGTACCCATGTAAACCTCTCAATATCACGTGAATGTCCCCATGTAAACCTCTCTTGATATCATGTGAATGTCCCCATGTAAACCTCTCTTGATATCACGTGAATGTCCAAATGTAAACCCCTCAATATCACGTGAATGTCCCACATGTAAACCTCTCTTGACCTCACGTGAATGTCCCCATGTAAACATCACTTGATATCAATATCGTGAATGTCCCCATGTAAACCCCTGATATGTCCAATATCACGTGAATGTCCCCATGTAAACCTCTCTTGATATCTTGATGTGAATGTCCCCATGTAAACCTCTCTTGATATCCGTGAATGTCCCCATGTAAACCCCTCTTGATATCACGTGAATGTCCCACATGTAAACCTCTCTTGATATCACGTGAATGTCCCATGTAAACCTCTTGACAATATCACGTGAATGTCCCCATGTAAACCTCTCTTGATATCACGTGAATGTCCCCATGTAAACCTCTCTTGATATCATGTGAATGTCCCCATGTAAACCCCTCAATATCACGTGAATGTCCCCATGTAAACCTCTCTTGATATCACGTGAATGTCCCCATGTAAACCTCTCTTGATATCACGTGAATGTCCCCATGTAAACCCCTCAATATCACGTGAATATCCCCATGTAAACCTCTCTTGATATCACGTGAATGTCCCAATGTAAACCCCTCAATATCACGTGAATATCCCCATGTGAACCTCAATATCACTTGAATGTCCCCATGTAAACCTCTCTTGATATCATGTGAATGTCCACATGTAAACATCTCTTGATATCACGTGAATGTCCCCATGTAAACCCCTCAATATCACGTGAATGTCCACATGTAAACCTCTCTTGACCTCACGTGAATGTCCCCATGTAAACGCCTCGATATCACGTGAATGTCCCCATGTAAACCTCTCTTGATATCATGTGAATGTCCCCATGTAAACCCCTCAATATCACGTGAATGTCCCCGTGTAAACCTCTCTTGATCTCACGTGAATGTCCACATGTAAACCTCTCTTAATATCATGTGAATGTCCCCATGTAAACCCCTCAATATCACGTGAATGTCCCCATGTAAACCTCACTTGATATCACGTGAATGTCCCCATGTAAACCTCTCTTGATATCACGTGAATGTCCCCATGTAAACCCCTCAATATCACGTGAATATCCCCATGTGAACCTCAATATCACTTGAATGTCCCCATGTAAACCTCTCTTGATATCATGTGAATGTCCACATGTAAACATCTCTTGATATCACGTGAATGTCCCCATGTAAACCCCTCAATATCACGTGAATGTCCCCATGTAAACCTCTCTTGATATCATGTGAATGTCCCAATGTAAACCCCTCCATATCACGTGAATTTCCACATGTAATCCTCTCTTGATATCACATGAATGTCCCTATGTAAACCTCTCTTGATATCACGTGAATGTCCACATGTAAACCTCTCCTTGATATCATGTGAATGTCCCCATGTAAACCTCTCTTGATATCACGTGAATGTCCCCATGAAAACCCCTCAATATCACGTGAATATCCCCATGTGAACCCTCAATATCACGTGAATGTCCCCGTGTAAACCTCTCAATATCACGTGAAATTTCCACATATAAACCTCTCTTGATATCACGTGAATGTCCCCATGTAAACCTCTCAATATCACGTGAATGTCCCCATGTAAACCTCTCAATATCACGTGAATGTCCACATGTAAACCTCTCAATATCACGTGAATGTCCCCATGTAAACCCCTCAATATCACGTGAATGTCCCAACATAAACACCTCAATATCACATAAATGTCCTGACAGAAACCCCTCAATATCATATAAATGTCCCGACATAAACTTATGAATATAACCTGGACGTTTCGAAATATGAACTAAAATGACAAAATATTATTATAAACTTCCTTATGTTTCACAAAAGAAACCAAGTGCGATATCGCAGCAACAAAAAGTTATCATTACAAAAGTCCTTGACTGTGCAGTCAACTATAGGGCTGAAAATCCGTGTCGTCTACACAGAGTAACAAACGACAGTGTCATTATGACATTACACCCGGATGTTAACGAAAGTATAGTTCTACTATAGTTCTACTGTGTTCCCTTGCGCAAGGAAAATGTCCTCTTTTTTATCACCGTGACGCCTTTTTCAACATATCTCATTCTATTTTCCTCGTAGCTCGTGGATGTGAGCCCTGTTGTTATCTCACATGAGCTTATGTCGTGGCCATTTTATTTGTTGTCATTCGTTAACCTATCAGCTCTCAAATTCCTGCACCGAAGAACAAGAAGCATCACGTGCCTCTTCATACCCATGGATTCTCCCCTACATATTCTAGAAGTCCTGATCACGTTTTTAGTTAGGGGTGAGTGAGTGAGTTTAGTTTTACGCCGCACTCAGCGATAATCCAGCTATAGGGCGGCGGTCTGTCAATAATCGAGCATGGGTCAGACAATCCAGGGATCAACAGCATGAACATCGATCTACACAACTGGGATAAGATGACATGTGTCAATCAAGTCAGCGAGCCTGACCACACGATCCCGTTAGTCGTTTTTGGTTAGGCCTCCATTGTTTTCATATTGAAAAATAAGTCTATATTGGCATAACTCAGCAATATCTGTCAGTATAACATTTGGCATATATTTTTTATGGGGTTCATGGCTGTACTCAAGTATTTGTGCACTCAATATGTCAATACCAGTACTCAAAGAAGTTATTCGTACGTGGCTGTCTTTGTTGATATTGTAAACTATATATATTACTGACATCATGTACAGGTGAGCTTCAATGCCCCCAGTGCTATTTTTAGAAATATCCCAATTACCGTATTTACAAAATTAATTATTTTAGTTGGTGCTAAAGCCATATGGTGGTGTTATTGTAGAGGCAGGGTTTATTATCATCACATTCGTCTGACTCGTGTTTCAATATTGGTGCTGTTTCGGAAAACCCCTTGACCGAACTAAGGTGGGCCGTTACACGATACTTGTTTCACCAGTCAAATCCGCTATTCCAATCGAAAACGAGTTTCTACTGCTTCTTTGATTTCCAATGATTCCCTACTTTCTACCGAGAATCCCAACCTGGTTCTGTATGCCAGTTATCGACTGGTATGGCGACACATCGGGAGAGTACGCGTTAATTGATCCTTTTCTTGTGACATTACTTGTTAGCAGGCTTGAGGGTAATCAACGCAGGTTCGTATACTCAGCCCTGGAAATAACGCAACATGCATTTCCAACAGTGCTTTAAGACATGGTCGCCGACACCCCATACGTCAGACGCTGCCCTTCACGCGCCGTTTCGTTAAAATGGGGGTCATTAGGACAGGTGTCGCATGCCGTTCACTGGCCCGATGTTGAGCTTGACCAGTGCAACAATGGTGTGAAGGCGTGCGTGTCGTTGTAACGGACATTTGCAGCGGTCATTTCGATCACTGCTGTTGTTTTGACACAGTGTCACTTGCTAGAGTCCTCGCATGCCAATGAATTTCTCATACGAACACGTGACACCATTATTCGGTAACATCTTGTTAGAATGAATATACATTAAATGTATAACAAATTCTAAAAACTTGAAAGTTATGTACAGTTTTATTCCTGCCATTGATTTCTATACCATTCCATGTTATCATTTCATCCAAACATGAAAATCCATTAAGTGTGTGTGCTTCTGTATATGTATTTGCATATATTTACAGGTACTGGTTAACTATGGTGACCCAACTTCTAGGTACGCTCGTAGACAAACATATTTCACAGAAAAAACACGGTTTGGAAATGGAAAGGAGCCCTTGACTGTCTTCATTTCCATCTAGACTACATTTCTGGTGTCCCCCGCCGTGATGTTGCTGGAATATTGCTAAAAGCGGCGTAAAACCAAACTCAGTCAGTCAGTCAGTCAGTCAGTCTAGACTACATATTCTAGACTTGCATGGGCTGTATATGTTTGCTATATTTGTTTCAAAGTCTGTATGGCAGACTACTGCGCTCGGGGACCCTATTGGCTAAATCGTTCACCTGTCATGACCAAGGTTTTATTTCCCACATGGGAAAACATATGCAGACCTCTGTGTGTGATATCTGTGTTGCTGAAAACGATGTGAGCTCCGGCACTCTTACATCCGACAAAAATGTGTATCTGGTAAAGAAAATGTGTGCGCTAGTTATTGGATAGTAACTACTTACAGCAACTGTGCTAGGCGATGTTTTGCAACACTAACGGGACTCCATAGCAAATTAGCAGAGGACTCTGTGCCCTGTCAAATTATCTGTCATCGTGTCCCAGGGTTGATGCTCATGAGGTCTATCACTGGTTCAGTTGGTCCAGGATCAGACTACCTTAATGCTGACAACATCTACTCTCTCGGTGTTTAGGGGGCGGTGGGGTAGCACAGTGGTTAAAGCGTCCGCTCGTCACGCCGAAGACCCGAGTTCGATTTCCCACATGGATATCGAAACAATGTGTGAAGTCCATTTCTGGTGTCCCCCGCCGTGATATTGCTGGAATATTGCTAAAAGAAGCGTAAAACCAGACTCACTCACTCACTCTCAGTGTTTAGGGACGATAAGCCCACCTCGTCCAGGCTGATTCACTGCGATGCTATTTCACCGAAACATATACAGTCAGGACAGCCCTCCTGCACGGAACGTACTGGGGCGATGGCTTGTATCCAGTGAGTAAAGGGTTCGTCAGCAACGCCGAAGGTCCGAGTTCGATTGCCCACACGGGTTCAATGTGAGATGGCCATTGCTGGTGCACCTTTGATATTGCATGAATATTGTTAAATGCGACGTAAATCTATATTCACTCATTGCACATACGCTCAGACAGTTTTACTTCCACAACTTGAATGGCACTTGCGACCAAGACATGCAATCCAATTTCATTACACTGAACTTTGCACGAACCCCAACAAAAGATGATATCATTAAATCCGAATTTCCATCGAGGTCTGGCGTTATTGAACGAATCGACGCGATAAGATCAGACGGCGAGCAACAGACCCGTCTGCCCTTGGAAACGACACCGTGTCATTGATAGGGCATGTGTACATTGAAATATACAGCAATCATCTAGACGTACATGTCGTCCATAACATGTAGGCTGCTAGAGCTCAAAATGGGTTCAGTGTATGCTGCTATAGCTCAAAATGGGTTCAGTGTAGGCTGCTAGAGCTAAAAAAGGTTCAGTGTAGGCTGCTAGAGCTGAAAATGGGTTCAGTGTAGGCTGCTAGAGCTGAGAATGGGTTCAGTGTAGGCTGCTAGAGCTGAGAATGGGTTCAGTGTAGGCTGCTAGAGCTGAGAATGGGTTCAGTGTACCCTGCTAGAGCTCAAAATGGGTTTAGTGTAGGCTGCTAGAGCTGAGAATGGGTTCAGTGTATGCTGCTAGAGCTCAAAATGGGTTTAGTGTACGCTGCTAGAGCTGAGAATGGGTGTGGTACGGGCTGCTAGATCTGATGATGGGTTCAGTGTAGGCTGCTAGAGCTGAGACTGGGTTCAGTGTAGGCTGCTAGAGCTGAGACCGGGTTCAGTGTAGGCTGCTAGAGCTGAGACCGGGTTCAGTGTAGGCTGCTAGAGCTGAGACTGGTTTAGGTATAGGCTGCTAGAGCTGAGACCGGATTCAGTGTAGGCTGCTAGAGCTGAGACTGGGTTAGGTATAGGCTGCTAGAGCTGATGATGGGTTCAGTGTAGGCTGCTAGAGCTGAGACTGGGTTCAGTGTAGGCTGCTAGAGCTGAGACTGGGTTAGGTATAGGCTGCTAGAGCTGATGATGGGTTCAGTGTAGGCTGCTAGAGCTGAGAATAGGTTAGGTATAGTCTGCTAAAGCTGAGAATAGGTTAGGTATAGGTTGCTAGAGCTGTGACTGGGTTAACTATAGGCTGCTAGGGCTGTGAAGCTGTATAACGATCTACGGTTATAAGGAACTAACATTAGAGGTGCCTTTGATGGTTATAACCGTAGTTGTACTGCATTTCTGCTTAACGGGCACCTGCTGAAAGGCTCGTACAAGAACGCTGCTTTAGTCTGTGTCCCGTATATTTAGTTGCTCTGAATATATGAAACTATGGAAGCTAATGTTGGTTCATACCGTTTTCAGATGAAGTTGGATGATGAATATAATTGTGTACACTATGTTTGTTTCTTAAATGAACCAGGCGTTGTCACCTAAAACATTCTCCATCATTTCTTGCGCCTTTAAGCTGTGGAGAAGTAATTGATTTCTTCACTGTGGATGTACACAGGTGCTATCATAATGAGTCATCACTTTATATCATTACAGGATATATTACAAAAACTGTTAATATTAAACGCCTCCACAATCAATATTCCCATCTCGGCTTCATACCACGGCGGCTGTTTATCAATAACTCTTCTTTATGTAAAATACACAAAACACGTCTTCTAATGTAAGTCGGACATTTGGTACCTTTTATGTTGATAAATTCACTGTGAATCTGAAAACACAGTCGTAGACTATCGCTTAGTCTCTGAATATTTATAATTTTGATTGTAAAAAATAAAACATTTTATATTGAAAAGGAGCCCCAGGGAGACCAGCGAACCTGGGGAAATCTAGACTTGCTTCATTTAGAGCTTTAGCATTGCAGGGAGGGTTGGCTGAAGGGGGGAAATATGGTCCAGGGACTGTGAGACAGACTATGGAGGTCGAGTAATGCGGAGTACTCATGACCTAATGCGTCCACATGTAACTGATATCCAATAAAACAAAATCATTTATGATTTATCACTGTTGTTTTTGTTGTTGCTGTTCCTTTTCTTCCTCCTCTTGTCGTCGGTGTCGCTGTTAATACTGCTGCTGTTGTTGTTGTTGTTACTATCTTTATTGCCTAACAGATTAACGTGATTTCTCGTATACGCGTGGCAATGTGACCTACACATCTGGACAGTTGTATATACAGTTTTAAAAAATCGGTGAAGTTGGGTTTTTTATTGGTATTTATTTGTCCACACACGCAGCTATTAATCCTTGTGTGTTATCAATAGCAGCTGTCTGAGTAGGTGAAATATAACCAGCGTGTAGACGTGTCTCACGCTAGACGGTCACGATGTCCTCGTCTGGTCATCTCCAGCAGGCCCAGGCCGTACACGCTGGAAGTCTTGTCCAATTATTAAAGCGCGCTACACACCGGCACAAGGGAGGGGTTGTGGCTAGGGGTTAGAGCTACATAAATACTGGGCGTGTTTATGGCCAGGGGTTAGAGCTACATAAGTACTGGGCGTGTTTATGGCCAGAGGTTAAAGCTACATAAGTACTGGGCGTGTTTATGGCCAGGGGTTAGAGCTACAGAAGTACTGGGGATGTTTATAGCCCGGGGTTATAGCTGCATAAGTACTGGGGGTGTTTATAGCTCGGGACTATAACTGCATAAGTACTGGGGATGTTTATAGCCCAGGGCTATAGGGGTTTATAGCTATAACTACATAAGTACTGGGCGTGTTTATGGCCAGGGTTAGAGCTACATAAGTACTGGGCGTGTTTATGGCCAGGGGTTAGAGCTACATAAGTACTGGGCGTGTTTATGGCCAGGGGTTAGAGCTACATAAGTACTGGGCGTGTTTATGGCCAGGGGTTAGAGCTACATAAGTACTGGGCGTGTTTATGGCCAGGGGTTAGAGCTACATAAGTACTGGGCGTGTTTATAGCCCGGGGTTATAGCTACATAAGTACTGGGGATGTTTATAGCCCGGGACTATAGCTACATAAGTACTGGGCGTGTTTATGGCCAGGGGTTAGAGCTACATAAGTACTGGGGGTGTTTATGGCCAGGGGTTATAGCTACATAAGTACTGGGGGTGTTTATAGCCCGGGACTATAACTACATAAGTACTGGGGATGTTTATAGCCCGGGACTATAACTACATAAGTACTGGGGGTGTTTATGGCCAGGGGTTAGAGCTACATAAGTACTGGGCGTGTTTATGGTCCGGGGCTATAGCTGCATAAGTACTGGGGGTGTTTATAGCCCGGGACTATAGCTGCATAAGTACTGGGGATGTTTATAGCCCTGGACTATAACTACATAAGTACTGGGGATGTTTATAGCCCGGGACTATAACTACATAAGTACTGGGCGTGTTTATGGCCAGGGGTTAGAGCTACATAAGTACTGGGGATGTTTATAGCCCTGGACTATAACTACATAAGTACTGGGGATGTTTATAGCCCGGGGCTATAGCTGCATAAGTACTGAGGGTGTTTATAGCCCGGGACTATAACTGCATAAATACTGGGGGTGTTTATAGCCCGGGGCTATAGCTGCATAAGTACTGGGGATGTTTATAGCCCTGGACTATAGCTACATAAGTACTGGGGATGTTTATAGCCCAGGACTATAACTACATAAGTACTGGGGATGTTTATAGCCCTGGACTATAACTACATAAGTACTGGGCGTGTTTATGGCCAGGGGTTAGAGCTACATAAGTACTGGGCGTGTTTATGGCCAGGGGTTAGAGCTACATAAGTACTGGGCGTGTTTATGGCCAGGGGTTAGAGCTACATAAGTACTGGGCGTGTTTATGGCCAGGGGTTAGAGCTACATAAGTACTGGGCGTGTTTATGGCCAGGGGTTAGAGCTACATAAGTACTGGGGGTGTTGCATGGCCGGGGGTTATAGCTGCATAAGTACTGGGGATGTTTATAGCCGGGGACTATAGCTATGTAAATACTGGGGACGTTTATTGACCCGTGGCTATGTACTGGGGAAGTTTTAGGGCCCGTGGCTATGTACTGGGAATGTTTTGTGGCCCGTGGCTATGTACTGGGGATGTTTTATGGCCCGTGGCTATGCACTGGGGACGTTTAGTGATCCGTGGCCAAGTACGGGAATGTTTTATGGCCCGTGGCTATGTACTGGGGAAGTTTTAGGGTCCCTGGCTATGTACTGGGAATGTTTTATGGCCCGTGGCTATGTACTGGGAATGTTTTGTGGCCCGCAGCTATGTACTGGGAATGTTTTGTGGCTCGTGGCTATGTACTGAGGATGTTTTAGGGCCCGTGACTATGTACTGGGGATGTTTTAGGGCCTGTGGTTATGTATTGGGGATGTTTCTATACAGAGATACTAGTTTCATCAATGCAACGGTGTTTTGGCATTGATACACTTGTTGTAGTCTCTCTTCTTCCCCTGTTGTAGACGTGCACTTGTTGTAGTCTCTCTTCTTCCCCTGTTGTAGACGTGCACTTGTTGTAGTCTCTCTTCTTCCCCTGTTGTAGACGTGCACTTGTTGTAGTCTCTCTTCTTCCCCTGTTGTAGACGTGCACTTGTTGTAGTCTCTCTTCTTCCCCTGTTGTAGACGTAACTTGTTGTAGTCTCTCTTTTCCCCTGTTGTTCAGTGCACTTGTTGTAGTCTCCTTTTCTTCCCCTGTTGTACGTGCATAAATGGGCTTGAATCTCTGTTGTGCACTTGTTGTAGTCTCTCTTCTTCCCCTGCTGTAGACGTGCACTTGTTGTAGTCCAAATTTCTTCCCCTGTTGTAGACGTGCACTTGTTGTAGTCTCTTTTCTTCCCCTGTTGTAGACGTGCACTTGTTGTAGTCTCTTTTCTTCCCCTGTTGTAGACGTGCACTTGTTGTAGTCTCTCTTCTTCCCCTGTTGTAGACGTGCACTTGTTGTAGTCTCTCTTCTTCCCCTGTTGTAGACGTGCACTTATTGTAGTCTATAAGGTAAAAATTAATAGTTGTAAATGATAATTCAAAAAAATAATAGATAGGAGACCGGGGTCCGTCCGCTTGCCTCTTTCAAGGATAGAATTACTGAACATCCATGGGCTTAGCATTCAGTACAGCCTTGGAGCAAGACTACCCTGTTGTTACACCGTCCAGTAAGAGCAGTGGGGGTCTAACGAGCCAGGGTTGATTCGCACAGCATGACAAGGGAATAAGCATACACATGCCTTGTTACATGGGGGAGCTCGTGAGACAAGGGGTACATGCGGGAGGGGGGTTGGCAATATGCACACCTCCGTTCTCATCTCTGATCCGCTCCATCCCACCCCCTCCTACATGCACGCTCCCCTCCCTTAGCTGTAGCTCCGTACGATATCCCTTTTTTCAAGAAATTAAGTGGCTGCAAGGGCCCTGCACTAGTCTGTCATACTGCCGCATAAAACATATACATGTATATCCAAGAAAGCCCATGCAAGTCTAGAATATGTGGCAAGTCTAGATTTCCACTTCAGGAAAATGAAGAAGGTCTCAGGGCTCCTTTTCATTATATTTTATTTCTATTTTTTATTATGAACTGCTTTATCTGTAAAATATGTTAATTTCAGAGACTAGTTGTTAGTCTACCCCTGCACTTATATATTTCAGTTCAAACTCATACCTGCTCCTAACTTTATTTGGGGGCGTATATCATGTAAATATGATTGGTACAAACAGAGACCATATAATAGATATTATATGGTCTCTGTTACAAACAAGGAGTTATATTTACGTTTGTACAACAGATTAATGTCTCAACACAGTCGATGATCTTCTTAAACATTGAATATTAAATCACATGGGTTTAATCAGATCATAACTGGTACATTTTCTGCAACTTCGCATGAGATGAAGGGTCAAGAGAGACTCAAAACGTAATGTAGATATACAATGAAGTTGTTGTGTACCATGGTATTGCTGAAGGGGTTCTGCAGATGTGTTTCTGTATGAAACGATCTTTAGCCAAAGTCTGAGTGCACAAACGCACCCTAGAACGATTCCATTCTGCATTGTGCCGTTTTCTTTATCGGAACTGTCATACTGTTGTATTGTATACATTTGATTGACCGTCTTGGACGACCGGCTCTGTGATCAATGCTCAGTCCTTGAGGATGAAGAACACTATTTCATGCCTTGTAGTAAATATTCAGATGTAAGACAGTCCATATTTAACTCCCTTTCCTTTCAAATTAATAACTTTCAAAGCCTTTCTACCACAGAAAACTTTAACTTCCTGTTTACAAATAATGAATAATCTGCTACCATATGTACAGCTTTAAACAAATCTAGAAGATCACTAGATTGTCAAGGCCATTATACACATTTGTTTTAGTATATGTATTGTTACTTTAATTCATATATCTTGTTTATGTAGCCTAGTTTATATAGATTGTTGTCACTGTTTCTGCATGGAACGTTTGCGCAATAAATATCTATCTTATCTTGTGTTATATAAGACACACAAAAATATTTCCAGATGTGCGCGCGGGCGGCGCACACACACACACGCGCACACACACAGCTAGAGTTATGTGCACGTGAGGCTCGACTTCCTGTTGAGAATCGGGCTTCCATCTGTCCCTCTCCCACCACGCATCTCCTTACAAGTTCAGAGAGGAGAAGTGGGGCCAGGGATATGGGATTGGCGTGTCATATTTTGCGAAGTGGTGGCGAGTGGCTAGTTTGCCCGTGCAGACATGTGCCATGGGGTGGGTAATGGGGGTCCATTCACGCTCGGCCTTCTGGAATGCTGTGAATGGTTATACAAGAGGCCAGCACCACTCCCGTGCTTTCCGCGTTATTTACACCGTCAACGGGAACGGCATATACGTGACGACTGCAGGCTGCGAGATCCTGCATGCACAGCAATTTATTGTTACACAAGTTGAATAAAAATCAAGCGGACACAGTTTTTTGAAAAGGAGGGGTTCTGTTTGTGTTCACAACATTACATACATCATGTGACCTTGTGTACATTCAGTGCAGATAGAACTGGCGTACAATGCTAATATGTTTTGTATAGGCTTTAAAAAGCGTGTGCGTGCATGTGCGCAAACCCCCCCCCCCCCTTCTCCCTCGATTTTTTTTGCCATGAGGAGCATTCCCCCATAATCTTTGGACCTAAAATGTCATCACATTAATTGAAACCATTTCGTTATATATCCAATTAACTTGTTAAAACGTATAGATAGATATAAATATACTACAAAAGACATACTGCAGTATACAACCATTATCAGTTTCTAAATGGTTAGTACACTTATAACAGTAACCGATGCCTAAGTGTTAATTACATTGCAAATAACAGAACTTGATTGTGAAATAAATCTTCATTGTGAAGATTAATCCCAGATTCGATTGTTCATAAAAATTACATAATATCTACTGTAATATGTTATGACCCACGCGTAACCTTCTTGATAGACAGGTCGACCGTGATGTTTATGCATTATTATTTCTATGTTCAAGGTGACGAGATGGTTGCTGTGTTTACCTAATGACCTAATTATGTTGCTCAGATGCCACTCCTTTCATGTTGTGGGTTCTGACCTTTCACTCGATGGATGCCACTGAACAATCGATTTCCCATCACGAGATAACAATGATCGAAATCTATTTTTGTAAACACTCTTGCAATGTGTTCCATTCACGTCAAATTAATCTAGTCGGTATATTTGTTATTCCGCTCACCATTGTCAAATTGGACAACACAGAACCAGTAGATAACCGATAGCCTTGTTGATTTCAAAACATTTCGAATTTGCTATTAATGGCGTGTGCTCACGCTTTTGGCACAGTGCCAAAATGCGTAATGCGTATTTGGCGGGAATATTTTGTTACTGAGTGGCTTCGAAGTAGTAAAGGCGAATACCATATAACTTATATATGAATATATTACAGTATTTTCTGTATGGCTGTATGTGTTGATTCGGTCAATGTTCAGTGGGTGGGAACATGCCTGCGTATAGCGTGTAACGAGTCACCCCCGTTATAACGTTTTGTTTACCTCCCGTCTCAGCGCATGCGCAGACTAGACTGAATCGACAACAGTAATGGCTGCGAGCACAAAGCACAACTTGTACCCAAATGTCCAGAATACTAACGGGGAACTAGACAACTCGAACAACAGTAATGATTCTAGAAATGAGGCTCAAGTTGATTTGTTGGTAAGTGTGAAGTTTGACGAAGAAATCGTTCTATGAGGGGCAAAACATGGCGAGAACATGTTGAGCACATGGCATTCACGTTCAATGGCTTTGGGTATTTCATCATCTAGTAAGGACACGACCGTGTTTACTAACAATGCCGACTAACGGCGCCCTAGCAATAGCTGTTCGCGATTTCTCGCAGTGGTAGCCGCTGTTTTCAACAGGATTTGGATTCCATTATATTGAAATAGTAGTTATACATTAATTTGACGTATTTTCTCATTGATTTCTGTTATGTTTTCGTTTCGTGGAACATAGGCCGCGATCAGTGCGGATAGACTCGCAGGCACACATGTTTGAAGCATGACTTGGTCGTCTGCGCCCCAGTCTCTGTCGGACGGTGCTTCGTCGCATTCCATATTTAGCCGCATGCGCTCTTGGAGTTGGTTTTAGATAAATTAAGAAGTTGGAACATTCGTGCGAATGAAAATGAAATATTTCCTCGAAGCTCGAGTATTTACTCAGGTTTACGCGGGTTAAAACGGCGCCAATATTCATGTCTTAGGCAGAGGTTTTTTTTACAGGCAAGTGGCATTTCGTATTATGAACGTTTAATTTGTGTCGGTTTTGTGTGTTGGGGACAAATAAGCACATTTGTGTTATTTTGTTTTGATTTATTATAAATGATTCGTTTAAAGGCTATTGTGATGTACAGAGTTCTTGAGATCTATTAAGTAGCGGAACTGTTATAGTTACGGAAATGTCAGTGCGGCTATTGATCTTCCTTGACCATGCTTGTTGATCTTCCCATTTTTGTTTTGTCATTTTTTTAGACCTGTCAAGTTTTCTTTTTCCGGAAAAGGAATTTAATATAGACATGTCCTTTTCAATTATGTTCCTTTGTTATGAATCAGTTACTATGATCAGTGCTCACTCAAGCATGCGCTTACTTCAAGCACTGTTGAGATTTTTGGATTTAAGATAAGTTAAAAAGAGGTTTGTGATCAGGTGATTAGTTTTTCTTCTCCACAGTAAATTTCACTATGATCTCCAAAATTTGTATGAATATCTCCCAATGAGATAGTTACAATCTCCCATAGTTACATGTTACAGCTTTGTACACATGGTAGGGGATTTGTTTTCTGTGAAAAAAAGGACTAAGAAATTTATACCTGAAGTGGCTTTAATCAGCGTTGCAAACTCCTGCCTACCCGACCGTCCGGGGCGGTCTGTTGCATGCCCGATAGTCTAGCTGTTAAAATCAGTGTAATTTTGTAATGTATATAATGACTAAAGCCTTGACTGAAAAAACATTTGAAAACGTGTGTTATTGTGACAATAACCTGACATTAAACATGTCCCTCCTCTTGTTAACGTAACCTTCTTTTTATTTTTCTTAATTCAGAAAATTCTGGACTGGCAACTTTACAGCCGGTCTGGTAACTTTTGAGAGTTGCCAGACCAGTTGTCTGGCTGAAATTTTGGGGATTTTACAACACTGCTTTAATGTATTTATACTACATTACATAGAAAATGTAGAATGGCATGTGGAAATGCCTCGCACATTTACACAAATGAACGTTATTAAAATGTCAAAATTTGAACAAATGACACACATTGAAAATTTTGTTTCCAGCCTGCCAAGACCACATATATTGGAATCCTATATGAATAAAATGAGGGCTGAGTAGTATTGGCATTTATGTATTGTGTATCTTATATGTATTATTTTTATAAAAAAATACATAGCATTGGCATATTACCACAACTTTCATTTGTGTACATTGGTATTAAAGCTGTTTATTCACCACTTGGGACCAAAGGTATTGTAAAATATGCTCACTTTGTTGAGGTTTTGGGAAAGGAATAGGTCCCAACTTCCCTATGTTTACTGTTAGTGCCAACAGAAACGGTTTGGATGGTCAAGCCTTGTGATTTGAGATCAGTTTTCAAAGCCTTACAATTCGTGCTCATTTTAATACTGACCCCCATCTGGGTGTGATATTTCTGACTGAAGCATGAATCAACAATTAATGAAATAAAATATGAGTTCTTATGTAAAATAACATAAAATTGAAGATAAAAAATTCACTAACAAAAATAGGCACTCTAGCCCTAAGCTTTCTTTGTGAGTAGGATTGTTGCATCATCTGTAAATGTGTATTTTTGTCCGTAGTGCTGAGTAAGCATGATATCAGATACCCCACTCCCATAACACTGAACCTAGATAGTGAACCAAAGAAGTTTTTTTCTGATAAGAAATATGCCAAGTCATCCTCTAGAGCAATCTCACCATTTAAACCAGGGTATATGTACACACAGACTGAAACTGCAGGACATTTGATTTGAATTGTGTCACTACATTGTAAGACGCCTCCTTTACCTGGACTCGTAATGACGGCGAGTGATTCAACAATTGTTCAGTGTCATGGAGATAATGTAAGTTCATTAAGATCTCTTATTTCATCAATTTAGATCATTTTCGTAAATATGTGGAAACTTAAGCTGCAGCAAATTTGTGACATTGAAATATAAATTACATGTATTTCTTGTTTTAGACAAGTAATATTTGTGGTTTTGTTACTTTCATGAAATATTATTCTTGGATACTGAATCAAAATGTATAGGGAACTATTTATGATAAGTAGCATAAATAGTGTTTAAAGATGAATTAAGATAGCATATTTGTGATAGTGTACATTCCATTAATTACACCGGTAAACAATCTTGTGTACACAGCCTAAACTGCTATAGTTAAACTGTGTAGTGATGAAACCTTAAAGCGGCCAGTTTTACTAAAGGGAAGTAACTGTGTAAACTGTTCTTTTAATATAAATGCATGTTTGAATCATGACCCCTCATCATGTTCATGGGCAGAATTCAGCTTTATAGAACAAGTTTTATGGATAACAACTTCTTCATTTCGTGAGTGCGACGTTTCGATACAGATTCTTGTACCGTTGCACTCTTGCTTGACAACGGTACAAGAATCTGTATCGAAACGTCGCACTCACGAAATGAAGAAGTTGTTATCCATAAAACTTGTTCTATATTGTACGTCTCAACTTCCAAAATGCCACTCAAACAAGAATTCAGGTTGTGTGTTTTTTTTACATTCATGTGATATGTAGGGCACTTGTGACAGATAAGTCATGTGATTTCTCAATGAAGGACATTGTGGGACTACGTGAATGTCAACTGCTTATGGGGACCAAGTTACCATATTCCATGTATAACTGTATACACAATGCACACAAGATCCCTGTCTTTGATATATGATATACTATGTTTTGTAATACCCTTCCTTCATTCCCAGTAGCATTATTTTCTGGAGACCTTACATGCTGCAACATCAGAAGCAGTTCACTTAGTTTGGCATCATGCAGATATTTACACCTTAGACCACAACAGGCAGTGTTTGACAAATATGAAAATGTCATTGAGATGGTGTGTCTGATAAACCATGGTGGAGATTCCAGACAGATAGGGCCGCAGCAGGCTAATTCTTGTGGTGATGTGCAACTGATATGGTGAATAAATATGTATTCAGAGCTACAGATAACTTTTTGGGTCATTGAGTTATGTACTAGCTTGTGTTCATCTTAATTGGGTATCCTAATGTTCCTTTGAGTAACCAAATAAATTGTACCCACCTCACTCAAACTCATTTGGGTATTTTGCCATATTCCATTAATTGTAAACATATATGAAAGTTTAAATGTTGGTTTACGCGTTTGTTATTTATGTTTGTTCTGTTATATGAGAAACGATAAGAAAGACTGCAAATTGCCAAGTCCAGGTGCTGAAACAGAAACTCTCAATATACCTCAGATATTTTATCTATTTTGGTTTGTACGCATGTTATATCAAATCTATTGAGTATTTACAAAATATGAAGCGTACTTGTACGCAATAGACTTAGTAGGAATTGAGTTTCACATAAATATTTGCGTAATTTACGCAGATACGCAGGTTATCTGCACCTCTGGTATTTATGTTTTCAGTTTGTTTATGAAAAGTGGAACACAATAGCAATGAAATAAACTGTCGCATGGTATCACAGCTGACATCATAAAACTGATTAAGTCCAGACAAGTGGTAGAAACTAGTGGTGGTCCGATTAATTGAAATATCGACGATTGGTCACAGTGACTAAACGACCAAGCAATTGAAAATGTTTTCTCATAATCGAGCACCAACAATTTTGGAACACTTGTTTGCATTAACAGTATTTTTTAACAAGGTTGGTTTGTCTGTGTCATTAAATTTACATGTCATAAGCACTACAAGCTCGTTTCCAAGTCATGATTGAATTTATCTTAAAGATTCCAGGAAATTTATGTTTCTAACATACTAGCCATCCTTTAAATATGTGAAATATGAAAATGCATTTTGTGCAATTTGCAAAAAAAACAAAGAACTACATGTTTTTTTCGTTATTTATTTTGTGCACTAACAAAGATAACAGTAACATGGATAAATGATGCTAACCAATTATTTTCAATGATTGATCGGTTGAAATGGACCAATGATCAATTATGAGATTTTAACCGATTCCCAACACTATTAGAAACCACATACATACAAGTGCTTCCATAAGTGAAATAATACTTCACACAATATTAAATCCGGATTTCACCGCACCGTAAGGTTCTGTTGGCCCTTTAATGGAGCACAATGGGTTGAGCTAGCAAACGAGTGCAGATTCTATCCAAACTCTAATTTATCATATAGTTCACAAAAATGGGTAGTCTATTCTTTGCAATGACACAAAAAAAATATGACTTCCTACGACATTTTTAACGGTGTACAATAAAGCTGGGGACAAATAGGTGGTTCTCCTGTTTCTGAAACCAGCTGTAGAAGTAATCCGCAGGTGATTCAATCCTAAGTCTAGATTGTCTTCTGAACTAATATAAGCTATAAATGCGATGGTTTATTTACATACAGTCTATAATCAAATCTGAAATACTTGCCATCCCATTGAAATTAGCAGTAGTCTGCTATTCCAAAATGAGGTTTTTGAGAAGATTTCCCATTTTCCAGAGGACAAACACTTAACCATTAACACAATGGCAAGAATGTAGCAGATCATTGCTGCAGTCTAGTTAAAAACCAACAAATTTCTGACCCTGCCTAAGTAATCAGTATGTTACAAATATCAATATTTACTATAAAAAATATCACAGATTATCAATAACAGGTTGATTTATGCTGTAAATGTACAGATGACAAGTGTGTGCACTTAGTCACGTAATGCTAAGTAGCAATCTATTGAACGTGTTAATTGTTGAAAATTTATTTTCTGACTTCTTTTGTCCTACTTCAGATATGTAATCTTTGTAAGTGTGGTTGTTTGTGGCAGTTGAATTTAATATCGATGAAATTTGTGTCAATACATTTTTCACAGTATCAATGTTAAGTATGTTATCCATTCATCATTGATCACAATATATGATGACATTCCTACAGTTTCACAGTTAACCTTGCCAAGCTGATCATGATTCAGTATTAAAACTAGAGGTGACGTAAACATGGTTTAAATGATACTTCTTTGCTCATACCAGAGCAGTAGGTGTGGTTGATTGTAATTTGTAATTAACCTACATTAAAGGGATAAGGTCACCGAATACCAGTCACGTTACATGTAAACAATTACGCTGCAGTTTGGTGTAGGTGGGATCCGTATTGAGCAGCGCCCCAGAAGGTAAGTGTCGAATAGATCCATTACAGCTTAGTAATAAACATGACGTTGGAGGTGTGTGTGTTTTGGCAAAGGCTTGTATAATGAAAGGTCACAGGCTTCGTAGGTTTTGTTTACATCATGTGATGGCGAAGTTCAGTGACTGCCTCAAATACCAAGAGGTTCTGGCTGGGCCTAGTGTATTATTTATACTCTGCTCGTAGCCGTGATCAGTTGTTGCAAACGATACTGTATTTCCATGGATCCGCTTCGTTCGGATAGTTACGCTGTTGACCACCTGCTGACACCTGGAATGAGGTTGGATGGTCACTGCACATCACATCAGCATGGTATACCTGATATAGCTCTTCACACAGCCAAGACTCTGGAAGTAGAGGTAGGATATAGCATGATTCATTGAACACTAGAAACATGGTGATGCAACCCTGCTTGTTTTGATCACATCCATTTGCTAGAAACAGTTCATTACTCAAGAGAAATAGCATTTGACAACTTTTATGGACAATCTACCATTACCAAATTAAAACCAAATTCGTCTTTTTTTAATGGCAAACAGTCATTTCAGAAACTAAACTAGCCTAAAACGCTGAGATAGTGTTTTTAGTTATTTAGATATTAATGAAAATATGGTTTGCAACTAAAGTTTTTGGATTAAGTTAGACATGCATAGGAATTTGGAGTGATAAAATAAATAATAACATTGACACCTGACTAGAAGTTACACATATCTTGTCTTATGGTGTGATCACAGATAACTTAAGTTTTAACTATTTTTCACAATGTGTACATGGTTTCTGGTAGTTTCTTTAATAAAAAAAACAAATGCATGATTTTAAAAAATACATGTAAATTTACACAGAATTTCCTGGAGTCAGGAAACATGAGGAAATAATTCAAAGATGGCTATAGTATTTCCTGCAGGAAAAGGAAAACAAGTCAATTGTGTTTTTTGTAAACTGTGTGCAAATGAAGTCACACAGAGAGATTATGCGACTTTGAATAAAAAACCCATTGTGCTCTCTAGTACAAGATGTGAACAGTCACAACTGATATCTAGTCCATGTCAAGATGTAACAGCCCAGTTTACAAACAACAGGTAAAAGACTAAAGTAACCAGCTTGACTTGAAGGCCGGGGTTCAGACCTACACACAGATGGGGTGTGGCCTCCTTGCCTTGTTAAGCTGTCTTTCAATGCAAAGCAATGCAGTATTCATTTGTGAAGTACAACAGATTTCACTGGATTGAACTTTCAGTTTTATATTAAATTACCTGTACTTACAGTTTTACACAGTTGTTGCCTTTGCAACCATTCCTAAAAAAGCCTGAACTTTTTGTCCTGATCGATGGTGAGAAATAAGGTGGTCAAGTTCTGCACTAGGGTTCTGGAAAAGATTAATTTTGTTTTTAAATGGAAGGTTCAAATCCAGCCTAGATGATAAAATAGGTACACATGTCAGTCTAGATTCAAGGAAATATTATGTGCAGTAAAATGTGTTGAAGGCTAAATGTTACTCTTGAGATGGTCAGTAGATATAAAGGGAGATAATTCGAGAAAGTATGAGTATCAGATAAAATCTTTCAACTACTGTTTTGTTTTGAAGTGAAGAGGGATAGATTGGTTGGTAGTGGTGTAACGATTCATCGATAGTATCGATGTTTGCATCGTCAACTACGCGATACGAGTGCATTGATACAAAACACATTTAGGCAATATATCAGGATATTTATATCGCAAGGGTCCACGATACATCGATGTATCGCCACAAGAGACGATATATCCCGATACAACTTCAATACTAGTTAAAGTTGTAAGGAGTATTGCATTAGGAATAGGAAGGGAGTCTCTTTGAAATTCTTCTGAATTTTAAAAACAAATTGAACCTTTTAGGAATTTGTTTGTGTCTGTTATCTTTGTTACATGGACAAAGGAGTTGGTGTATAAGTGAAAGAGTGTGAACATGTTTCAAACTCTGTGAACTGTAGAATACTTGTCTTTAGTAATTGAAATATGTTTTAGTTGTTTGACAAATAACACCATTTATTAACATACAGCTAACGACGTCTTAGCTTTGTTAAGAAAGAGAACAAAGAGAAGATAAAATTTAGAAAGCATACTTAAGAGTTTTTTTCAGTGATTCTGAATTCTGATATAAATTACATTCAATTGTTTGTGAAAGCATCGGTGCAGAAACACACTTTCCCAAAGGAAACTTGGGTTTCAAACTTATATATGTTAGATCAAAGTATACTGAATATGTTTGACTGTACTTTAAAAGCATTAAATGCTGAAACTTTATTAAATGAACAGCTTTATAAGTGTGTGTGAATGTAACACAAGATCTGCTGTATAAGAAATAAAGATTTTAAAGATAAAGTCATTTTATCTATCATATATGTTCTGCTATTAGAAATTGTAAAGTATCGGGATACGTATCGTATCGCCACCATTGTATCGTGATGATAATCGTCTCGCAGGTTCCTTGCCAATACTTTCATGATATATCGGCTCGCCTAAGTAAACTGGTATCGGGATATATCGTCTCGCCACTTAGACCACGATACACAGCTCTATTGGTTGGTGCAATGTATTTGATGCATTAGTTGAGATATGGAGCTGCAACAAGTGCTTCTGATAGAGTAACTAACTTGACATGCAAGATTTTGGTATTCTGTTTTTGCTGAGTCCGCACTGTCTGGTTCTCTGTTTGTTTTGGAGATGTGTTTGGTGGAAAATGTCAAGATTAGTTATCTTCAACATGCCATGTGGTTGTTACTGTTTTCCCTCCTGAATATTTTATAGGATTGGAAGATAGATATCAGAATAGAGAAATATTTTTAGCCAGTAGATATCTGTAATTTGCGCTGTTTCAAGAGGTATTAAGATATAAATTATGGGAAATTATTCAGTTTGCATGACCGTTTTTATTGATAAAACATTGCATCTCAGTGTTGTGAAAGGTTTCTTCTCAATAATTGTATCAGTTAGTTTAAAAAATATTCAGTGTATCACTAATCCTCCCACTCAAAAATTATCATAACTATCAACCTGATCAATGAAGCACAATTCTTGTCAAAGTTATGTTTTTGTGTTCTGATGAATAAAAATATATGGTGGGGTATTTACATTTTCTTTTTATCATTAACGTTAAAATATTGTAGACAGAATGGTGACACTTTCACTGCTGTATGTTTCTAATGTATATGTATTCAGTTTTATCCATGCCACTTTCTGTTGATTTAATTCTGGTGCACATAGTTTTGTAAACATGGTGACAGCAGGCATTTTTCTCTAGGGTTCCAAACAATGTGCCCTTGGCAGGCAAATTGTATCAAAAATATTTTCCTATTTCCTAAGGGGCTGAGGTATACCCTAGTGGTTATGGCGTTCGCTCGTCACGCTGAAGACCCGGGTTCGATTCCCCACATGGGCACTATCAGGGGTGGAAATAACTTCTAAGTTGCTAGTGTACTCCGGTACAGTGGCACATGTAAAATTACTTGCCCTGATCATTTTTCCACTATACCAGACGATTTTCTTGTTGATTTTTTTAAATAAACAATGTAATTAACATTGGAAAGTCAGCTGGACACTGGTACAGCATGATATACAAATCTGCTTGCCAGACAGAAAAAAGCACTGGACTCGGACGTCGGACAATGGGTTATTTGCACACCTGACTATGTTTGAAGCCCATTTCTGGTGTTCCCCTCCGTGATATTGCTGGAATATTGCCAAAAGCGGCATAAAACTGAATCTCACTCACTCCTATTTCCTAAATTCAGAGATATTTCAGCATGTTAAGATTGTATTCAGTGTAATGTCAAAGTATTCAGTGTCCCTTCAACTTCATTAGACCTGAAGTTGATGTAAAAAAACAAGTCAATCTCTGTACAGTTAATGACATGATAGTATGAGTTTTCAATTCCATTTGCAAATGGTTTTGAGCTGGAAACTAGGGGCTCTGAGTGGGTCTATGTAAATCTATGAACAGTCTGCCAAACACTGTTAGTCTCAATGTCTCTTCTTGTATCATTTTTAGTAGATCTACTTTGATGTTAATGCCTGGAGTATTATTTTCTGAGCTTACTAGACCTCATGAAAATGTTATGCATCTCTGTGACTTCTGCCACTAGATCAAAGCTGGACAATTGTAATGAACAAACAGATTGACTGTCTGATCACCTTCATCCTCATCCACAATATGCTGGCATTGTTTCCCCAGCAAATTGTCCCACACTATCATCTCTCTGATATTTCGTTTCCATGGATCCTGCCATTGACACATCATGAGCTTTGTGAGATTCTCGAACCATTTTCGATGTACTGGTGTGCCCCACTGCTCAACAAACTTAGCTTCTGCCTGTTTTCAAGTGCACAATCCTGTCTCGTTTAACATGTCTTGTACACAGGTATGGTACAGCTGTTGGTCTTGTATTTTTAGACAAGCGTATGTTTTTGTGCGTTGGAATTGGGGAATTCACTGTGTTTGTTTTTGTGTGAGCCTGATGAAAGTTGCCAGTATTGTTGGAAGTTGGGGTGTGATGTAACAGATAGGTCGACTGATAATGCTGTTCTGCGAATCCTATTACAATCCTATTATGAAGAGAATTGCTAAAAAGCTGAAACAATTCAAACGTCCTATGTTCAACTGATTTTTTAAGAGAGAAAAATAAGTTATTTTGAACAATGTCGCACTCCAACATGTCAAAACATTGAAATATTGTTTCAGGATCAAGGGAGATAATTTGCCCTAAAACCTTATCAGATCAAAATTTTATCAGTCTGTTGTCAGTTGTAAGAATGTTAGCAATTATAAATATGTATCTGCCCAGGGTACCACTTTCTGGTTGGTAAAACCTTTGGCCAACTGTTTGCCTGATTTGAACATTGTTACCTAAACTTAGATGGTACACCATTTTTTGTTCACTCGTGCAAAGAAATCACAAGCCACTATGCTGTTTATATGACCAAGATGATGACCTGACATACCAGGGGTATTGAATCAACATAAAAGAACTAACTGGACAGTTGTGCTCCAATGATTCAACACCACCCATGTTTCAGTATGCATTCATAAGGTCTTATTTTCATGGAAAACTTCGTCAGTCATACCACAAGCAAATCACGTCAAGAAAATGTTTCCATCACCATTAACTCAACATCACAAACCTTCCTATTTATCTGTGTTGCAAGTGTGATTTGTTCAATTTGCAGTTTGCAGTGGGTGTTTTTTCTTTTCTTTTTATTTGTGAAGCAATAATATTTTAAGCTGTGATGAGTGTAGTGGTTTGTTCACATGTGCTAGACCGGGTGTCGGTGCCGTCCTTTTTTTTGCGTAGAGTGGCTTTGATTGATTTTGATATCCTTCTGTTTGGGGTGACTTTTGGGCAATGTTGTGTATGTGCTTTCCGTTTCAGAGGGGCACTGAGAAATATCATGATGGCGAGCAACCAAGCGAGCAGCCTGCGAAGTGGGGGCGTGGCATGGTACAAGCAAGACTACCCTGAAAACACTCTCGAACCTGATGTAATTATTTGCGATATTTACACGCCACATGCATTGCGTCACTGTCAGAATATGTTTTACTTGAACATATGAATAACATGTCTTTCAATTCTTCAGAATTGTTTGGAATATACTTTTGGCATACAAATGTTCGATGCAAATATTGGGGTGTTTTCAACGATGGGTTGGGCTGTTTGTAGATGAATATTTTCCTCTCTGTTGTGTTTCTGCCTGATTTCTCTCTACTAGTTGCCTCTTATGCATGGCTTGTCCTCAACCTACCTGAAGTATTCACACACATCTTGTCTTTGAACCCATTTCTTCATCCTCATTCATTTCATCACCTGTCACTCATCAATTCATCTCACCTATTGGTCAGATTCATCAATATGATATGTAATAATAAGGGTGCAGCAGGGTTATCAGCATATTATGTCACTAGTCCACGAAATTGCTCAGCTACAGAGGTTCTATCTACAAATTATAGCTAAAACACATGGAATTATCATGAAAGGGCCCTCCTATTATCAGAAAATGATATTGGACCGCTCAACATTAACGACGGGCCACTATCAGTTCTGTTGTCAAGTTACGTCATAGTGGGTGCGTCGGTTCATTCGACTTTGGCTTTGGGCTGGCAAATATTCTGGGGCAAACAAGTCAGAGCAACCCGAATTCCCGCTTTAAATAGCGGTAATATTGGCTTTCTAGCTGGTGCTAACCTTAACAATTGCACTATTAACATTGTTGTTGGACCAAAACCGAACACTGACAACTGACGTTGTGTCTGACTTAGTTGGACATGTTGCAGGCCATGGTCTTGCCAAAGGCCAAGGTCGAATATCGTCACGTTCTGTTGTTTGATGACGTAATTGCATTCAGTCAGTCAACCCCGTCAGAAGATGGTTTTGAGTAAACTTACAGTCAAATTCCTTCATTGTTTCCTTTTTCTTTTCAACACAAATTCCATGTATTTTAGTAATAATAACGGTAATGCTATTTTTGAGGGCATTATCATTTGCAGAAGCCCTCGGTCTTATTCAACTGCCCTCCTTCGTCGGGCAGTTAATGGAAGACCTCGGGGCTTCTGCAAGTGATAATGCCCTCAAAAGAAGCATTACCCTTATTTTAGTTCTTTCCAAGGAAATTTCACTAGTCCTTTCTGGGCCTCAATCTGAAAAGTGATCAAAGCTACGTTTAAGTCTATGTTTAAGTATGGGAGTTAAAATCACCACAGCATTAAAGTCGCTTTGGGATTGGGCCATCGAATGGTGATATCCTATGCACTTTAGACAGGGATATTTCTGCTATTGGCAAACAGGAATAACCATATCAAAATTTGAGTAGTATAGAAGTAATAAGCCTGTTAAAAAGAAGAAATGGAATCATTCCTATTTGAATCTATGAGTCAGGATAAGTATAAAATATCAATTTTACTCTAAAAATTACATTTTTATGATTAGTTGTTCAGTCATAGCAGTTTCTGCTGTTGGTTTAACTGACTGATGTCCTTATGACAGAGACAACTGCAAAAGAAAATATTCACACAGCTTATGAGACTTGTTAATGCATCTTTATCTGAGCACACTTACCGTACCTAAATTATAGTTATGGTATGTTTTACTCGTTTTGAAGCAAGTCAGATCCTTGTGTTCATAAGAATGTCTCCACAAACTGATGGCCATTCACACATTTTGGTAATGATTATTTCAGAACCCCAATGAGCAGCTTGCCCAGGATGTGTCCAGTACAGCAGTTCTCACCCCCCTCGATGATGACTTGGTGGGAAATGTCCAAGATCCATCTGATCGAGGAAACTGGACGGGTCGCTTTGACTTCCTCATGTCTCTGTTGGGATATTCAGTCGGTCTCGGAAATGTCTGGAGGTTTCCGTACCTAGCATATACAAATGGTGGAGGTGGGTCATCCTTTGACTTTGTTACTTAACAGTACCCTCAGTAATATTCAACCTCTGTATGACTGTCTATGAATGATTATGCCTGGACGAGACAATCTAGGGATTGACACCATGAGATCAACCTAAGCAAGTTGGATACGATAGGCATCCATCAAACATGGTTCAGAGAAATATAGAAATATGGGAATATCAGTTGTTATTTCATGTGTATGTTCATGCATATTAACACAAACGAAGTCCCAAGAGTTTATGATGTTACTTCAACATGTTTATATACAGGTTGTGTATCCTGATTGCATGGAAGGTGTATTGCTCACTATATCTGGTCTAGACATTTATTCATGTCCACCTGTATTCAGCGAAGTGATGAACACATTACAGCTGCAGACCCGTTAAGATCCGGGTTTGAATATTGATCTTCAGTAACCCATGCTTGTCGTAAAAGGCGACTAATGGGATCGGGTGGTCAGGCTCGCTGACTTGGTTGACACATGTCATCGGTTCCGAATTGCGTAGATCGATGCTCATGCTGTTGATCACTGGATTTTCTGGTTCAGATTTGATTATTTACAGACCGCCGCCATATAGCTGGAATATTGCTGAGTGCTGCATAAAACTCAACTCAGGCACTCACTCACTCACTATATCTGGTCACTGGTTTGTTTGGTGCAGACTATCATGTTCAGGCTAGGGTCATGTCACTGGAATGTTGCTGAGTGTAGTGTTTAACCCATCTCCTTGTTGGCGGAGTTCTCACACAAAATAGATTTGTGATTTGTAATTGTCTTCACCTGATGAATGAGTAAGAGTATACTTTGAAACATCATATCCCTCATAAAACAGAACCGACATCATAACTTCTCACCCTTTATGTGTATCACTTCTAAGTGCCATTCAAGCACTCTATAATTGTTGCTTGAACTCACACACTTATGTATTTACGTTTCATAATATCAGTTTGTCTCGCACCAAATGTATTTGTGATTTAGAAGTGTGTTTATCTCCTGAATTCTTGCACTGAATACATTTATGTTTAGAAGTGAGTTTAATTGTCTCCCTGCTTGTCACACTGAATGCCTCGTGGTTCCCAGGGGCCTTCCTGTTCCCCTTCATCATCATGTTGCTGCTTGTCGGACTGCCCATGATGTTCCTGGAACTCTCCTTTGGTCAGTTTGCTGCTCTCGGTCCAGCTGGCATCTTTGACCGCATCTGTCCTCTTTTCTATGGTAAGTTGGCTGTGTTATCACAGTGTTCAAACTTAAGCATCAATGTCAGTGGGTCCTTTAGAGATGGAAATTAACTAGAACATCTGCTTGCCTTGAAACATTTAGCAATAACCCGAAAATGTTTGAAATTCTACAAGACCATTATAAAACCAATATGGGTTGCTCTTTAGACACAGCATGTCGAAAAGTGCATGTAAAATCTCCAAATCATCATCCTTATTTCGGTCACAGTTTTGGTGATACGCCTCAGCACTTATTTTAAGAGTTAATATATAAGGGTATATTCAAATACTGGCTCTGTGAGAGTAATTCTTTTTCAGAAGAAGTCCTTGGGGTACATATAAGCATTAATATGTCCATTTTGTTTCTGATTTGTTGAAAAAAGTGTTTCACCAAAAGAAAGGGTTACAATGCTGCAGAGATGCCAACCCTTACGCTTTGGGCGTAGTTATTATGATTTTGATCATTAAATTACGCCATTACACTTAATCTGTGAAAATTACGCTTTTCTACCCGTTTTGCGAAAATCAATAAAGTGGATAAAATTTCACAGGGAATATTTTTCGTAACGCACTAGTGCAGGGGTTCAGAAATTGCCTTACACCGACAGGAATCGCTTACTCTTAGCATTGCCCTCATTCAAATTAACTTGTAAGGAATTAAAGTATTTTGTGTCACCTGACCAACAATTTTTGATGTATGGAACTGCATAATGATTGGTCACGTGTATTTCTGTCTAGAATCTTTCCTATTCATGTGAATAAACCTTTTTAACAGTTATTTTTATAAAGTTATCACCTTTCACTATGTAAGTGTTTTAAGTATTACACTTTTTAGGTCCAAGTTACACTTTTTGACCTCCAGTATTACACTTAGGCCCAAAAGGGGGTTGGCATCTCTGAATGCTGTTACGTGCTAAAGTATCTAATAAGAGGGTCTTCTGTAAGGTTTGGTTGCATCAAGTGTGGTATGTTTGCAGGTGTGGGCTACGGCATGGTGGCTGTATCTGCCCTGGTCTCCCTCTACTACACGGTCATCATTGCCTGGGCAGTACTCTACATGTTCACATCCTTCACCTCGGAGCTGCCGTGGCAGAGATGTCACTCACCCTGGAAGACAAAGGGTAAATATGGGCAGGTGGCACTGTGTGTTTATCTTGGGAATACTCTGTTTTAATCCAGTGGAAATTGCGTAGATCGATGCTCATGCAGTTGATCACTGGATTGTCTGGTCCAGACTCGATTATTTACAGATCAGTGCCATATAGCTGGAATATTGCTGAGTGTAATTTTTGAAGTTTTCATAATATCTTGGGATTAGTGTCAGGGTGCACTTATATCAATTCTGTTTATCATGTGATTATTTTTTAAATAAAACCACGCATATTTGCTGATTGTGTTTGTAATTGTGTGTATTTAACTTGTTGGCATTCAGTACGAGACCAGTGTGTATAATGTTCCAGATTGCTATTCCTACACGGATGCTGATGACTGTATGAGTAACAACGGCTCTGTATACTTTGAGAGTCACTGCTACAATTCTACATATGCTGCTGAAAATAATGTAACTGCAGAAGTCAATGTTACATCACGGCACGCACCAGCCCAGGACTTCTTTGAGTGAGTTCATTAGTGTTTTTAACTGTAAATACAATTTGGCTTTCATGGTATTTTCATGACTGCTTTCAAATAGTATTGTCGATGCCTATGATATTGTGACCTCTGTCATTAAAGTGTTCATTATATATTGGTATTGATTGCTCTTTTACAGAAATAACATCCTCTCAATGACAGACAGCATAGCCGATTTAGGAACAGTGAAATGGCAAATAGCCTTGTGTCTGCTGTTTGCGTGGGCACTTACCTTCCTTGCTTTAAGTCGAGGTGTCAAGTCTGTAGGAAAGGTTGGTATTATGTTTGTTATTATTTTCATGTGTGAGGGACCAAGTGTTTATCTTTGCTTGTAAATTATTGGTTCTAGACCAGACAATCTGGTGACTAATATTATGAGCAGCAATTCAATCTGCTAGGCAACGATGACATGCTAACACGTCACAGAGCCAGAACAGCAGATCTCCTACATTGCTGTGTACAAGAATTGGTTGCTGGGAACCAGTAACCTGGAATCACCACTGAGTTAAACCAACGTCAGATAACTGTCAGACAACATAACATGAATATTATCCTTGTAAAAGATTACCGTCTGCGGACATTTATGATAATTGCCTACATGTATTTTTTATGAATTAAGAAGCATTATTTAGTTTTATTCCACCAACTTCATTTATTCATGTCCACCTGTATTCAGCAAAGTGATAAACACATTACAGCTGCAGACCCGTGAAGATCCAGGTTAGAATATTGATCTTCAGTAACCCATGCTTGTCGTAAAAGGTGACTAACGGGATCGGGTGGTCAGGCTCGCTGACTTGGTTGACACATGTCATCAGTTCTCAATTGCGTAGATCGATGCTCATGCTGTTGATCACTGGATTGTGTGGTCCAGACTCGATTATTTACAGACCGCCGCCATATAGCTGGAATATTGCTGAGTGAGGCGTAAAACTAAACTCACTCACTCACTCATTACAGCTGCATGAGATCAGGTTTTCCCACAACACCAAGCAGGTATGCTGCGAAGTATAGCACTGTACTATTCATAGTGTCATTATCTCATCTCACTCACACTGATCCATTGTCTATTTCACAGGTGGTATATTTCACAGCCCTTTTTCCATATGTGGTTCTGACAATCCTTTTCTTCCGCGGAGTGACCCTAGAGGGAGCACAAGACGGCATTATATATTACCTCACACCAGACTTTGAAAAACTCAAGTTAGCTAAGGTAATTAATCCTAATCAGATGGAGCACACAAGGTGTCTTCATTTCTGTTCCCAGTAATCACTCCCCATTTCCATTTTGATCATACGATGACATTACACGTTGAAGTCCAACATGAGATTATTTCCCTGTATTCATGTACTGAAACATTTTCTTCAAAATATATGTTGTGTTATTTTAATCATTCATTGTCATTAAAACACATTTGGATAAGAAATCGAAACATTTCCTTACAGGATATTCTTAGTTCATCTTTTCTGTTTGTATTTCCAGACATGGGTGGATGCTGCCGTGCAGATATTTTTTGCTTTAAGTCCTGCCTGGGGTGGTCTTATTACTCTGTCCAGCTACAATAAGTTCCACAACGACTGCTTTAAGTAAGCATCTCCTATTTGTGTGAAGGGTGTCAAAGGAAATATTGGGGTTTGATAATGACAGCTGAGTGCCAGTAACTGATGAAATGTTGATTAATTAAATGTATTTCTATGAAATGCAAAGTCTGTTAACAGGGTATGATGCCACAAGTGTGTTAAATGATATGTAGACCAGTGTTGTACACCATTACATGTAACTGTTCCATTTTATCTTTGTCTTTTGTTGTGATTGTTCTATGATACGAATGAATTTAAGTTAACCCTTTTTTCGCTTATTTTTACAGGGATACTCTGATTGTATCTATAGGAAACATCTGCACGAGTATATTTGCTGGCTTCGTTATTTTTGCCATAGTGGGCTATCTGGCAAATGAGCTGAAAATGCCAGTAGATAAGGTGGTTGAGCAAGGTATGTACCCTTTTAGCAGTTCTTAGCATTATTATTGTATGATACTTCTTTTGACCTCATATAAGTGTGTGTGCATGCGTGCGTGAGTTGTGTTATTGGATACACATTTTTGGCCAGCTTCTATATTTTTTGAGCAGTATGATGCACCTGCAGTCTGATAAGTAGTCGGTGAAGAATAATATTTTTAAACTTATCCTATCTCACGACTTGCACCTCTCTCTCTTGCTTCGACTTTTAGTGGAACAACTGTAAACTTTTTCCATAGGCTTCCTTGTCCATTCGCCCGTGCACTCCATGCTGCTCTCCTTAATGAGGTTCCTTGTTCCTAATAAAATAAAAGTTTACAGTCATTCCACTAAAAGTCGAAGCAAGAGAGAGAGGTGCAAGTCGTGAGATAGGATAAGTATATAGATATACAATTTATATTAAAATTTCCAATTTTATAATCTCTTGTACTTCTACTAAAAGCAAGCTCTTCATTCTTAACCAGCATGGAATGAAATCTCTACAATTGTGAATAGTATTGCTGTCTTGTTTCAGGTCCAGGTTTGGCATTCATCGTGTTCCCAGATGTGGTGACGCGTCTCCCAATTTCCCCGCTTTGGTCGTTCCTTTTCTTTTTCATGTTGATCACACTGGGTATGGGAAGTGAGGTAAGGAACATATCAGCTCTCTACCGCAGGTCTCTATGTAGGGCACTATATACAGAAATACTGCTGATGTAACTTGAAATCTTAACTCACTTAATCTTGTCACGCAGGTGTCTATGTAATGTGGGGCAGTGGGGTAGCCTAGTGGTTAAGACATCCGCTCATCACGTCAAAGACCCAGTTCGATTCCCCACAAGGGTACAATGTGTGAAGACCTTTTCTAGTTTCCCCTGCCGTGATATTGCTGGAATGTTGCTTAATGGGCTTAAAACTAAACTCACTCAATGTAATGTAAAGTAATGAATGTCACAATTCCTTTGCACACCACACAGGTCCCTTTTCAGTCTGTCTATGTGGTAAAAGTTTATAATAGATTTTGAAATTGTAGACAGAATTTTTATGTGTATAATATAATCAGTGCGTATTTGGAATCCATAGTGGATGCACATGTCAGCAATGGTATATGCGTGTTTCAGTTTGCTTTGTTGGAGACAATAATGACGGCTGTCCAGGATACATATCCCCCTCTGCGTCAGAAGAAAACCTGGGTTGTACTCGCTGTCAGTGTCTTAGGCTTCCTCGGGGGCCTTATTATATGCACAGAGGTAAGACATAGCTTCAGTAATCCCTGCAGGGATAAGGGTTCCAAACACCCAATACTGGTTGTAACAAGTGACTTAATTGATTGGGATGCCATTGTACAAAGCAATCTTAGCGCTAAGTTTTATGAAACTCCCCTACCTTAACATATACTTACTGTAGTCCTATCACCAAGGTTGCATCATACAATGGCATGCAGGACATCATGCTCAGTGGTTCGATTGATAGTGTTGTCCTACTTTACCAGCTTGAATCATTGCTCTAGATATCAATCATTGGAATGTCCTGTTTAGACATGGTCATTTGAAGGCTGTGAGGTGCGCTTCTCAGAAGAAACGCAAAGCTTGACCCATGAAAATTATCATTTTTCCTTATCCTGACTCATGCTAATTATGCTTGTCTCCTTTCTCTTGCGAATGATAGTGGAACACTTGAAAGCCCTTGAAGTTCCCTTTTAAAAAGCGGACGTAAAATCACTCACCCAGAGTAGCGTCCCTTCCTCCCTTTGGCGCCCTTTTGGTCACCTGACCGACCATGCCTTGTCACTCTCTCCTTCTTCGCCCTTGCGGACGGTTGTGAGAGCACCTGGGTCCCTATACGGCACATATTCTTTAATATTTTCGGACCTTACATCAAAATTATTGCTGTATACGGTTTTTAGGATTATATTCTACATTACGGTTACTGCCCCCTTCGAACATGTTCCTCCTCTATCCTTACTGGACCAGTGAAGATCTGGGGTAGAATAGGTCTTCAGCAACCCATGCTTGCCACAAAAGGCGACTATGCTTGTCGTAAGAGGCGACTGCCGGGATCGGGTGGTCAGGCTCGCTGACTTGGTTGACACATGTCATCGGTTCCCAGTTGCGCAGATCGATGCTCATGCTGTTGATCTCTGGATTGTCACTCACTCTATCCATACTGTTTTCATGTGTCCTTTTTAACGTGCAGAGTGACATAGGGTGTTCAACCAAATTTCAGACATGAACTCATATCGGTTCAACCATATACAGATTTCAGGATAAAATACCCATTCTTTTTGTAATGTCCTATTAATCTGATCAGGATCTCTTTCCCCAAATTTATCAAATGGATATATCGTAAGCAAGTGTTAAAGTATGGAAGTCGAGATCACTTTAGCAGTAAGGTCATTTTGTGGATCAGAACCAGTTGTTATATGTTGGCCCCAATAGTGTGTGTGTCAGTGTTAATATGAAACATGGTTCATACTGTCAACCACTAGTTAGCTTGACCCAAACTTGAACATTTACAAATATTTGTGATTTCTAACTTTACCCTAATGTTGTGATGATAAGGATGATGTCACGTGTCCCTTTCAGGGTGGAATGTACATCTTACTGTTGATGGATACGTATGCAGCCAGTTGGTCGGTTTTCCTTATGGCGATCCTCGAGTGCGTTATCATATCCTGGATATACGGTATGTCTTCATTACTTCATAGTTTGGTTGTTCGCTTGTCACACCGAAGATAGGGTTCGATTCCCGACAAGGGTACAATGTGTGAAGCCCATTGTTGGTGTCCCTTTCCGTGATATAGCTGGAATATTGCTAAAAGCCACGTAAAACTAAACTCTCACTCACTCACTCATAGTTTGGTGTTCTTTGTTTAAACTCGAACTGCTATGACATCACTGATCCTGTGTTAACATTGTCTTCATTCCTACCCATGTAGATCCCGAGTTAGAATTGATCTTCAGCAACCCATACTTGTCGTAAGAGGCGACTAACAGGATCTGGTGATTAGACTCACTGACTTGGTTGACATGTCCCAACTGCGGAGATCGATGCTCATGATGTTGATCACTGTTACGCTGTACTAAAAGACATAGATGGTACTTTGGTAACACAGAGACACATGCACACTCTCAATGTGTAAGTGGAATAATCCTGAAGACAATGTTACACCCCATTTCGTCCCACCTCTATACCTAGGCCACAGTCCATAGATTGTAAGGTATGCTAAAGGCACTGGTGAAGCACCAATGGTCCTCTCACGTTCTATAAGACATTGAGATGTGACCACTTTTAACACAACTTCTATCATTTCTTCCAGGATGTGACAGATTCCTCCAAGATATTCAACAGATGATTGGCGTGAGGAGTCGCCACTGGCACAACTTCTTCAAACTTTTCTGGAAATATCTGACACCAGGGACACTGATTGTAAGAATATGTATTCTTTAAATCACCAGATATTTATAGATAGCTTTCCATGAACGACATCAGCAGTTTGTTATTGTTAGCAGCTATTTTCAGTTAGATTGAGTGTCATGGCTGTTAACCCCAACACTTTAATACTTTCAACAGTTGTCAGGCTGGGACTGCTTCGTATACCAGGACCCTGGTCAAATATATTGACTATGATGATTACTATAATACTATTTTGGCTGTGATGTTGGTTCATTTGCTTTTTACGACCCGTGAAGATCCGGGTTAGAATGTTGATCTTCAGTAACCCATGCTTGTCCTAAGAGGCGACTAACGGGATCGGATGGTCAGGCTCGCTGACTTGGTTGACACATGTCACCGGTTCCCAATTATGCAGATCAATGCTCATCAGGTTAAAAATGATCGTGTTTCTTGGTTTGTCATGTTAGTTCTTTGCACCAAAGTGGTAAACATCCAAGACTTGCGTCACTTTAGGATTTCAAGAACATCAAACTCATGTGCTGTGATAAAATGCGAATCTTATGCTTATCCTTCATAACCTAACTGGAAATGATGATCTTTTGTTTCCTTGATTGTAGTACCTCCATGGCAACCCATTTGAGTGTACACATCCCTTATATTCTCATCTTTGCTATGTTAAAATGAACTCATTGACAATCACATCACAAAACTCTGACACTGAAGACATGGGTTTGATTCCCCATATGGGTACAATGTGTAATGCCCATTTCTTTTGTCCCTGCACTGATAATGCTGGAATATTGCTAAAACCGTCATAAAACCATATTCGCTCTCTCAATACTGTATGATTCGGACTCTATGATTAATGAGACTTTTACTATGGTCTTTTACAGTGACACTGCACACTCATTTGCCCCTTGTTTTTCTTCACAGTTCCTGCTGTTCTTCAACTGGATTCAGTATACTCCAATCAAGTACGGAAAAAAGCGATATCCTGTGTGGGCCGATGGTGTGGGCTGGGTGTTGGCCTTTATACCAGTGCTACTCATTATAGGCATGAGTGTACATAAAGTTCTCATCGCTCCTTCAGACATGACACTGCTGGAGGTAAGTACTGTACCAGATGATGTAACCATGGGATTCCTAGTTAAGATTATTGGTGATACGGTACGCTCTTACCACAGTATGTATTGCAGTACAAGGCCTTCGGTTCTGTCCATTTCGGTTCCGTTTATTGAGATATGATCATAATACAGAAAATTGACAAGAGCCAAACTTTACTTTACTTTTTATTTTATAACATGAAAAAACCATAACCATAATCTTCGTTATTTTAAATGAACAAAACTTTCATTTCATGACTAGATACAAATGACGGTATGAAAAACGAAAATACCGAATTTTGGGATTGCATTACGGTATACCGAACCGAAGGCAAAATACTGTGGTTGTACTAGTACCGCGGTAAACCTTTTTACTCCTAGTCTCCAGCAACCCATGCTTGTCATACCAGGCGACAATATGGTGGAATGGATTGGGTGAGTTGTTAATTGTGGGTTGTATTTACTGGGATGATGTTAATAATACCGGACATATGCATCATTGTGGGATTTGTGCAATACCGGGTACATTCCTGTATTTTGAGGAGTCATTATTCATTACTGATATGCATCTTTGGTGTGCTAAGCGTTGCCACTGGACATTAATCTATCTCTAAGAGTACAGTAAACAAACGTGCATGCAGTGCTGAAAATGGAGTGAAAACGTGCTTGCTTTGAAGCCAGCATGTCAAATATCATGTAACACTGAATATGACTTATGTGCTGTTCGGTTCTTTCACAGAAAATCCGACACTTGTTGAAAGCAACACCAGAGTGGAAACCAGCTCATAAACTGCCTGAAATAGATATAATGGATACTGAGGAAAAGGGAAAGACAATTACCAACCCTGGATTCAATGGCAATGCCAGCCCATTTGAAACAAGGATATAGTCAGTGTGGATACACTGATGAAATCTTCGACTATCACCTAAATATGTCAGCCAAAGGGAGATAACTCATCTAGCATTCCACAACGCGGGACTAACAACGTACATTGTTTTAAGTGAACAACAGCCACACTTACTCCTGCATATGTCCAATGCTGCGCCATTCCCACAATCTCGTCTAGAATAGTCAACCAACAAATGAGTTTTAGATTTGTCTACCTTCTCCTTTGGCTGGTACACTGTTGTTGACTTTGTTGACTACACCAACGAGGGGTATGCCTCGGTGTAGTCATGCTTGGATGCTTGTGGTGGAGAGATGCTTCTTCTTGAGCTAAGTGCCTGGGTAGGTGGCTCAATATATTGATGCAGGCGCCAATTGAGTGGAGTTTTTTTTAACTTTTGACCCTTCTTAAAATACATCCACAAGTCGAAGCATTTCAAGCCACTGTTTATAGCACAGGACATGATTATGTTGGACATTTGCCCATTATGGTTCTGTTCTTGTTTATATTCCATGGCCAGTCATCACAAAGCTACCATATCATCATCATCATCATCATCATCAGAGGTTGTTATTGGTTTGACTGTCACTAAGTTTTGGAACTGGGCTGGTTTAACGGTGTACAGCTGTCTGTATGTGTCAATGTTACACCAACACAGTGGGTTCATCAGTGTTGCTGGCATTAATGTACGATTGGTCAACAAACTGAGGTTTGCAGGGACATTACTTCGATAAGTCTGAAGCTGCCAGTTCATACTTTACTCATATTCCAATGTGAATATACGATCCTAGTGCAGTACTTATGTAGGATGTTATCATGTGTTATGATCAGTATCCATAGGTAGATGCATAATCAAGTCCATGACAACATGAATCTGGCATCTAGATCTAAGAAAAGAGTGTACTCTGTAAAGATTTACAATATTATAATATTAAAGCATTTTTGCATTGATCTCAAGTGATATAATGAGATATTATAAACGGGTAAAGAGGAGCATATTGGTTAAATCCTTAGCTCGTCACGTCTAACATCCGGCTCTTCACGTTTAAAGAACTGGGTTCAATTCCCCACATGGATGCCCTGTAAAAAATTTCTTTGAGTCACTGATAATGGGCTGGGATAATGTTAAAATACATCTAAAAAACAACCTTCACACAATACCATGTGAACAAAATGTTCATTTACCATCAGAAATAAAGTGAATCAAGGACATTACAGTCATGTATTCGTCTAAACCCTAGATATATGGTTGTATAATTTGTAAGATGTTTAATTTTGTAATGTATGATTAAGTGGTAGCCCACAAGGGAATGTCATTAGTCCTTGTTGAATTATGCTAGTCTCAGACCCTCGGACTTGCGTTCAAATCAAACTGTGCCAAAGATAAACACTAGCCTCACTGCCTGTACTTATAACCAGCTGTAATTCCGAGTGACAAAAGTCTCCCAGCATCCCGTGCTGTCAGTTAAGGTGATCCATTGATCAGAGATCAGAGATCTGTCAATTTCTGTCATCCTACACCAACAGTGTGAATATTTGTTCATAATGCTAATCACTTGGTCCAATTTTCATTGTTTATCATTTGATATCATTTGGAAGCCGCTGATTTCCAAATTTTCAACATTGAACAACCTGTTGCCAGTAAATAATGGGCATACTTGACCAATGAGGGGTTATGCCAGTTTACACAGCTTTGTATGTAGGTGTATGTGTGTGGTGCAAGGGTTCAGCTTGAAATCTCCAACCAGCATTGTCAAAATCTTCTATTTGTTTATTCTTGAGTGCGAGATTGCTTGTTAGACGATCAGTTAGAAAGAAGAAGGGAAAATTTTCACATTTCACATTGAAAATTCAGTGACATTGTCTCATGATGCCTCAGTGTGTTGACCAATCAAATTTATTGTCACATGACCCTTTGAGGCAGCTAATTCTTTGCTTTTGTATTCTCAGTTGTTGCAGATGGTTTATTTGTTAGAGGTTACTCATTTCTTTATTTAAGTGTTGTGTGATGCGAGCTATGTATTGCTATTAAATCTTATATCTTTTATATTTAAGTTTGCTATATTTTGTTTTCTATCACTGGGTCGTTTTTCATCTCATCTTCACTGAAGCCAAGAAAGAAATCATTGGCACCCGGTGTAGTTGTTAGTCGTGTGTTCCAAATTTCAGATCTGATTCGCCAGGTAATATACTCTGTTAGTTTTGTATCAGGATAATTTCCTCTGTTATGGAGCATGTTTGTATGTAACTTACAATTTGGAATAAGTCATTTGTGCAGGATTGTATCAAAAATGTGTAATCTTGGTAGGTTCTGACTGGTCAGACTTCTTATCCTGAACAATTTGGGGTAATTTGTTTGCATTATAAAAAGTGTGGAAAAGTCATCAACAACTTTTTTAATGATCAAAGACCCTGCATAATGTGCCTGTATACTCTGATGCCTGTATTCTTTTTACTTTAGGAATCTGAATGGAAAATAATTATGAAACATATCATTAAGGAATGCTGTGTCCATTGTTAAGTTTCATGTTTTGTAATGTGAGGGAGATGTTTTACGACCTTTTTAGTTGAATGTATATGTAAACACCTTTACTTTGCTTGAATCTCATTTAACTCTCTGCATAATTTACACTCTAGCTTTTTAGCACCTCTATTTTAAAGCTGGCATTTTATTTGTGTTGTTGTTTATGATATGTAAATAACTGCAGTTGTAATTAGTGGCATCTCACTTCATGAAACTGTAAATATTACAATGTACAAACTCACGGAACATTATCATGTTGACATCCTTGTCCCTGGACCTTGTTTGGATACAGTTTCATGGAACAATTAACACTCATTGCTGATATGCAGCTATTAGTTTATTGCAATGTAATGTAACAAGCAGGTATAATTATGGTTGTTTTGAGTTTAGCTTATGGGAGCAGAAATGCCTGGTTTTGGAAAATATTGTCAAAGGATGATAATAATTGATAACAGTCCATATCTTTTTTGACATTACAAGCACAATCAATTTTAGATTGGGAATGTCAATCAAATTATTTAGAATTTGATCTTTACCCTCTTTATGTTTAATATAACAAAGCTTTGTGCTGTTTGACCATACTTCGATAATAGGGGCTATGGAAGGGAGGGTTTGTTATATAAACATCGCTTTGCTGATCTCTACTAGCTAAGCAACATCAATATTAATTTATTCCATCATGTGCAGTCCAAAAAGTTAACCAAATGGATTACAAAAATCATAAATTTTCAGCATGAAGTATAGTTCAATGTTTTCCTTACTTCAGGGCATTGATATACAGGCTTATGATACCCAAATTTCTTGCTTAGCTCTTTCACATTTTACATTCATTTTTTGTTGGTTACGAAATATTTGACCAAACATTTAGTGCAGTTGGTTACGTTTTGAATCAGCTTCCAGATTAGTATGGCTACAAATGAATGAAAAGCAAATTAATAGTTAACCCTTTCATGTAATTACTATCTTGAAAGATATTTAACTGTTTTGGGGTCTATTTTGTGAATTTTTGTTTGTATGTTGTATTTATAAAGATTTATATACTTATTATTCATGATTTCTTACCAACAGCAGTAACAAAATCTTCTGTTGTGCTTTGTGTGGATCTGCACACATTTGCTTGTGTCAATGCATTATACTTTATATTTTAGGTGTCTTTTTTCTTTTCTTTTTTTTTTTTTTCTTTTCCTTTTTTCTTCTTTCTTTCTTTGTCAGTTGATCTTGTTAACTTACTGAAAAACAATAGAAGGCCTTATATGCAATTACTTTTGGATTTGAGGTGTTGGAAGAATGTAAGCTGCGAAAAGAGAACAGCCATTTATTATGCTACATGGTTTATATGGTTCAAGATATTTTAATTATTTTGTGTGTGTTGAATTCGACCATACCTATGTACATTTATCTGTTGAAGGAGAAGGTAATGAGAGTTGTCATGGAGATGATCACCGTTGGTTACGTTCCCATAGATACATTGCCATTGTTTCATTTAGGAGAGTAATCAAGATTTATTTTGTTATGTTTAAGCAGACTGGAACCTCTTAAGTATTTATTTGTAGAAGGTTCCAGTGTGTTCAATATTTATTGCTCTGTACATATGTGACATGACCTTTGACTGAACTGCTGTGGATAGGCTCGTAGTTTCATCTGATTGTACTTGATATATGCTTGGGACCGGGTATGGGTGCTGCTAGTCAGATTGATACGTGGCTGGGTTGGTCAATGCACTGGCAACTACTGACCAGCACAATCATGTAGTCCAGTTCTATGAATCAGAACAAAGTTAAATTCTGAGTTTTTGGATGGTGCCTCATGAAGAGTACACATAGCTTACCATTTAAAGCCAATTTTGATAATTTGGAAACATCTTTGATTATTGTGTCAAATTCTGATTCTTCACAAAAAATGAGGTTACAGCTTTCTTCCAAATTTAGTCAATTTTGATATTTAGGAAAAGCATTTAATTGTTTTGAGTTATGAAAACAAATTCTGATACATATTCCATTGTTTGACAAGAAATACCCAACCAGTCCTTCCTATACTGATATCTTTGAGTTGTCTGGCATGAAGTGGAAATGTTTATGAGTGATTTATGCGAGAGTTTGAATAATTAAATGAGTATAAATGACAGGACTTGATGAATATGCATGGCAGTGTATGTACTTATCAGTAACCCCCTTTCATGACTTAAGCTAACAGCACTTACTTCCCCTTGGTGAGCTCTATATCCGCAGTATCCTATACTAGTCCAGTGAATACCAGCTGTATCAGTCTCATTACCAATACCAAAGTTTAACTTGCTAATGCATTTGTTTGAGTGGCATTATTGCTAATTCATTGATCCAATGCAAAGATGCTATCATATTAATATGATAGCATTGAAGCAGTATTGTACTAGTGGTATTGTATCTGATTTGAATCAATCAGTTTTAATGTTTTTCTATTTTTTAATAAAAGGTGGTATGGCATTGTTCATATTGTCATGGTGAGAATATGTATACATTAATGTGTTCAGTGATCAGTTTAGTCCCCTTTGTTGGAATAGGTTACTTCTTCAAGAAAGTTGTCTTTGTAAACCTTTTTATGACACATAGAACAAACCTGTGTATCTTGGAACACCATCTCCCAAATGCTAACATTGGTGTTTGTCTAATTATTTATTTAAGAAGTGCTTCTAATTTATTCACTGTCTCAAGATGTTTCTTGTGTTTGCATTTAAGTGCCGTACTGACGACCTGTTGTTCCCTATTGGTTTACAAATGTTCTTGTATAAGAGGCTGCTAGCAAGTTGAAAAAACTTTATTATACATGAAATATTAAATGGTGGTCCATTTTACAAGTTGCTGGTCCATATCGGATGTTTATTAACACTGTTGGTCTTTACTCCCCTGTTGCTGTTAAGTCTTATTTAAGAAAATTGTTTGTTATTCTACATGTTTTTGATTGAGAATGATTCGGTGAATAATGACAAATCTCACAAGACATGCCACATTAAGCAACTGTATGTGCTTTTTAATTTTATTAAATTTTAAATTTTTTAATTTAATGGTCCTATGACCAGACTCATCTTCAGTGGGACAGGACAGGACAGCAAGAAGTTTCAATCCTAAACCCATTCTTATGATATTCCTGCCATAGGTGGAGAGAGAATTGGCCTGACCGATTCAGTGGTTGAACAATGTCTTTCCTCATAGTCACCTTTATGCTACAAACATGTCTAGATACTTGCTTCCTGGTGCTGCTGGCGACATCATAACTCATCAGCTGATGGTTCAGGGCTAGCTTTTGGACCTTGTTCTTATCTGTAAAATGAATAATCAAATTGGTCTTAAAGAAAGGAAAATGGTTCAGAGGAAGACAAATGTTTATCAACCACTCCTATAACCTATTTATCCATAGCTTCCAGATACTTGTGGCATTATTGTAAGTTGTATGGCAGAAGCGAGTCTTGTGCTGTAATGCAGGACAAGGGCAATCAACTGTATGTAAGGGGCATTCAGATTTAGGTGATAATATGAAGAATATCTTATACTTGTTTTACATCTCTAAAGTTAAGGAACCCCACAATTGGAAGTATTTTTGGTAGGTGTTTTTAACTGCATTTTGTATTGAAAATAGTTTGATTCAGTACATACATTGTATATACTTACAAAGCATCCATTTGTTTTGTGGCTGGGAAGGGGTCGTGGTTCTTTTTCAGAAGAATGTAATTTTACCCAAGTTGTACCCAACAAATGTATTTCTTGAGCACCATTATATGTTCTATTCAATTTCTCTTCTAACACATCAATTGAGTCACTGCCACAAGCTATTCATGCTCATGAGCAATGTCAACAAACTATTCATTTATGGCATATTACTGTAACTATTCTTTTAAAAAATCCTACCTTCCCAACCCAAACCCCCCACCTCCACAAAATCAACTGGATGCCCCATTAGACAAGCAAAACATTCATGCTAATATTACTAATTTGCATTTATGTTTTAATAATATCTACTAAGAGCAATTAAAGTTTGAGCTGCACTGGTCCAAAGCTGACCATAATTATACTCCTATAAAGTTTCTACCAATATACTATACAGGTTATACGTTACTTGTCATTGTAGGTTCACAGTTTGACCTGCATTTAATGTTATTATTTAATGTTAACCTGTCCTTGCTTTTCTTTAAGTTAAGAGTTACTGTCATTGTAAACAGCATTTAAGAGACTATTATGGTAAAGTACATCACGTTTCCTTGCACTGTGTGACAGTTGTATTTCAAATTGTCAAGTTTGGAATCTGGTAGTAAATACTTAGTGACAAAGCTGTTGACAAATCAAGGTATTCAGGTAGATCCTAGACCATTTGGAATGCTCGGAATCCACTGCCTTTGTGTAGTTACCAAGTTAGCTATGAGTGAGTGAGGTTTTCATTACGTTGACACAATTGCATAGCTGTCAATCTCTCCACAACTTTGTACCAACCTAACACCATGACATGAACTGCAGGATGACTAGTACTTGTCTAATCCGGCACCCTATCTGAAACAGGCATTTGTTTTCAGTCCCGTGGGGTGCCGGTTCAGACAGGTTTCACTGTACTTGTCAGTACTACACAAGCCTATAGTGATTTTTCTGAAGGCAATTTCATAGTTGACACCGTTTGCGTCATGACCAAATCAGAAAATAATGTTTTGGACATTTTGGGTCAATATCCAAGATCATGACACCAGACATCCTGGTGTTAACTAGGCTTTTTTTCTTCAGTGATATAAACCGTCCTGCCAAGTATTGATGAGGACAGGATTTTTTTAGATTAAAATTCTGCTGCAGATGCCAAACGTGCTTTCAAGTCGCCACCCATAGGCGTGTTGAATCCTGTAGTTCAAGACACAGTGCAGTACACATGAGCCACCAAAGGCAGACGGAACATAGCCAGATGAGCTGTTGAATTCTTTGGGTCTCATGTTGTTGTCACTGGACAGTTGGTTGATACTGATAAGTAAGACTACTTTGTTGACAGCTATGCAATTGTTGGTCTATAAGTGCACTTTATATATGAACAGGAATAAAGGGTATTGTTAAAATGATTGTTCTGGTCTTGTTTTGGAAAGTTGATGTTTAGCATGTGATGGAGGTTCTGGGTGTCTAGATGCACAAGACGCTCAGCTTATCAGTCTGAGGATTCGAGGGTAGTACTCAGTAAGGAAACAAGTCATCCAGATGCTGGAATTCCTGGTTGGAACAGTCCTCAACCATACCTGCACTCTCATGCAGTTACCATATATACACATGGGGAAAGTATGGCAACACATACGGTTAATAGTAGTCTGTCATACAGACCCTGAAGCAAATATATCCAAGAAAGTCCACGCAAGTCTAGAAACTGTGGCAAGTCTAGATTTCCTCATGGCTCCTTTTCATTATATTTTTTTGTGTACCATGAACTTTTTTCAGTAAAATATGTTCATTTCAGATACTATAGTACTGTCGGAAATAGAAAAAAACTATTTTCTCATTTATCACTACAATTCATGTAGTTGATATGTGCAAGTGTGAAATATCTTTTAAACTAAGTTCGGCCTAACTACAGTCTCAATGGTAGGGACACAAGAAACGTAGAAAAAGGACTTTACTGAGGAGAGATTAGTGCAGAAATGAGCAATGCGATTCCAAAACGAATTATTTGGAACAAACCATGGCTGTATGCAAATTAGTGTGCGACGATATTGTATTATAAAGGACACTTTTTAAGTGACCAATTTTAAATTAGACGTAGCTTCATTATAAACGATAGCTGGCGTAAAAAATAATAACTTTCATGCTGAAACTATTAAGGATGTAGCTACCATGGAGTCTCACTGTCACTATAAAAAGAAACAGATAGGAGGGTTCGTCTCAAAAGCAAAAAAACCTGGACGGGTGTCGCAGACGATCTTTGGGGTCGGGCTTGGGGATAGAGATATCAGCTAAGATACGATAATCCTTTAGGGAATTATACTGGGGAAGTACACGGCATGTCAACAATTTACAAATAATATCCTGTCCTGTCGATCTTCGCGATCGGGTGGTCATGCCACCTATATATTTTGAGACAGTCAATACGATGCGTTTCTATGGTTATCAGGTATCAAACTCTTTTACATATCTCAACATAAACTTTATGAAAGAAAGACACTTATAAAAAAAATATATAAGCTGTTAATCAATAGATGAGGCATAGTCAACACACATGAAAAAGCACAAAATATCTTTGAGATGACCCCTTGGGCGCCTGTAGGCAGCACATGCATTTCATGCCAGGTGAGTCGACGGTCCGTCGTCATACCTGGCTGAGCGACCTAATTGCCATCTATAGTCTGATCTATTGTTTTCAGCAGCTATTCGTATATTTTCTCAGTTTTGCCCGATTTTACGAGTAAACATGTTTTTCTGGATATCCTATTACGCATCCCACTGAATGCCAAGTTAGGCCGAAGTGGGTTATTTCGACATATGCTATTTGCATTTGTGTAAATTTTAGGGATACAGAGTAAGAGCCTAAAAACAGTTTTTTTCTATTTCCGACAGTACTATAGTTGTTAGTCTAGGTTAATAGCTTCAATATGTTACCATTAACCATAGCAAAGGAACTTGTCTGGATAAATTGACCCTCATGGGATAATTAAATGGCAAAAAAACGAAAGACTAGTTTATTCATAGAAGTAAAAAAGTTACTCCTTTTGTAATACTGATAGCTATTGTATGACGTTAACAAAATTAATGCGTTCATTTTCAAGATTTGGTCATACAATCTTGAAGTCCTATAAGTATCAATTACCGACCACAATGTCAATACCTGGTGTAACCACTAACTGCAAGAACACCCCTGGCCCTCTTCCTCGTTGACTTTCAGAGGGTAGAATTTGGCGTGATATAGAGTTTCATTCCTGTTTCAATATATTGAGATTTTGTTCTGGAGGATCTCCGCGAGTTCGATGGGAAGTCATGAACAAAAGAAAAATCGAACTTTCGTCCGACCTGTTGACCTTTCCCCACGATCTCAAATTCCAGTGCTCCATATGGCTGAACTATTTCTGAGTCCGGCGTTAGACTACAGACAAAAAATCAAATTCCAGTGACGTCAAGCTTGACCACAAGCTTATCGAACTGTTTAGGTCGTCTGGCTCCATATAACCGGATGATTTTAGGCGATTTCTGGCCGTTCCGTTGTGCAAACGACTATGTGGAAGCCATTCGTCTTTAACACGCAACTTGACATGAACATGAACGGAGGTCTTGGGATTCTGAGATGGGTTGTATCCTTCCTAGGAATTGTCACCCGTAGTCGACTTGGATGATAACCAACCGTTCATGCAATATCCCTCAATGACATGCCATCTTTGAGCTGTTGTCAGTTGAACCTCTGGTTGATGGCTTTTCTTGACTACCCTGTTTTCGATGGTTTTCTTTGACTACAACGTTGATCGATGGCTTTCCTTGACTACCAAGCTGGTTGATGGCTATCCATAAACATCAAGTCGGTTGATGGCCTTCCCCATCTGCCAAGATGATTCGTGAGATTACCAGAAAGCAACGATGGTTCATCCAGACGATGTTTCAAGGTTTGCAAGCACCATACCCGTGCTTGTGTTTTTCATAACAGTGGTAAATGTTCAGACCTGCGTCGCTTTGGTAGTAAAAACACTATTCTGCTCGATTTGTCGCCCACAACCTAGAGTATCCCCGATCGAACGTTGTTGGCTGACATCCTTTTGTGGCAAATATCCCAGTTCGCCTTCTGAAACTGATGGCTCAAAGGGAATAGGCTGCGCGAGTACACTCACACACGCACGCACGCGCGCACACACGCACACCAGATCAACACTTGTAATATCAAATACAACTGATTCAACTGACCCTGAAACCAAAGAAATGAGGGCTATATCAAACAAAGCTTCTAAATCCAATTATATTGCTTATCTCCAGAAAAGGAAGGAAATACTGCTTCCAGTCTGTTCAACCTATCTTGTCACCTCAGTGGTTTATTTTGACATGGGAAATGGTACTGAGTGCACAAATCAGTCATCTTGTAACAAAGATGTTGAAGCCGATGGCTGAACTGATTAATGAACGTCACTGACCCAGAGGTTAATACTGAAAGACCTGGGGTCAATGTACATCCAACTTATGGCCAGATTGAGAAAGTCTGCGGCATAAACATTGAATACACATCTTCCATGAGATGGAGCATAGGAACATTTTCTGTGTAATGTTTTGGGGTTTTATCTTTCAATTTATTATTTTTTTGTTTAACGCCGCCCTCGTCACTACACCAATTTGACGGCGGTATGTAAATAATCGATTTAAGCAACTGGAATTGCATGGTTTTAGTAAGTCAGCAAACCTGTCCATCTGATTCCGTTAGTCATCTCCTGCGACAAGATCGACGGTACTAGGTGTATGCTGCCTATCCATTCCATCTTTTTCGTGAATTTACATTATTTGAAGCGTTCAAAGGAAATTAAATATTTACATATAAATTCACTTAATTTACTCTTTGTTATTCTAATGTTAGATTTACCACCACCACCGCCACTACTACTACTACTACTACTAAATCTACTACTACTACTACTACTACTACTACTACTACTAAATCTACTACTACCCATGAAGTGAAGATCCGGGTTAGAATTTATCTTCAGCAGTCCATGCTTGCCGTAAGAGGCGACTACCGGAATCGGGTGGTCAGGCTCGTTGACAGGGTGACGTATGTTGATCACCCATTATTCACAGACCACCCCAAAATAGACAGAAAATTGCTGAGTGCGGCGTTAAACAACAAACAAACAAAACTACTACTACTACTACTACTACTACTACTACTACTAATACTACTAATACTAATACTCCTACTACTTACTACTACTACTACTACTACTACTCAACAACCAACGGTGGCATATTAACATACCAACATACAATATGGATAATTAATCATGGTAACACCACTACCACAACCGTTGCCGCCTCTGTGGCAGTGGATGCCTCTAAAGCCGGCACCACTACCAAATCCCTGCGGCTGCTACTGAACTCCAGCAACCTAACTGACCGGTTGGTCAGACCGGGTAACATGTGTATCAAAATGTCATATATGGTGTATACATGGCAGGAATCGTCGATCACAAGATTGAAACCCTCCTCGATTATTTACAGGCTGCCACCATATATTAGCATATATGGTGTATATGGCGGGAATCGTCGATCACAGAGAAACCATCCTCGATTATGCCACCATTATATGGTATTTATATCACTAAACCTCGGCGTTGGACATGTTTTAATGAAACAAACAAAGGCAAATTCCACCTCACAGGGGTATTTTTTTAGCTGTATTTTAGCATAAGGTTACTATCATTTTACCCCTAAATTACGATATCAGCCCAAGATAGTTTTTCAGCATTTGCTGCTATATTTAAACAAATAAGTTTAAACAGACCCCCAAGAAAGTCTCCAAGCTACGTTTCACCTCATTACTATATAATAAACACGTGAAAAGTCATCTGCTATGTATTCAAGTATCGTGTAATTGTAGGATAAATAGCTTACCATGGTAACGATCCCAATAAAACAAAGTTCAGAATAATTCTAATTAATAAGAAGGGGCCCATCATGAATAAATTACTAGTTAGAGGGTTTTCAAACTGAGACCCCATCGGATTACACGAATCGGTTGTTAGGGTATGATAATTAATTTATTGTTTCTCGCTGGATCGCGTGTTGAAGGTATGGCAACAGGTTAAAACACGTTCTGTGGATTTGTAAGAATTGTACACAAGATTGGACTCGACGATTTACAATAAGTTATGTCCCTTTCCTGTTAGTTTGGCAGAGGGCGCTATTTCACACACCGGCAGCATGGCGGCGGTAAGCATTTTTGTTCCAGACGTTTCGTTTTATTTTTTGCTTATTAATTGCAATAACACACAGAGTTATTCGATAATGATCACATACCATATGTAGTATATCGGCATGACATTTCTTGAATTGTCCTTTTCTTGCTTTGTGATAGAAATATTGGATAGTTGCCATGGACTCAATGAATGTTTATCTTCGTTGTCTAGTTTTCGAGCAAATTCCTCACCCAGCTTCGTGAATATTTTGCTATCCTTTGGATGTACGACTGCTCGAGTTTAATCAGCGCAATCCTCATCGTGTTTGTTATATATACTTGTTGTGTTTTGTCATGAATTCCCAGCAGCATCATTACATTATTGGATGATAGATAATAATATTGAACCCTTTACTAGGCTTTGGATGTCAGACAACTAGATCAACAATTTCTTATGTGTGTTTCGCCCACTAGTGTACAAATGTCACTATGCCTTATGATCGTAATAAATGGAAAAATACCTGTTCTGTAATGGATACACATTTCATGAATAGATGAAGTGTGCACACAAAAAGGGCCCAGGTCTCCCTTCTTGAGAGCCATTTGGTAGTTTATAATTTTTCTTTCCATATAGGCAGCATTTCATTGCTACTTCTTGACCAATTGTGGGACGAACAAATTGGAAAGTCAACTGGAGAACAACTTGTCAAAATAATCCCTTGAACAAATTTAGCCCACTGCATGTTTAATGTCATTTATCAATGTGGCAGCTAAAATGTCTCACAGTCTAAGAATATATAATACCTTATAAGATAAAAATGCCTTGTATGCGAAGAAATGTGGTGGTAATTCGTTGGTTTCACAATACTTTTCTACTATTTATGATATTCAAATATCTGGCCGGATTAACCTCGTGTCGCATAGAAGCGTGTGAAAACTATCCACTGTCATCATGCTTCGGTTTAGTCGTATTTTTATCGATAGCATAAAACACTCCAAAGAAAAATAAAATCAAAACAAATATATAGTTTTATGTTGAATACAACTGATCCCAGTTGATTTATGAAACAGAAGCCGGATTTAAGTTATGTTAACAAGCTCTTGTATAAAGACATCTCACCACCACCGGCCCTTCCAGAAATATATTAATTGCAGATCCCCTTCTCACAACTAAACAAACACATCTCTGATGGAGTTACGGGATAATAACCAAAATAGGACATCAATTATTGAAAAGCAGAGGCAAATGGAAGTATGTACTCAGCTATGAACAGTTGTCACAACGTAAATAATTTTCATAACTTTTATTTAGCGTGCATTTACACTATCGATAAACATATGACCAAGCCGGAAGGATGCCAGTGGATTTTCGCTACGCGAGAAATGCGCATAAACGGCCGAGCCGAAAACACAGTTGAAAAGTAATGTGAAACCAACGTATGGTAAACCATCATGATCATCATGTTTAGTGGTTATTTCATCAATATACACTCATGTGTGCAATACACAAGGCAATACAGCTGGACTTGTCCTATATTCTTTTTGAGAATATTGATGCTGTCATATATATATGGGAATATGTTATAACAAAATATGAAATATAATGACATTATGCTTGCATAATTACTCAATTATATGTTTCTGTATTTCCAGACAACAGTAGAAAAGGTTCAAGAAGTAAGAGAGGTGACAAAGATTGAAAGAATTGGTAAGCTTTTAGTTTCTCATGAATAATACTTGGATAAAGTCATTATCAGATAACACTGTCAGGTACACATGGTAAATTATGTGACATTTTTTCTTGTTACGATAAAATTTTGAGATTTGCCATGAAATGACTGCCTAGTGTATCAGTACACATCTCAATATTTAAGCCATAATACAGTATATATTGGGATACTTTATCTTTCATGACAAAAATCATGGTCTTGAGTTCAGTTTGTGGTTTGCCCTGATTGTGTTTCTGCTTCAATTGTGGCTTTCCTCCTACACAAAGCTGACTTCCCGTGATCTAACAGGAAAACTGTTAAGAGTGGCATTAAAACTAACTCACTCACAAACATGCTTCTGATAATGGCACATTTTTGTATTTTGGGAAAAAACTTACGACAATTTTGAAACTCATATTTTCATATAGAGTATTATAATGTTTACTTGCTTAGGTCCAGTCAATGCATTGTAATATAAACATGGTAAAGTGATGAGTCGATTTTTCTGAAAATAAGTAGCTTATCTGGAGATCCGACCTATTATCACACTATATTATATGCAAAATAACCATGACCTTGTTTTATTAGGTGCACATTCCCACATCCGAGGCTTGGGTCTTGATGATGCGTTGGAAGCAAGGAAGGTATCACAGGGAATGGTGGGGCAGTCGGATGCTCGGCGAGCAGCTGGTGTCGTCTTGGAGATGATTAAGGTAATCTTTTGGATTGGTGATTATATCAAATATTAGTTGTCTCCATCTCTCTTCCCAATAATTCACCATAATTCTGTTGATCATTGAAAATATCTTCTGAGCATGAGTCCATACATCCTTAATTAGATCATGTTTAATCATGAACTGTTTTATAGTTGATGTATTTAGTAAAGACTGTTTTATATTAACTGTAAGCTGGAAAAGGTGTTTTTATGAGTATTAAGTTACTGAACATGCTGATTGAGAATAAAGTAATCATGTGTATCGTTTCTTTCCTGCCATATTAAGCTGTCATACAATGATATAACTAAAATACTTCTAAAATGCATCTCTTTGACATTATTCAAGACTGTCCACAGGAAACTGTTCCTGTAGTGAATGCTTTGATAACATGCTTATGGCAAATACCTATTAAAGGTGGTTTATTGTGATGACAGGGTACAATGTGGGAAGATAGCTGGTCCCCGTGCATGTTGTTGAATATTGCTAAAAGCTGGCCAGCCAGGAACTCTGACATTATTCAAGACTGTCCAAGACAGCTATAGCCATGGGTGAGTGCTCAGGATGTCAGCTACTGCAGTGTTTTCTGGCCAGCCAGGAACCAAGACAGCTATAGCCATGGGTGAGTGCTCAGGATGTCATTGATTGATGGATTGTTTTGTTTATGTACAGCCCTGGTTTAGGTTCAATATTTAGAAGCATTCAGCTACATTGATATTTCTGTGTGATTATCTGGACAGTTTAAGTGAGAACTGATTGCCTGCTTCATATTAGTTTCTTCATCTGATGATAACCATCAGTATTCAACTCTTCCTTCCTGTAAATAATCCATGAAGATCTGAGAAGGGGTCTTCAGGAACCCATGCGCCCGGAGAGCGGAAGTTCGCGGGTTCGATCCCCGGCCGCGTCATACCAAAAGACGTTAAAATATGGTACTTGTTGGTCCCTGCCTGGCGCTTGGCATTAATGGGTACAACAAGGACTGGTCGGCTCGGAGTCAGTATAATGTGTCTGAGTGGGATATTCATGCTTCACTGCGGCATGGTATCTCAGTGAGCTAGCACTATAAAACCAGCTTAAGTCTGGGCTAGTACAAGCAGCCACACATACACACACATGCACGTCGTCATATGAGTGAAAAATTCTCAAGCACGATGTTAAACCCAATTTCACCTCACCTCACCTCAGGAACCCATGCTTGTTGTATGAGGCGATTAAAGGGATCAGGTGGTCGGGCTTGCTGACTTTGTTGACACAAGTCATCATATCCCAGTTGTGTAGATCAATGCTCATGGTGTCAATCACTGGATTATCTGGTCAGACTTGATTATTTACAGACGGCTGTGATGTAGCTGGAAAATTGCTGAGTGTGGTGTTAAAGAACAAAAAACATCAACCATAAAACAACTTCTTGAAGATGTCCCAGAGGGATTCCGGGTTAGAATAGGTTGTATGATGAATCAGGTGATCACACTCTGAGTGGTGGACTCTGTCAGTGTACACCAATGGCAGAGATCATTGCTCATAATATCAATCACCTGCTAGGGCTCTATACTCCCCATGGAGCTGCAAGTTGGTGTGTTACACATGTGCATGTTATTATTACTGGACATTTCAGGCATTGCCCAGGCGCTTGGTTCAGACACACCTTTCACAAGCATCGCTGGCAGCGAGATCTTCTCCCTGGAGATGAGCAAGACGGAGGCTCTAACACAGGCTTTCAGGAAGTCCATTGGAGTCCGAATTAAGTAAGTGGACATTTGTACATGGCCCTGTTTCAGGGCCTTGAGTTGTAGTGAGGCATGGAGAGGATTTCTAGAGGGTGGTAAATGTTGTTTGTTAAAAGGGATTGTTTATTGAAGGAGACAGGTGGCCCACTTGTCTAAGGTGCTGCAGAGTTGTGTCCCTTGGGCATATCAAGTTAACTCAAATTATGGGTCTAGTTTGTCAGCACCATATCTGCGCTCATGGGATTCTCCAAACTGGTAAATGTCACAGATGTGCATCTTTTGGGCATACTCACAATAAACTCACTGCGATACTGTTAAAAGCAGGGTAAAACTCACTCATTTATTGTTAAAAGGGTGTATAATATTGCTTTATTTACAACTACCATTCCATGATGGTCATACTGCATGCTGCTCTACATGTTCTAGCCATCTATGGGCTTGCTTATACATAGCAATGAGAATACAGCCTTAGGATGCCATGCAAATTGTGATGAACATGTTGATGAAGTAAAGATCTAATGTCAGTCCTCATTGACAAGTAGATTTGAAGGCTGTAATCCTATCCTGAATCCTTTCTCAGTACTTCTATATTGGACGGATATGACAGAAATTGTGAAAATGGCAACCATTAAAAACATTTCTGAGGCTGAATAAGAGTTTCAATTTCTAGGAAGTTAGGACATGCAATAAATATACTAAGTAGTGAGAATCTTCACTGAAATTGTCCACTTTTTTAAGGGAAGAGACAGAAATTATAGAAGGTGAAGTCGTGGAAGTACAAATAGACCGTCCAGCCACAGGAACTGTAAGTATGAACAATGTGTGCCACAGTTTCTGCATTAACACTGGTTGTTCTTTAGAGCTGAACATTGAAGTTTCATTGTCACAAGCGGATTGCTGCTGGAAGTCACTGCGTGGATTTGTGTAGTTTGTTGAAATTGAAAATCCGCCATATGGCTGGAATATTGCTGAGTGCGGCGTAAAACTAAGCTCACTAAAGAAAAACTAAGTTGAAAGTCTGTTGCTTTAAGAACATGGTTAATTCAGCTCATGGGTACAGCACCTGTATGTCTTTAAGCCCCACTGTTATTAAGTCAATGAACTTGGATATAAATGGTTTACATTCTGTTGAAAAGTCAAGTGATTTCCTGTCCCGGATGTTTGTCAACACATGTTTTATCACATTTTTGTATGGCCATGCATATTTTTTCTTGATCATTTCCTATATGAAAAAGTGTCATTGTTTCATTCCATTGAGTAGTAGGTTGATTAAGCTTGGGATAAAATATAGGATTTTAAGCAAAAGTAACATTTAGGAGTCAAGGTCCATAATAAACCTGATCAGTAGATGTTGATAGGGTTAAAGATCACCTGATACTGGCTACATCTCAGAACTTGATTGGCTGAACCACTCATGTTTTGTTTCCATGGAGACATGTGTCTGTAGTCATGTTCATGTTGCAGGGAGCCAAGGTGGGAAAGCTGACCCTCAAGACAACAGAGATGGAAACAATCTATGACTTGGGACAGAAGATGATTGAGTCTCTCACCAAGGAGAAGGTTCAAGCTGGGTAAGGGAGGAAACTCAGGCTATATTGAAAGATGAACTAATTTTGATCTTAGAGCCATTTGTGCTGCTTCACTTAAAAATACTTCTCCTGCTACTGACAATTTTAACATGTTCAGTGGGTTGTGATAGAACTATTGCTCATGATATATCTCTTCATCTTCACCTGCTTCACATGTCTGTTTGCACAAGTATCTGAAAATGCCAAGTCAGTATGCATGATTTTGATCACAAAGATAATCTATCTTCCAACGCCATTTCCATGTCTTCCAAGCTGTATGTATGATGGCCTTAATAGAAAGCATAGGTTCTATTCTCTTCATGGGGGCTGTGTGTGGAACCATTGCTGCTGGAATATTGCTATTAGACTCACTCATCACATGACTCATCACATGACCTGCACCTATATTTTCTTCCTATTGGTAATTGAATCTCTTTCACCATGTTTTCAGAGATATTATCACAATTGACAAGGCTACAGGAAAGATCACAAAGCTTGGAAGATCGTTCACACGAGCACGAGACTATGATGCTATGGGATCCCAGGTAGGATCTTTGCTGCTGTATCCCTTCATCTTTTAATGCCAGCTTTACTGTGTGTCACTATTGGAACCATGGGCGTACCAATATGCTCTGTCTGACTAACACTGCACTTCTGCTGACTGCTTGGTTTGGCTACAGTATTTTTAGCATCCACACATTTTGAATCTTAATCACTTAGCTCCAATGGCATATACTTTTTGTTTGCTGACAGAGAGCTTTCAAAATTCCAGATGGTAACAAACACTGTTGGTGTTTTTTTGGTGGTGGCCATCTTGTATTTCAAATCCCATGCCAGTTTCTGTTGAACTATAGTCACCTTTCACTGTGTATGCTGTACCCATTACCTTTCAAAATCAAGGAATTTTAGTCAGTGCTTTGTTTGAATCTGAATGAATGTTTTCATTGTTTGCAATTTCTGGGGCTTTCGCACAAGATTTTCTTACTGCTCTTCAGACAAAGTTTGTCCAGTGCCCTGAAGGTGAACTACAGAAGAGAAAGGAAGTGGTCCACACTGTCACTCTGCATGAGATCGATGTCATCAACAGCCGTACACAAGGGTTCCTTGCCCTCTTCTCAGGTAGGCACACAGGAAGTCTGGCACCACCACACTAGAGGCAACCTTGGGTAGACTCTCTAGTAAGAATGTGACATCCATGAGGTCCTATTATATCCCCCGCAACGCCGCTTTAAAGGGGTATTAAAATGGACTCCTCGATCCGTCCGTATGCCGCCCATCCGGCCCATGCACATTAGTCTTTTTTCCCGAGCAGAACTCTAAAACCGTTTCACTATTTCTTCACCAAACTTGGCACATAGATAGATCTGGTGGTGTACTGGTGCCTTTTGGTAGTTTTAGAATTTGAATAAAAAGTTTTGGCTTTTCCGTGGCAACAAGTTTGACTTAGCCTGAAATTGGTGATAGTGCTCCATTTTGGATATTTGACATAATCATAACTCGTAGACATAATCATGAAGAGTATTTTGCCATTATGGGGATATTGATGACTTTGTCTTCTTGTTTTATGATTGTATGATTTCTACTCTCAGTCAGGCTCTTGATATCCATGAGGCCTCTGTAGTGTTTAGATTTTTAACAAGCATCTCTCTTTGTTGCTTTTCTGAAAGCCCAGGGTGGTTATTACTGTGACTACTGTATGGCCAATACACTGCTTAATATTGTTTTAAAAGTTAGATAATGGAACCTTCTTTTTAGAGTAATGCCCGCAAAAGATAGGGCAGTCAGGAGAATACAAAACAGATTAAAACTCTTTGTATCTCATTTTCTGTCGCCTGAGAAACAAGAGGAGAAATAAATACACAGCCAGATATTTCATTCATATTGGAAGATGCTTGGTATCTATCAGACCTTGTATGGCTTTAAAATGCAGATTATGATATTCAGTGTACAGTTCTTCACCAAGTCCAATGTCATGTTGTGTTTCAGGGGACACTGGTGAAATCAAGGCAGAAGTCAGAGAGCAAATCAATGCAAAGGTTGCAGAATGGAGGGAAGAGGGGAAGGCTGAAGTTGTACCTGGGGTATGTTATTTGGTTCAAACAGTGTGGAAAGAGGGGAGGGTGTGTGTGTGTGTGAGAGAGAGAGAGAGAGAGAGATCGTTTCCTTGTCATGCCAGTGAGCCGGGATTGATTCCCTTCATAGATAAGATGTCTCAAGACCATTTCTGGTGTTTCCTACCATGATGTTGCTGGAATATTGCTAAAAGTGGCATGAAACACTCTCACTCACTCACTCGCTGGGCCATACTTGATATTTACAGGCAGTGGTAGTGCTTGAATATTGAATGAAGTATGAAAAAACAGTCACTTTCTCAAATACTGACTGGCTCAGATGATACAGGTTCAAGTCTGCGTATGGGTACAGTGAAACCCATAATTGCAATTAACAATATCTGCTGTTTATGTTGTAATGGTTCTGAATGTATGCTGTGTTTCAGGTGCTGTTTATTGACGAGGTTCACATGTTGGACATCGAGTGCTTCTCCTACCTGAACCGCGCCCTGGAGAGTGATATGGCTCCCATCCTCATTGTGGCTACCAACAGAGGCATCACAAAGTCAGTTGGCACCGCATCATATATTTTAGTTTAGGGAGGGGGTGTTAGTTGGATGGGATTCTGGAGATGCCCACAAGCCTGTGCTTGTACAAGGCAACCAACTAGATTGGGGGGTCGAATCAATTACTTAGCTGATTGCATGTCATACAGCATGGCATGAAGTGTCGCTCATAATGTATAAACACTGAATTATCTAGTTCAAATTCAATTATTTACAGGCTGTCAAATCCCAGGTTCAACCTGATTGTGAGCCTTGGTTTGTCAGCACCACACTTCTACACATAGGTTTCAGATATGTAAGGCATGTATCACTTTGGAATGAAAAAATGTTCAAAGTTACATAGAAAGCAAACTTGCCCACATTACATTCAAAGTGCATTGCAAAGTATTTGAGGTAATTGGCAGGAGTGTTTGCAGTTGCCTATTTTTATTATTAATATAAGGTTTGTTACAAGAACTAAATTGACTTCTATGCTTATTGGGGCAGTGGGGTAGCCTAGTGGTTAAGGTGTTTGCTCGTCACGTTGAAGACACCCAGGTTCGATTCCCCACATGGGTACAATGTGTGAAGCCCATTTCTGGTGTCCCCCACCGTGATATTGCTGGAAAATTGCTAAAAGTGGCGTAAAACTAAACTCACTCACTCTATGCTTATTTTCATAGCCTTAACATGTAGTGGGTTCATTGTTATTGTAAAACTACTCGACCCACAGGATGATTTCTGTCTCTCTCCACATTGTACTCCTGTGTTGTCTCACTGCACAATAATAATCCACCTATTTAATGGAGTACTTCTTTCTGTCCAGGATCCGTGGCACACAATACAAGAGCCCTCACGGTATCCCCATCGACCTGTTGGACAGACTTCTCATCATCACAACATCCCCCTACGAAGAGAAAGAGATCAAACAGATTCTCAAGATCAGGTATGGAACCTGTTGTTTGTAGTTAATTCACCTGTTGTGTGGTGCAGGGGTTGTGGTCTGTCAAAATTCCCTATTGATAAAGTGTTGTCGGATGTAAGGTGTTTTTCTCTAAATGTTGTGTGATATCGGGTGTAGTGGTGTGTCAAAATCCCCTGTTGAACTATTGTTATATGTGATACAGGTAGATTTCTCTATCTCAGTCCATCATTGACTGTTGTGTAATGCAGGTGTGAGGAGGAAGACGTAGAGATGAATGAAGATGCCCTGACAGTACTCACCCGCATCGGGATGGAGACATCACTGAGATACTCCATCCAGCTCATCACCACTGCCAGTCTGTGTTGTCGCAAGAGGAAGGTTAGTCACTGGTTTGCATAGTCAGGCCTTTGTTGGAAATGGTCCCAAGTGATCTGTACTTGTAGATGCCTTCTGTTATTATCCATCAGTCACACTGATTTCAGGTCTTCATGCCTCAGGTAGCACTGTTGTCTAAGCTATTGCAGTTTGCTGTGCAGAGTTGCATCCTTTGGGCATAACTGAACCTATGATCGAATCCCGGTTTGTCCTGTTTGTTTTTCCTTGATGGAATACTGCACAAAGTGGCTTCAAAACCACCTCTCAAAAATGTAACGGTCAGCTGGTGTGTATGTTACTGTCTGGACAAGACAATCCAGTGATTGATGTCTTGAGCATTGTGCTATTCAGTTAGAATGTGATGACATGCATCCAACAAGAGGTATGATGTAACTTCATTGTGATTTTCCATTGGGTTCAGGTCAGAATTAATCCCAAGCAACCTTTGTTGGTTGTTGGAGGTGACCAAATGACTTAGTTTGCCATCATAACCCAATAGTGTAGATCCGTGTTTATCATATCAGTCACTGGATTGTCTGGTCCAGATTCATTTATTTACATACCTCTGTAGCATAGCTGGAATATTGCCTAATGCAGCGTGGAGTGACAAACAAATGAAAATTGAAGCTAGTTCCTTACAAAATTATGAAGCAAAACTGTACGCTTTTGTTTGTTGTTAACGCTAGCAATATTCCAGCTATATAGTGGCAGTTTGTAAATAATAAAGTCTGGACCAGACAAGCCAGTGGTGAACAGCATGAGCATAGATCCATGCAATTGGAATACAATGACATGTGTCATGATATTTGTATTTGGATGACTACTGTTTATGCAGTGTTGATGTTTGTGTGGTGTTCTCAGGGTGCCGAGGTTGATGTGGATGATATCAAGCGAGTTTACTCCCTGTTCCTTGACGAGTCAAGATCAACACAGTTCCTGAAGGAATACCAACAAGAGTTTATGTTCAACGAGATGCCAGAGTCAGGTAGTCACGAGTTGAATTAACGCTTTCGGTTTCATATGAAATGTAAAGATTATCAATTTGGTCAAACATTCATCTAATTTTCAAACATAGTATGTTTATCTCCTAATTCAGCAGATTGGTTTAATAAATCAATTAGCTTGTATTCATTGATACTATTTCAGTTATTTTACAATGCAGTGATTTTCATGGAAAATGTAATAGAAGCTACTTGAGATGATTTTTCAATTTTTTTAGAAGGAAATATATTTGGCCTAATTGTAGTTTACTTCAGTTTTTGCACATGACAGTATGTCTCATTATTGTAATTCGTTATTGGAAACATCAGAGAGATGAAAACATTTAGTGTGAGAAGCTATTGTTTTACCTCTTACGCCATCTGTTTTCAGAATCAATGGAAACAAGCTGATGGCCGACTCAGTTGGCAGCCATACTGGATCTGACAAAGGACTTTATTCCATGCTGGGCAGTCTCATTGTGTTCATCATTGCAAAATTGTACAAACTTTTATAATAAAATTCAAACTACAATCGTATGTAGTCGGAGTACATATTGAAGTGATGCGGCACAGTGTGAAGGGTTTTAACTCCAGTTTCCGTCCTCTAGTTTAAGGGTCCTTGCAGGCAATGTGAGGGCCCTGTGAAGTAATGGTGTAGAGAACTGTATGTTTTGATAACGTTTTAGAGCCTGGAATGAATTATTGAACATGTGGACTGATGGATGAAATGATGCATGTAACTGCTCTGAAAGAAACAAACACTCTAACAAAATCATAGATGTGTTGTAGGTACAGAGAATAATACTGTGCGTCCTTCTGCACACAGCGTCCATCCTCTACATGTGTGCGTACTGGACACACATTGGCGTGTTGCGTAAAACCCTGATGTGTCATATTTTGGGTTGATGCTTATCCAGAGGATAGGGTTGTGACAGTTTCAGTGATGTGTGACCAGCTAGGTGTGTGTGTTCTGAGTTGTTCAACACCACTAGCCAAAGCGGTTCGAATTGCACATGGGTACAATGTGTGAAGCCCATGATGTTGCTGGAATATTGCTGCCTGTAAACAGACTATTGCAAGATTCAGCGGCCTGTAAACAACCAAGTTCAGGCCATACAATTGATACTGTGTAACAACCCATGCTGTAGGGCACTATGAAATTCAATCAACCAAGTTAACTGATCCAGACCACATGCTGCATTACGTCTACATACAACCAGAGTAAGTGTGGATCTGTGCTCATGACATCAACCCCTGGTTTGACCAGTTATATATCCAGTAACAGTATCGATCACATTATTACCTGTACCAAAATGCTGCAGAGTTTCTTATAAGCATGAAGATGGTTACACTTGAATATCTTCATAAAGATCACGCAGACAAGGTTTAGGAAACACGTTTATTTCTATAAACATAGAAATGCCACAAAGAACAACAGAATGAGTAAAAACTGCTAAACCCATATGGAAATGTTCCCAATGAAACCAACAAATGTCTGGAGACGTGTAGTGGGTACTGAGTTATGTCCCTTTGTACAGAAATCGCCACCAGGTGAACACCGAATTTGATGATGAAATCCTTGATATTTCATACCACATACCTTGAAACGTAATCATTAAATAAAACAACCTCATGCTTACATTATGTTTCTTACATTCTTTTAAGTGCTGAGTTCTGTTCAACAGAGCTATCAGCTAACAGTTTTGACAAGTTTCTATTAATGCCAGTTGTGGAGCTAATATCAGTTGTGGAACCAGTCCATGATGCAATAAACTTGTACGAATCCAAAGGTAGGAACATTGCTATATGGTGTGTAGTTCAACTGTCACTATTTTTTAACAAAGTCTACAACTTGGTGATGATAAAATGGGAATATAATGTGCAAACAGCCTCTTCCTGCCGACTACATGACAACACTTTCAAGACAAGTCAAACCGAGTCTCCATGTGAGGACTTGAGTTGCCAACAACGCTGTCACTCCACGCCATAGTGGGCACTGATGGCATCAATCAAGTCGGCCTTCTTTGATCCTGATGATGGGATCTTCTCTTTCTTGATAAACTCCTTCAGCACTGCCACAGTTAGTTTACCCAGCTGAAAAACAAGAAAATATGTCAATCACAATATAATTCACTCTCTGACTTGCTGTGTTATAACCTATATGTTATTCTTACCCAACATATAGCTTTGATAAATAATGAATCAGAAATGAAATGCCCCTGTCAGTATTCCAGAATTAATCCCTGGCATCCTGTGTAGGTTGTACAAAATAACGTAAATATACAGGTCAGACACAGTGGCCTTGTTGATTGGTTGTTGGTGTTTAACACCGCACCCAGCAATATTCCAGATATATGGCGGCCTTGCAGGGTACCAGATAAGGGTCGTAACGGCGTATGTACGGAAAAAAAATATGCACGATATGGTAGGAAATAATTTAGAAACCGTAGCAGATACGCACCACAGCAATGGTGTACGGTCTTAGAATCATTTACAGTCGTATTTATCTGATAAAGTATTGTTTTATTGTTCATTGCCCTGTTTACACAAGAGAAGCAATGTTGTGCATATATGAAATGAAACACAAGATTACTCATACTCCATTAATTTCCATTCAGTACTCTAAATGTACACTTAAGGTTTTCCAGTACTCCTATATTGAACAAATAAGGAGTACGTACTCCTGATGTTGAAAAATTATCTGGAGCCCTGCCTTGTTTATTGAGTGTCACAGGATTTAACACTGTGTTCTCTGGTCTAGCATGACAATGTACAGGCTGGCATCATTTAGCTGAAATATGCTGTGTATGGTACTAAAAATCAAATGAATGAATGTCGTATTATGCTTGGTCAGCAACATTCCAGTAACAATATCACTGAGGTCCAAGTATTCACTTCTGGATCAGACCAACCAAAGTTCCAGTTACAAATCTATTTTGTGAATCATTGTGTACACATGAAGCTTATCATATTTCTAGGTCTACCTTTCAAGCATCAGGAACCTACAGTGTCATGATTTTAACAATGGTATTGTGCTAAAATACAAACAACATTTGAACACGTGCAGGTTGGTGGGTACCATTTCCGACCTGGAGTGAGCGCGGGAATAATCATGTTTAGTCCAGCCAAACCAGTGAGTGACGATGGTTTTATGCCACTTTTTGCAACATTGCCACAATATCACGGCAGGGCACACAAGAATTGGACTTCACACATTGTACCAATGTGGGGAATCAAACCCAAGTTTTCGGCATGACTAACGCTTTCACCACTAGGATACCCCACTGCCCCTCCACCCTGGCATCCTAGATATGGCATGTAGACATCAACAACTAGGAGACAGAACAAGGCACCTACCCGGCCAGCCTGGGCCTCCTTCTTGATGTCGAGGTCCACCATCGCTGTAGCGAGCTTGGCGGCCTTGGCAGCTGCTGACTCACTCGGGGCTGCCTGAAGCACATCGTGAAACATTAACCTTAGCGGCTTTTATAGTCTGGCCTTCACAATTACAACCATTTTCAATCTGATTCTTTCAATAAAGTAGTCTAGTGTGCAAAATAGCCAACCGGCTGGCAAAATTTTGGTGAGACCTGAAGGATTATCAAATGTCATTTGTCATTTGCCAATATCGCCACTGAAATTCTATCAATACCTTGTTATGCACAGTTATCTGAGTTGATTACCACCTTGTTACGCAGATGAATACAACTGTTTAATTAATATCACTATTATCCCCCTTCAAAATATTGGAGTCACAATTTGCAGATTTGGTTTACATTATTGGTTGACCTGAAAAGCAAATTTTGCGAAAAATTATCCTTTGTTTGAGAATAACAGTAGCAACTAACAATTGTAAGTTTTACACCAAAATTGTATTGAAAAAAGCAAGATTTATGGATGTCAACTTCTTTATTTAGAATATTCACAATAAAGAAGTTGACATCCATAAATCTTGCTTTTCTTATGCATTCCAGTTTTAAATGCGCTTCAAAGATTTAAAATTGTAATGGTTTGCATGTCTGCATCAGTGCCTGAAAACATTATCTGATAAACTATTGTGTGCAATCATCCCCTTAGTTCGCATCATGAAGAAATAATGCAGATGGTCTACATGGTGTACAGAGGGAAACACCACAGGTCACATTCAACAGAACCGTTGGTTATGTAAGGGCAACATTTATAACCATATCTTGGCAACAAGGTACTTTGAAGCAAGAGGAAGACAAGGGCAGGTAACTCTGAAAGGGTGGCCGACTTCTAGAGTGCAAGTTTTTCTCCCTTGTAATTCTGAAAGGGTGGCTGACTTCCAGAGTGCAAGCTTTCCTCCCTGTGTGTTAAGATCAGAAGCACACCGCCCACTGTTGTAGCAGGATAGTAATATGTACGTTTCCAGCTTGCTGACTGACCCATACATAGAGTTCTGGTCCTGTTTCTCCAATATGGCAATACTTTCAAGCTTTACAGACAAAATCCTTCCATCCTATTTTTGTTTGATCTGTAACATAAACAAGTTTCTTTTCTTGCCCCAAATAACCCCTAAGTCAGTCAATGCTCAATAGCCAAAAATAATCCCATTTGTTAGAAAACTATCACTGCTGGTGTAGGTGATTCAACTGACTGGTCAGTGCTCACCTTCCTCTTGGCCCCCGGGACATAGTCTTCAGGGAACACAAGGTCTTTGAAATCATCAATAGTGTGTCCAGCACGCTTCTTCATCTTTTCATCATTGGGCTCTGGAGATAAACACAGAGTGAGTGAACAACAGCAATCTTTTTCAAGGGCGGCCTTTAAACAATAAGTCTCAACTAGGTCAACCAGTAACTTGCAGCTGGAAAAACTCTTCACACCATCAGCGAGGATGTTACGCTCACACCATCAGTGGAGGATGTTACACTCACACCATCAGTGGAGGATGATATACTCACGTCAGTGGAGAATGATACACTCACACCATCAGCGAGGATGTTACACTCACACCATCAGCGAGGATGTTACACTCACACCATCAGTGGAGGATGTTACACTCCAACCATCAGAGGAGGATGTTACACTCCCACCATCAGGGGAGGATGTTACACTCACACCATCAGGGGAGGATGATACACTCACACCATCAGGGAGGATGTTACACTCACACTATCAGGGAGGATGTTACACTCACACCATCTGGGGAGGATGTTACACTAATACCATCAGGGAGGATGTTACACTGACACCATCAGGGAGGATGTTACGCTCACACCATCAGGGAGGATGTTACGCTCACACCATCAGGGGAGGATGTTAGACTCACACCATCAGGGAGGATGTTACACTCACACCATCAGGGAGGATGTTACACTCACAAAATCTGGGAGGATGTTAGACTGACACCATCTGGGAGGATGTTACACTCACACCATCAGGGGAGGATGTTACACTCACACCATCAGTGGTGGATGATACACTCACACCATCAGGGGAGGATGTTACACTCACACCATCAGGGGATGATGTTACACTCACACCATCAGGGGAGGATGTTACACTCACACCATCAGGGGAGGATGTTACACTCACATCATCAGGGAGGATGTTACACTCACACCATCAGGGAGGATGTTACACTCACACCATCAGGGGAGGATGTTACACTCACATCATCAGTGGAGAATGATACACTCACACCATCAGGGGAGGATGTTACACTCACACCATCAGGGGAGGATGTTACACTCACATCATCAGGGAGGATGTTACACTCACACCATCAGGGGAGGATGTTACACTAACACCATCAGGGGAGGATGTTACACTCACATCATCAGTGGAGAATGATACACTCACACCATCAGCGAGGATGTTACACTCACACCATCAGTGGAGGATGTTACACTCCAACCATCAGAGGAGGATGTTACACTCCACACCATCAGGAGGATGTTACACTCACCACCATCAGGGAGGATGTTACACTCACACCATCAGGGGAGGATGACACACTCACACCATCAGGAGGATGTTACACTCACACCATCAGGGAGGATGTTACACTCACACCATCAGGGAGGATGTTACACTCACACCATCAGGGGAGGATGTTACACTCACACCATCAGGGGAGGATGTTACACTCACACCATCAGGGAGGATGTTACACTCACACCATCAGGGAGGATGTTACACTCACACCATCAGGGAGGATGTTACACTCACACCATCAGGGAGGATGTTACACTCACACCATCAGGGAGGATGTTACACTCACACCATCAGGGAGGATGTTACACTCACACCATCAGGGAGGATGTTACACTCACACCATCAGTGGAGGATGTTACACTCACACCATCAGGGAGGATGTTACACTCACACCATCAGGGGAGGATGTTACACTCACACCATCAGGGAGGATGTTACACTCACACCATCAGGGGAGGATGATGTTACACTCACACCATCAGGGAGGATGTTACACTCACACCATCAGGGAGGATGTTACACTCACACCATCAGGGGAGGATGTTACACTCACACCATCAGGGAGGATGTTACACTCACACCATCAGGGAGGATGTTACACTCACACCATCAGGGGAGGATGTTACACTCACACCATCAGGGAGGATGTTACACTCACACCATCAGGGAGGATGTTACACTCACACCATCAGGAGGATGTTACACTCACACCATCAGGGAGGATGTTACACTGACAACCATCAGGGAGGATGTAACACTCACAAAATCTGGGAGGATGTTAGACTGACACCATCTGGGAGGATGTTACACTCACACCATCAGGGAGGATGTTACACTGACACCATCAGGGGAGGATGTTACACTCACACCATCAGGGAGGATGTTACACTCACACCATCAGGGGAGGATGTTACACTCACACCATCAGGGAGGATGTTACACTCACACCATCAGGGGAGGATGTTACACTCACACCATCAGGGGAGGATGTTACACTCACACCATCTGGGAGGATGTTACACTCACACCATCAGGGAGGATGTTACACTCACACCATCAGGGAGGATGTTACACTCACACCATCAGGGAGGATGTTACACTCACACCATCAGGGGAGGATGTTACACTCACACCATCAGGGGAGGATGTTACACTCACACCATCAGGGAGGATGTTACACTCACACCATCAGGGAGGATGTTACACTCACACCATCTGGGGAGGATGTTACACTCACACCATCAGGGAGGATGTTACACACACCATCAGGAGGATGTTACACTCACACCATCAGGGAGGATGTTACACTCACACCATCAGGGAGGATGTTACACTCACACCATCAGGGGAGGATGTTACACTCACACCATCAGGGAGGATGTTACACTCACACCATCAGGGAGGATGTTACACTCACACCATCAGGGGAGGATGTTAGACTGACACCATCTGGGAGGATGTTACACTCACACCATCAGTGGTGGATGATACACTCACACCATCAGGGAGGATGTTACACTCACACCATCAGGGGAGGATGTTACACTCACACCATCAGGGGAGGATGTTACACTCACACCATCAGGGGAGGATGTTACACTCACACCATCAGGGAGGATGTTACACTCACACCATCAGGGAGGATGTTACACTCACACCATCTGGGGAGGATGTTACACTAATACCATCAGGGAGGATGTTACACTCACACCATCAGGGAGGATGTTACGCTCACACCATCAGGGAGGATGTTACGCTCACACCATCAGGGGAGGATGTTACACTCACACCATCAGGGAGGATGTTACACTCACACCATCAGGGAGGATGTTACACTCACAAAATCTGGGAGGATGTTACACTCACACCATCTGGGAGGATGTTACACTCACACCATCAGGGAGGATGTTACACTCACACCATCAGGGGAGGATGTTACACTCACACCATCAGGGGATGATGTTACACTCACACCATCTGGGGAGGATGTTACACTAACACCATCAGGGGAGGATGTTACACTCACACCATCAGGGAGGATGTTACACTCACACTATCAGGGAGGATGTTACACTCACACCATCTGGGGAGGATGTTACACTAATACCATCAGGGAGGATGTTACACTGACACCATCAGGGAGGATGTTACACTCACACCATCAGATGTTACGCCTCACACCATCAGGGAGGATGTTAGACTCACACCATCAGGAGGATGTTAGACTCACACCATCAGGGAGGATGTTACACTCACACCATCAGGGGAGGATGTTACACTCACAAAATCTGGGAGGATGTTAGACTGACACCATCTGGGAGGATGTTACACTCACACCATCAGGGGAGGATGTTACACTCACACCATCAGGGGAGGATGTTACACTCACACCATCAGGGGAGGATGTTACACTCCCACCATCAGGGGAGGATGTTACACTCACACCATCAGGGGAGGATGTTACACTCACACCATCAGGGAGGATGTTACACTAACACCATCAGGGAGGATGTTACACTCACACCATCAGGGAGGATGTTACACTCACATCATCAGGGAGGATGTTACACTCACACCATCAGGGGAGGATGTTACATACACCATCGGGGAGGATGTTAAACTCACACCATCAGTGGAGGATGTTAGACTCACACCATCAGGGGAGGATGCAAATATGAGTTTAAAAGTTAAAAGTTTAAAATGTTTCAGGCACTCTTAAGGGATGAAACTGTTCTGTGGGAATTGCAGCACATGATTCCATTGCTCTGTTATACTTACTGGTATAGTCGACCAATTCATCTGGAACATCCCGGTCCAGTGCCAGAGCTTCTATGTTCCGCCAATGGTTCTGCAGGACTGGGTTCTCGAAGGACTCACTGGAGAACTTAAACTGCAGCTTTTTGATCACATCCTTGGCCTTGTCAATCTGCTCTGTAGTTGCTGAAACCACAACAGTCATGGGTTATCTCCCTTCCTCCCAGTTCCGCAATATTGCTGACAGCATTAGTAGTTGGTGAACGAAAAGGACAACATAAGCAGCTGAGGACCAAAAGTGACATCATGTTGTTGAGGACAGAAATGGGTTGACCGACATGGAATACTGATTCTCAACCAATGTCTGAAATGGTCACTGTGAGGGACACTCATGAAATACTGATGGTTCATGTTATGTGAAGTCCCCACCTCTTGGACAGTCCTCGGCAGGGACTTTGCGGAAGTCGTCGGCGAAGGGCAGGAAGATGACGTGGAACCCTGGTGGAATGGTCTGTACTTTGTGTTCATCAACTTCCTCCTCCTACAACAGTGAGTGAGTGAGTGGGTGCATGAGTGAGTAATTGCATGTGTTACTGTGTGACAAGTGATGATTAAGTTAGCAACTGTATGAGTGAGTGTACAAGTGATTGAACAAGTGTTTGAGTGAGTGATTGAACAAGTGAGTGAGTGAATGATTGAACAAGTGATTGAGTGAGTGATTGAACAAGTGATCATTGAGTTAGAAATTGTAGGAGTGAGTGTACAAGTGATTGAGTGAGTGATTGAACAAGTGATTGAGTGAGTGAGTGTACAAGTGATTGAGTGAGTGATTGAACAAGTGATTGAACAAGTGATTGAGAGTGATTGAACAAGTGATTGAGTGAGTGATTGAACAAGTGATCATTGAGTTAGAAATTGTAGGAGTGAGTGTACAAGTGACAATCTCCCTCTAGATCATGACTGACGATACCAGACTGTTGTTTTGAAGGTTTACCTGAGGCATCAAAGCAACAAACTTGGGCGGATTGTTTTTTCCAGGAATGTATTTACAGATGGGTGCAACGTCACGGTCCAGACATTTCCGCAAGAGAGCTGTGAACACGGTCATGCTACCAGCGTAAGTCTGAAACAACACACAGTCAGTATGAGACAGCTTGTTTCCCTCATGGGTCATGCTACCAGCGTAAGTCTGAAACAACACACAGTCAGTATGAGACAGCTTGTTTCCCTCACGGGTCATGCTACCAGCGTAAGTCTGAAACAACACACAGTCAGTATGAGACAGCTTGTTTCCCTCACGGGTCATGCTACCAGCGTAAGTCTGAAACAACACACAGTCAGTATGAGACAGCTTGTTTCCCACGGGTCATGCTACCAGCGTAAGTCTGAAACAACACACAGTCAGTATGAGACAGCTTGTTTCCCTCACGGGTCATGCTACCAGCGTAAGTCTGAAACAACACACAGTCAGTATGAGGCAGCTTGTTTCCCTCACGGGTCATGCGGTCACCACCAGCGTAAGTCTGAAACAACACACAGTCAGTATGAGACAGCTTGTTTCCCCACGGGTCATGCTACCAGCGTAAGTCTGAAACAACACACAGTCAGTATGAGACAGCTTGTTTCCCTCACGGGTCATGCTACCAGCGTAAGTCTGAAACAACACACAGTCAGTATGAGACAGCTTGTTTCCCTCACGGGTCATGCTACCAGCGTAAGTCTGAAACAACACACAGTCAGTATGAGACAGCTTGTTTCCCTCACGGGTCATGCTACCAGCGTAAGTCTGAAACAACACACAGTCAGTATGAGACAGCTTGTTTCCCTCACGGGTCATGCTACCAGCGTAAGTCTGAAACAACACACAGTCAGTATGAGACAGCTTGTTTCCCTCACGGGTCATGCTACCAGCGTAAGTCTGAAACAACACACAGTCAGTATGAGACAGCTTGTTTCCCTCACGGGTCATGCTACCAGCGTAAGTCTGAAACAACACACAGTCAGTATGAGACAGCTTGTTTCCCTCACGGGTCATGCTACCAGCGTAAGTCTGAAACAACACACAGTCAGTATGAGACAGCTTGTTTCCCTCACGGGTCATGCTACCAGCGTAAGTCTGAAACAACACACAGTCAGTATGAGACAGCTTGTTTCCCTCCACGGGTCATGCTACCAGCGTAAGTCTGAAACAACACACAGTCAGTATGAGACAGCTTGTTTCCCTCACGGGTCATGCTACCAGCGTAAGTCTGAAACAACACACAGTCAGTATGAGACAGCTTGTTTCCCTCACGGGTCATGCTACCAGCGTAAGTCTGAAACAACACACAGTCAGTATGAGACAGCTTGTTTCCCTCACGGGTCATGCTACCAGCGTAAGTCTGAAACAACACACAGTCAGTATGAGACAGCTTGTTTCCCTCGCGGTCATGCTACCAGCGTAAGTCTGAAACAACACACAGTCAGTATGAGACAGCTTGTTTCCCTCACGGGTCATGCTACCAGCGTAAGTCTGAAACAACACACAGTCAGTATGAGACAGCTTGTTTCCCTCACGGGTCATGCTACCAGCGTAGCCCAAGTCTGAAACAACACACAGTCAGTATGAGACAGCTTGTTTCCCTCACGGGTCATGCTACCAGCGTAAGTCTGAAACAACACACAGTCAGTATGAGACAGCTTGTTTCCCTCACGGGTCATGCTACCAGCGTAAGTCTGAAATATCACACAGTCAGTATGAGACAGCTTGTTTCCCTCACGGGTCATGCTACCAGCGTAAGTCTGAAACAACACACAGTCAGTATGAGACAGCTTGTTTCCCTCACGGGTCATGCTACCAGCGTAAGTCTGAAACAACACACAGTCAGTATGAGACAGCTTGTTTCCCTCACGGGTCATGCTACCAGCGTGAAGTCTGAAACAACACACAGTCAGTATGAGACAGCTTGTTTCCCTCACGGTCATGCTACCAGCGTAAGTCTGAAACAACACACAGTCAGTATGAGACAGCTTGTTTCCCTCACGGGTCATGCTACCAGCGTAAGTCTGAAACAACACACAGTCAGTATGAGACAGCTTGTTTCCCTCACGGGTCATGCTACCAGCGTGAAGTCTGAAACAACACACAGTCAGTATGAGACAGCTTGTTTCCCTCACGGGTCATGCTACCAGCGTAAGTCTGAAACAACACACAGTCAGTATGAGACAGCTTGTTTCCCTCACGGGTCATGCTACCAGCGTAAGTCTGAAACAACACACAGTCAGTATGAGACAGCTTGTTTCCCTCACGGGTCATGCTACCAGCGTAAGTCTGAAACAACACACAGTCAGTATGAGACAGCTTGTTTCCCTCACGGGTCATGCTACCAGCGTGAAGTCTGAAACAACACACAGTCAGTATGAGACAGCTTGTTTCCCTCACGGGTCATGCTACCAGCGTAAGTCTGAAACAACACACAGTCAGTATGAGAGACAGCTTGTTTCCCTCACGGGTCATGCTACCAGCGTGAAGTCTGAAAAACAACACACAGTCAGTATGAGACAGCTTGTTTCCCTCACGGGTCATGCTACCAGCGAAGTCATGAAAGTCTGAAACAACACACAGTCAGTATGAGACAGCTTGTTTCAGTATGGAGACCTTGTTTCTCCACGGGTCATGCTACCAGCGTAAGTCTGAAACAACACACAGTCAGTATGAGACAGCTTGTTTCCCTCACGGGTCATGCTACCAGCGTAAGTCTGAAAAAAACACACAGTCAGTATGAGACAGCTTGTTTTCCCTCACGGGTCATGCTACCAGCGTAAGTCTGAAACAACACACAGTCAGTATGAGACAGCTTGTTTCCCTCACGGGTCATGCTACCAGCGTAAGTCTGAAACAACACACAGTCAGTATGAGACAGCTTGTTTCCCTCACGGGTCATGCTACCAGCGTAAGTCTGAAACAACACACAGTCAGTATGAGACAGCTTGTTTCCCTCACGGGTCATGCTACCAGCGTAAGTCTGAAACAACACACAGTCAGTATGAGACAGCTTGTTTCCCTCACGGGTCATGCTACCAGCGTAAGTCTGAAACAACACACAGTCAGTATGAGACAGCTTGTTTCCCTCACGGGTCATGCTACCAGCGTAAGTCTGAAACAACACACAGTCAGTATGAGACAGCTTGTTTCCCTCACGGGTCATGCTACCAGCGTAAGTCTGAAACAACACACAGTCAGTATGAGACAGCTTGTTTCCCTCACGGGTCATGCTACCAGCGTAAGTCTGAAACAACACACAGTCAGTATGAGACAGCTTGTTTCCCTCACGGGTCATGCTACCAGCGTAAGTCTGAAACAACACACAGTCAGTATGAGACAGCTTGTTTCCCTCACGGGTCATGCTACCAGCGTAAGTCTGAAACAACACACAGTCAGTATGAGACAGCTTGTTTCCCTCACGGGTCATGCTACCAGCGTAAGTCTGAAACAACACACAGTCAGTATGAGACAGCTTGTTTCCCTCACGGGTCATGCTACCAGCGTAAGTCTGAAACAACACACAGTCAGTATGAGACAGCTTGTTTCCCTCACGGGTCATGCTACCAGCGTAAGTCTGAAACAACACACAGTCAGTATGAGACAGCTTGTTTCCCTCACGGGTCATGCTACCAGCGTAAGTCTGAAACAACACACAGTCAGTATGAGACAGCTTGTTTCCCTCCACGGGTCATGCTACCAGCGTAAGTCTGAAACAACACACAGTCAGTATGAGACAGCTTGTTTCCCTCACGGGTCATGCTACCAGCGTGAAGTCTGAAACAACACACAGTCAGTATGAGACAGCTTGTTTCCCTCACGGGTCATGCTACCAGCGTAAGTCTGAAACAACACACAGTCAGTATGAGACAGCTTGTTTCCCTCACGGGTCATGCTACCAGCGTAAGTCTGAAACAACACACAGTCAGTATGAGACAGCTTGTTTCCCTCACGGGTCATGCTACCAGCGTAAGTCTGAAACAACACACAGTCAGTATGAGACAGCTTGTTTCCCTCACGGGTCATGCTACCAGCGTAAGTCTGAAACAACACACAGTCAGTATGAGACAGCTTGTTTCCCTCACGGGTCATGCTACCAGCGTAAGTCTGAAACAACACACAGTCAGTATGAGACAGCTTGTTTCCCTCATGGGTCATGCTACCAGCGTAAGTCTGAAACAACACACAGTCAGTATGAGACAGCTTGTTTCCCTCACGGGTCATGCTACCAGCGTAAGTCTGAAACAACACACAGTCAGTATGAGACAGCTTGTTTCCCTCACGGGTCATGCTACCAGCGTAAGTCTGAAACAACACACAGTCAGTATGAGACAGCTTGTTTCCCTCACGGGTCATGCTACCAGCGTAAGTCTGAAACAACACACAGTCAGTATGAGACAGCTTGTTTCCCTCACGGGTCATGCTACCAGCGTAAGTCTGAAACAACACACAGTCAGTATGAGGCAGCTCTTTTCCCTCACGGGTCATGCTACCAGCGTAAGTCTGAAACAACACACAGTCAGTATGAGACAGCTTGTTTCCCTCACGGGTCATGCTACCAGCGTAAGTCTGAAACAACACACAGTCAGTATGAGACAGCTTGTTTCCCTCACGGGTCATGCAGGATAAGTCATATGGCGACAAAAAAGATATTAAATACTAATGGAAAATGACTTTGACCGTTGATATCTATTCAATTTGATGTTTTAGGATTTAAGAAGTTACATGCAAGATACTTGTTACTCTGCCTGGCAATCAGTATCATGGGGATAAAACAAGCACTGGTTGTCTCATAGTTAGTATACAGTGTCTGAGTGGGGTGTCCATATTAAACTGCTGCATGGTTACTCAGTGGGTACTAATTTTAACTAAGTTATCAAGAAAATAAAGGAGCTCTTGAATATAGGTTGTAAATGGAGCATTTTTGTATAAAGGGCATGCATAAAGTACCTATATTCTCAATAGATGATATTCACAATATGGAAACACATGAAGGTAATAATCTCTTGTGTGTGCACACACACTTGCATGCACACTGCTACTGACGGACCATAATCCTGAAAGCAACATTAAACCCTATTTCACCTGCCAGCCTCTAAGTGAGTCAGTGAGTGAGTTTAGTTTTATGCCGCACTCAGCAATATTCCAGCTATATGGCAGCAGTCAGTAATTATTCGAGTCTGGACCAGACAATCCAATGATAAACAGCATGAGCATCGATCTGCGTAATTGGGAACTGATGACATGTGTCAACCAAGTCAGCGAGCCTGATCACCCGATCCCTTTAGTCGCCTTTTACAACAAGCATAGTCACCTTTTATGACAAGAATGGGTTGCTGAAGACCTATTCTACCCCAGATCTTCACGGGTCGCCACCCTCTAAGACTGAACTAGGACACATCTGCTTGAGACTCAGACCCACTTACACTCTCATCCGGGTATATGAAGGAGGCTGGTTTAACATGGTGGTGCTTCTTTATAGAGCTCCGAGGTTTGAACCCCATCAGCGTGAGTCCTGAAACAGAGGTGTTGACCCATGAGTAACCACTAAACTAATGGGTTAACTTTCACTTCAGACTTACTCATGTCAAAATAATTCTGCTTGACCTTGCTGTAAGTAATCTGAGTACAGTCGAACCCTGTTTACTCGGACCCTGTATGTCCGGAAACCCTGCCTTCCGGAAGAAACGAAACTTACCTTCAGTAATTGTACTCGCTTAGCTGGATCCCGCGCTTCCAGACCCAGATGGAGATTTTCAAGCCATTCCCATTGAAAAATTATCCTGTTATCCGGACGGAAAGATCTGTGCGCATGTGCATGCATATGCGTATGTGTATGTTTACCGCACGACTAAGTGTATTAATTCTCTCGGCAGGCGTTTGATGACACACTAGGGAAGCGTGTCACGTCAGTTGATAATTAGGATTTGGCAGGTGTGAGAACATCTCATCAGTAATGAAAACACATGTTAATTAGGATTAGGATTAACTACATTGTAATCGTACTGTATGTACAAGAGACAAGAGATCCAAGGATGAGTCTTGGAGTTTGTTTTCTGCTAATTACCAAAAAGCATTTTAATAAAATGACATAACATCTCATCTCTCTCATATTCAATCACTAGTGGTTAACAAAAAATCATGATCAATACTCATATTAGCAGAATTCCTATAAGTTGTTGGTTTCTTGTTTAATGCAGCGTTCACTAATATTTCAACTATATGGCGGCGGTTTGTTAATAATCGAGTCTGGACCAGACAATCCAGTGATCAACTTTATGAGCATCGCTCTACACAGTTGGGATACGATGACATGTGTCAACCAAGTTAGCGAACCTGACCACCCGATCCACTTACGACAAGCATGGGTTGCTGAAGACCAATTCTAACCCAGATCTTCACGGGTCTATTTCTATAAGTACAGTTCCAGGATGTCATGATGACCTACCTACAGACCAGTGGTGAATTGTTTTCATGTTGTTTCAAAGTGTAATGCTAATTTAATTCATAGTTGTTCTACAAAGTGTAATGCTAATTCACAGTTGTTCTACAAAGTGATCTAACGTGCAAACATATGAGATTGTGGTATCAAGTTTATTGTTCTGCTTTCTGCTTCGTAGAGGTGGGGTAGCCCAGTGGATAAAGCATTCACTCGTGCACACCAAAGACCTGGGTTTGATTCCCCACACGGGTACAATGTGTGAAGCCCATATATGGTGCCTCCTACCATGATACTGCTGGAAAACCATACTAACTCACTCACTCTGCTTCATTTCATGAATAATGCCAATCATTATGACAAATACAGTAGTAAAAGTGAAAAATATACTGAATCAGTTTTGTGCAGTTGAGTGCAGCAGTCGGACTAAGTCACACAGCTTACCTGAAGAGCCGAACCTGCGAATCTCAGTCACCTCATCATTTTCAAAACAGATTCTCCTACTGCCATAGGTCTGAGCTTTCTTTAGATCTTGTGGCATCAGAACTTCTCCAGTATCCTGAAACAGTTTCACAGAAAATCTCACCTGAAATCTGGAATCATGAAACTAATCTATAACTGAATTATCAAGAAAATAATTGAGTTCTTGAATATCGGTTGCGATTGGAGCATTTTTGTATAAAGGGCATGCACAAAGAACTTATATTCCCAATAGATGATATTCACAATATGGAAACACATGCGGGTAATAATATCTTTATCCTATAGGGATGTTTCTGAGGCAGATATATGACACCCAGTCATAATTTGTAGCTTATATAATTAGGGTGGCAATGATTCACGCAGACCTCGATTTGATTCGAAGTTTGATATTGGACCCTCGATTCGATCTTTTTTTATTCGATTCTTCATACAAGTAACAACATCAGATTTCATTTAACTCTCAGAGTCGGCTTTTTTCCATCGTGAACTTGGTGATATCTACTAACAACAATTCTCATTGGATAAGTAGCCTGGCATTAATCAATCACGTTTCGCCTTATTTCAGCACTCGAAACTGCTTCAGTTGAGAGTCAAAATTACGTTCTCGCTGTGTGGAAATAACATAAATAGGTGTTCAAATATCGAATCTAAATAGTGATAATCGTTTTTAATGTATATTATTTTTCATACATTTTTCTTAGCTTTACATCACTGCATTGAATGCAAAGTAAAGACATTCCAACTTACAGCAAGTTTTCCCCCCAATTTCACTGCCTTAGTTATACATACTAGATGAGTCCCTGTCCTATAATCTAAATCTTGAAATAAGCAGAGTTCAATGGCGTCACAACAGAAATGTAACAAGTGAACCATCTCCATATTGTGCCAATGACTTGCAGCCAAGTCACGTTTTGATTGGTTCATTGATCAATAACTCTATCCATAATGTGACACAGGAATATTCTTACCTCCAGGTATGTCTTGGAGTGACTTTTTAGTTCCTCGTTTGTGTCCCGAGACAGCTTCACAGCTGATGGTTTAGGACAACTCCGAACAAGATTGTACCTAGAACGTGAAATCCAATTAAACATTGTATTACTTCACAGCATTTTTCAGTAAAAACAAAATTGAAAATGTTAACTATAAATTGCATATTAATAATACTTCTCATATCACGTTATGCACATTCCCTCACTCTGTCAACTGTGGAGTCAAAACGACCTGAAACATAGTTTTTAGCCACACATAAACTCCTACTATTCTGTACTGTAACACAATGGTTAGATACATGTTACAGTTAGTCTGAATATCTGGCAGGTTTCTTGATCACTCGACCACTCACTGGGCTGACAACATGACCGGACGATGATGATGGTTTCAGCCAGTTACAACATGTATCCCCAACACCCCCATCTGTTGTAGGTAGTCACTATAAGCTACTGTTAAGCATGCATCTTGCCCCGACTGACAACATGACCGGACGATGATGATGGTTTCAGCCAGTTGCAACATGTTTCCCCAACACCCCATCTGTTGTAGGTAGTCACTATTAGCTACTGTTAAGCATGCATCTTGTCCTGACTGACAACATGACCGGACGATGATGATGGTTTCAGCCAGTTGCAACATGTTTCCCCAACACCCCATCTGTTGTAGGTAGACACTATAAACTACTGTTAAGCATGCATCTTGCTCTGACTGACAACATGACCAACTGAGGTCAGTGCTTTGTCATGGACCTGGAACCAATCTTGTAATCTGTGTAGCAGGGTTGGTGAGGTGGGAATACATTGTGTGAGATAGGATAATAATAAGTGCATTTGTTATGCACTATTTTCCATCCGTTGCGGTTGCTCAAAGTGCACACAATCTGATCATTATTATCCCAGTTAACTCAGGCTGCCTGTGTGGCGTTTGAAGGTTAGTATCCACATGACTTCTCATCGGGTACCCATTTTCTTCTGGGTGAACAGAGTAAGGTAAGACCATGTGTATCACATGTGCTTCATTGTGGGGCAGGACTGTAGTCCTTGAAACTCTCAGGAGTCAAGCTGCCACACATGGTCCCCCATCCAAGGACTCGCTGTGCCCAACGTAGCTAAATTTCAACTGATTTGTGACCTGAGCTCCGTGCACACGACCACACACTGTATTATGTATACAATTCACATTTAACATTTTCATATTTTAAAACTTATCCTATCTCGCATAATGCACTTATTTTGTGGTTGGACAGTGGGATGCTAATTACCCCGGTCTGTAGGCAGACGACAACTATGTGATGAATATTCACAAGGGAGGCTGACCTATATTTAGCCTTCTGATGAAAGACCATAGGTTAGAACTTGTGATGGGTTCTCTCAGAAGGCCCTCAGCAATACCTTACACAAACTCCCAAGGACTCGGTGATCCTACCAGTCACGTCAGTATAGTTGTATAGCAACACATCGTAAGGTATGTATGTCAGACTCTACTCACACTCCAACAGAGAAGTCCAGGCCATCTCCAAGAGAGAAAGGAATCCTACGGAGCGCCCTCTTCTTGTGGTCCTTAGATCGTACTCTGAAATAGCAATGAATCACAAATGTGTCTCTGAAAGATAGGTTTGAGAGTATGCAAAACAATCCAGAATTGGATTTCAAGGTTAGATATACCTTCATAAAAATAAAAGGCAAGAATGACCCTTGATTTCAGTCATATTCAATCTGTACAGATCATTCAGATGTGAACTAAACACCACACACAAATGTTTGGGTGCAGACATGTTGATAAACAACGAAAAGTCAGTGCTACCTGGTGAGCAGTTCTTCCAACCTCTCAGCAGGGTCAGGTAACTCTGTGAGCTCATCATCATCTGCGTACAGAAGATCCTGCAAACAAAGCCTCCTGCGTGTTAGCATCTCAGCATCAGCACCACAACAACATACTATTCCCTTTATCGTGTCTACTCCTGTTTTCAGTATGTCAGAGGTACAGATAAGCTGTGTATCTGGTAAATTACACAAATATTTATGTGAAAACTCAATTCCTACAGGTACGCTTGAATTTTTGTAAATACTCAATAGTACACTGACTGACTGACTGAGTTTAGTTTTACGCTGCTTTTAGCAATATTCCAGCAACATCACGGCGGGGGACACCAGAAATAGGCTTCACATATTGTACCCATGTGGGGATTCGAACCCGGGTCTTCGGCGTGACGAGCCAACGCTTTAACCACTAGGCTACCCCACCGCCCCTCAATAGTACACACAAAATGTCAAATCTTAGCTTGCGTACCGGTGGATAGATAAAATAACTGAGGTATAGTGAGAGGTTCTGTTTCAGGACATGAACTTGACAACTTGCAGTCTTTCTTATCGTTTCTCATACTATAGATCAAATATAAATAACAAACACTAACATTTAAACTTTATTATATTAATACAATTAATGGAAAATGACAAAATACCCAATTGAGTTTGAGTGAGGTGGGTACAATTTATTTGATTACTCAAAGGAAAATTAGGATACCCATTTGAGATGAACACAAGCGAGTACATAACTCAATGACCCAAAAAGTTATCTGTAGCTCTGCATGTTCAGGTTGGCTTTTAGACTTTGGATGAATTTCTTATCTCAGGGAATAATGTCAGTATCATATGTTATATTTGGGATTACACTCTCTCAGTAAAGCACTGATTCTAGTACTTGTTTGGGTTGAGTCCCATCCGGGATTTGAACCCACGCCCTCACAAATGCCTGACTCTGAGGACTCAACCCAAAAAAGTACTAGAATCAGTGCTTGACTGAGAGCGTGTAATCCCAAATATAACATATGTTACATTTGACCACTTTCTAAAATGGCATTGTGTATTTCAATGTCAGTATCACTGATCAAGAAAATTTAATTTACTGGAGTAATGTGGAAACACTGCAACACATGAACACCTTATGTGCTAGAACAAATTATATAGATATTTGTCAATCTGTCATATTTTTTCAAGAGTGATCTTAAAAGCTAACTTAAGTGTCCTGTCACTGTCAACCAACCTTGTAGAACTTGGACACATCAAACCTCTCCCCTGGCTTCTGCATGTGCATCAGTTCAAGGTCAATCCCAGTCTCATGAAGGTCACTTGCTTTTGTCTTAGCCTGGCGCTGAAATTCAAATATTAAAAAACTGTGACCAAAGATCCACAGAAACACATAAAACGTTTGGCACAAACATGTCCTTGATGACCTTGAGAATGCTGTTGAAGGTGAACTTAGCCAACTGAAGTCTTGGCAGTCAATGCAATGTTGGGGTGATTATATTCTATATACCTGATATTGAGCATTTCCTGCATGTGGATCATCATTGTTGGTGAACAGCATCACTCTCTTGTAGTTGATCTTCTGGGTGCTGAAACAAGTAGACAAAAGTCACAGTGATGTTAGATAAAAACCTTCTATGAATTTAAATTTTGAAATAGTACCTCAAGCCAACCTGGCCAAAATATGATGAAAATCTGCCCATTCAAAACGCTAAATACACCTTGTAGTTTGACATCCATCTTGCCATGACAATACCATTTGCATACGTGAAAGAACCTGTTCGAAATCAAATCCTGCAACCATTGAATCATTGACGACGACCTTCTAAATTACCAAATATGGTAACCATTTCAGAAAATGGCATGGGACATTGATGTAAATGAAATATATGCCGACTTCCCATGGAGGCATTGTACAGAAAGAAGTTCCAGCTATATGAGTTTAGCGGCGGTCTGTAAATAATCGGAGTCTGTCGAGTCCAGACAATCCAGTTATCAACAGCATGAGCATCGATCTGTGCAATTGGGAACCCGATGACATGTGTCAACCAAGTCAGCGAGCCTGACCACCCGATCCCGTGGTCTGTTACGACAAGCATAGTAAGCCTTTGTGGCAAGCATGGGTTGCTGAAGACCTATTCTACCCCGGATCTTCATGGGTATCAGGGATCAAGGACATACAATCTAACTATGTCACCACACCCAATTCACGTATGACTGCAAACTTCTCAGTGGCAATCCCTACAGACAACGACTAATTTAAACATGATACATACCAGTTTGAGAACATGCTAGCACATGTCCACAGAGCCTCACTGAGGGAGAAGGCATCGCTGTGACCATACTTGGTGCCAAACTTCTTGAAACCCTCTACAAAACAGAAAGCAGTCAGTAGCCATGACAACTGAACTCAGTTCTAGGAGCTTGATGCACATTGGTTGATTCAGAAGAAGTTGTTGATGAGGTCAGCAACACTGTGATAATTTTAACATTAATGTGTGGACTTTTACTGAGCTTACAACATGTATTATATAGAAAGAGATTTTACTAGACTTTGAGTTTTGGGCTGATGGCACTTACTCTCTTGTAGCTCCTCAAGCTCTAGAATACGCGGAGCACCCGGCTGGTCCAGAGTCTGAAACAACAAAATAGCAGTAAGAGACTTGGGTTTAAGGCTCCTGTGAACAGTAGTTTCATTATCATTGTTACATCATGGAGAGAATTCTATCATTTATATTACATCCACAATCACAAAAAAATATTGATGTCAATTCTAAAATAACCGCTACACTGCTGAAGGACTTGGTGAAACATTAGCAGCTTCTGGTTACAGATCAAGTTTGTTGTCAGTAAGGCCTAAAAAAAAATGTTGTGGTTCCGATTACCCAACCGACCCTTGAATTCCAGTGCCGACCCTATTTTTTTTCAAGCAGAATGAATAAAATATGCTTTCAGATACCAATGTTTTTTCCCGGCACCAACAGATATTGGTCATTCTGATAGAGAAAGTCGATATGATGGCCGCAAGGTTGATTGAATAAACAATTACATATTAATAAATGTGTTATTAGTTTGTATTTTACTTTAAAAAATATGTAAAAAAAAAAAGTTTTGACCTACCTACCCTAAATTTTAAAGAGGTGTAATCAGAACCACAACATTTTTTTTTATTTGGCTTAATGGTACAATACATCAGTGTCCTGACCACACAACTATTACAGAGTAGTCCTGACAAAAGCATAGTGCTTTATCCAACAAAAAGATGTGCAACATAGCTCACCTGGTAGATGTAGATACGTTTGAAATCAGTTGGATTTTCACTTTTGTCCTGGAACATAATAACAACAAAGATCACCATCAGCGCTTACAACAATCACAGGTTTTTACATAGCTCTTTGAAACTTAACCAAACCTGAAGAGGTTTTAAATTCTTAGAAGAGAGTCGTCCTTGGGGTACATATTATGCATTTTCCAAGCTGAAAATGTCCTGTGACAGTTGTATCAATGTTTTTTGAATAAAAAGATTGTACAATAAATAAACTTTTTTATTCATTATACGGCTCCCACCTAGGTGGAGTTACCTCCCGTTAAGCATGCTAACCAACTGGGTAAGCACCTAGGCCCGTGATCATCATTCCTTCTGCTGAATATATCAGTGAACAGAATTGCGGAGTAAGCGGGAGGCCCTAGCCCTCAAGGGCGACTCTCTTCGAAGAATTTAAAACCTCTTCAGGTTTGGTTAATTCTTCTTCATAGAGAATGCGCCCTTGGGGTACATATTATGCATAAACACAGACTCCCAAAGACCGGAGGCCAGGGAGGAGGAATTCTGTCCAAGCACACACAAATAGCTATCGTTAATGGGAAAAAAATGTAACAGACGCCATGACACTCACCTGTCGATGTCCCAGTTTCGGCGTCACAGAGGCATTATGGGAGAGGAACCCACAGGAGGATTTGTGCTCAAAGACGACCTCCAAATGTTAGCATAGTAAATCACACGCCTTGCCGAAAGCAGCCGGAGCTGCTCTGGAGGAAGCCGAGCCTCCCCCAAGGCGACTGAAGTGAATACACACTCATCCACGATATAGGTACCATGAACAGGAATCCTCCCCAAGCTGGTATCTCCGACAAGCTCCCGCAAGTCAAAACGGAGGCGAGAACCAGACAAGAGGGGATCGACCACGCCCTGGACTAACGATGGAAGAATGCGGAGCTGCGCTCGCGAGGCTGCCAAGGGGCAAACGCCTTCCGCCTGGCAAGTGGAACTCAGCCGAAGTCCGAGCTGCCAACAGGCACCGCTGCCTGGGGTAGGTACTGCAATCCGTTGCCGGACCTCCCGCAGAGCCGAAGAAACGGAAGGCACCCTCCTGCTCCTCGACCTCCCCAGTATCCATCGACTCGGCGCCTCGAGCCCGAAGTCTGAGGCTGGGTCTCCTCGCTAAGAGGACCCAACCCCGGACCCGTGGGCTGCCTAGCACTAGGAACAACAGAGAGGGAGGAGCAGACAGAGTGCCCAGCGCCAGTGCCTGCAGGCATGCACGGACCCGGTCTCGAGACGCTGGAGGCATACTCAGGCAGAACTGGTGCCTCCCGCCTCATGGGGCGGGAGGGCGAGGGATCGGAACCCTAGGAATCATCAACGGGTCCCTGCGCCAACTCCGAGAGGGGGACTGGGAGCACCTCCTCCGGGCAGCCGAGGCGGCCCGGACCGAAGCCAGAGGCAGCTGGTCGACAGGACGCCAAGGCCTAGGGATCGAGCCGGACTCGGCGATCCCCCAGACTCCTCCTCCGCCCCACGCCAGAGTGGGCGAGGAACTCCTGCTGGAGTTCTCCAACCGTCTCATGAATCCAGGGACCTCATCGAAGTCTGCGTGCTGCTGAAACATCTGTGTGATTATAGTCATGTCAAAACCGCTACCAGGAGCGGGAGAAGGGGACTGGCTACGGATTTTTTCCCCTTAGAGCTGCTTTTTAGCCTTAGACGGGGACCTGGGTAAGTTCCCCTCCGCCACGCATTTCTCTGTAAAAGAGGAAGTCGGCCGCCCTCCTCTTCTGGGCCCGGGAAAACCCCAGACAAATTTCACAAGTTTGGCCTCATGGCCGGTCTTTCAAAGCACCGCGATACACACATAGGTGGTCTGTCGGCCCGATGGAATACTCTGCCCACAGACCCGAACAGGAGGAAAACGCCTGAAAGCAAACACGCAAGCATGTAGCTAACGCGCGGACCAGCAGCTAATATACACATAGAAAACATTGAAAATAATGCGTGAAGGCTACCACGGGAAGAAATAGTTGGTTCAATACGCAATATTACAACCACGTTGGCACGCTTAAACTTCCCCGCCATGGCAGAGCAACATGTGCGTAAAACCACGGAAAGTTAACATAAAATAATTAATACAAAGTCACAATTATGAAACAACCGACCGCAATACAACTGTCACAGGACATTTTCAGCTTGTAAAATGCATAATATGTACTGGGAGTCCTGAAGAAGACTGGGACTCCAGGGCATATGTATTCTGAGAGTCCATTTCAAAATCGGGGAGTCCATCAAATTGCATGCAGTCATTGATCATGGATGCTTCCCATTTGATAATGATTATGTTATAATATGTGTCACTTTCAATGTCATTAGAATAATGATTGTAAACAGAATGTTTATATTTTAGTATGGGATATCATTACAAACTCAAAAGTTCTTTCCCAGAAAAATATTATATTGCCCACAAGGACGCACCAGATTTTAGTTTGGGTGTACTTCATTAAATTAATGTGTCCAATATGCAGGAATCACTCGTCCCGTAAAACCCTGCAATCATGGGGTTCATGAGCCCTGGGACCTATTCTTTCCTGGACTCCACCCACAGAGACAAGTAAGGAGCACTGAGAACATATAACTTACCTAGACTCCACCACAGAGACAACACTGATAACCTATTCTTACCTAGACTCCACCCACAGAGACAAGTAAGGGGCACTGATGACCTATTCTTACCTAGACTCCACCCACAGAGACAAGTAAGGGGCTCTGGGACCTATTCTTACCTAGACTCCACCCACAGAGACAAGTAAGGGGCACTGATGACCTATTCTTACCTAGACTCCACCCACAGAGACAAGTAAGGGGCTCTGGGACCTATTCTTACCTAGACTCCACCCACAGAGACAAGTAAGGGGCACTGATGACCTATTCTTACCTAGACTCCACCCACAGAGACAAGTAAGGGGCACTGGGACCTATTCTTACCTAGACTCCACCCACAGAGACAAGTAAGGGGCTCTGATGACCTATTCGTACCTAGACTCCACCCACAGAGACAGGTAAGGGGCTCTGGGACCTATTCCTACCTAGACTCCACCCACAGAGACAGGTAAGGGGCTCTGGGACCTATTCTTACCTAGACTCCACCCACAGAGACAAGGTAAGGGGCTCTGGGACCTATTCTTACCTAGACTCCACCCACAGAGACAGTAAGGGGCTCTGGGACCTATTCTTACCTAGACTCCACCCACAGAGACAGGTAAGGGGCTCTGGGACCTATTCTTACCTAGACTCCACCCACAGAGACAGGTAAGGGGCTCTGGGACCTATTCTTACCTAGACTCCACCCACAGAGACAGGTAAGGGGCTCTGGGACCTATTCTTACCTAGACTCCACCCACAGAGACAGGTAAGGGGCTCTGGGACCTATTCTTACCTAGACTCCACCCACAGAGACAAGTAAGGGCAAGGGACCACTCTTACCTATTCAGAGACACTCTAGACTCCACCCACAGAGACAGGTAAGGGGCTCTGGGACCTATTCGTACTCTAGACTCCACCCACAGAGACAGGTAAGGGGCTCTGGGACCTATTCTGCACTCCTAGACTCCACCCACAGAGACAGGTAAGGGGCTCTGGGACCTATTCTTACCTAGACTCCACCCACAGAGACAAGTAAGGGCCTCTGGGACCTATTCGTACCTAGACTCCACCCACAGAGACAGGTAAAGGGCTCTGGGACCTATTCGTACCTAGACTCCACCCACAGAGACAGGTAAGGGGCTCTGGGACCTATTCGTACCTAGACTCCACCCACAGAGACAGGTAAGGGCCTCTGGGACCTAGACTCAGAGACAGGTAAGGGCCCTGGGACCTATTCGTGCCTAGACTCCACCCACAGAGACAGGTAAGGGGCTCTGGGACCTATTCGTACCTAGACTCCACCCACAGAGACAAGTAAGAAACACTAACTTATTCTTGCCTAGATTCCACACAGGGAAATACATGCAGTCTAATGGTGTTGAGAGGAATATAACAGCCAACTTACTGTTCCAAAGAAGACAACACCCATGAAATCCTTGTCACTGCCTATGATCTTGTTCTGCATGCAAGTCTGTACACACTGAAACACCAGATTGAGTGAGTAAGTGAGTTGGGTTTAACTCCATTATGCATAGAACTCCATATGTATCTGGCCATCTCAGCTTGATACAGGAGAAATACTGAATTGATGCATGACTTGAATGTTTACGAATGTGATGAAACCCATGTGCATGGGTTTGGTGTAGATGAAACCAGAAACAAAATTCGGCTAAATGCTGGTTACAAAAAATGATCGTAAGGTTGCATTGCCTTTCATGGCTGGGCCACTCACGTACCCTGGAAAACAACATTCAGTTATTCTACATATATTCTAACTCATTAAAATCAGATCTCAGCTCTCACCAAACACAAATACATTTAGATGTGTATGTACATGAAATGGCATGAATAACAAAGACTGACTGACTGAGTTTGATTTTACGCCGCTTTTAGCAATATTCCAGCAACATCACGGCGGGGGACACCAAAAATGGGCTTCACACAATGTACCCATGTGGGGATTCGAACCCGGGTCATCGGCGTGACGAGCCAACGCTTTAACCACTAGGCTACCCCACCGCCCCTGAATAACAAAGAGACTAAAAGTAGTAGAACAGTACCGAGCTCAACAATCATGTAACAAATAAATACTTGATGGCATAAAAGATGTAAGAGCTCTGTTCAATTGTGGCAATAAATATAACCCGCCAGAAAGACACCTCAATATTCTTTGTTTTAAAACACTAAAAATTTAACAGATAATACTAAAACAAGCTTTTCATATGGCACACAATATTACTATCTTCTACTCCAATCTTCTACAAGTGTGATTTCATTTGTTTTGAACAGAAAAAGCAAACTATGTTTCAAGAAAGAAAGGAAACTGGAAAACATTTACTACAAAACAATAACAAGAAAGATACCATACAACATAATTAACATCGAAAAAGATTGATTAGATTGAGTTTCGTTTGCACCACTCTCAGCAGTATTCCAGCTATATAGAGGTCTGTAAATAACCAAGTCAGGACCAGACAATCCAGTGATCAACAGCATGAGCATCGATCTACGCCATTGGGATATGATGACATGTGTCAACCAAGACAGCGAGCCTGACCACCCGATCCTGTTAGTCGTCTCTCATGACAAGCATGGGTTGCTGAAGATTAATTCTTACCATTGAAGAAGATAAATACAGACGACAGCTGATGGTTAACATACCATGATCTAACCTGACAGTGCTTTGTCCTGGTGAACTAACAAACCGCCCAACAAGTCCAGGGCCCCGTTCCTCAAAGTGATCGTAACCCTAAGATGTTCGTAACTCCCATACTTTAACATAGACTTACGACAGTCGTAGCCCGCTACGATCGCTTTGAGGAACAGGGCCCTGGACTTGCTAGAGGTGTTATCATGGTTATGAGTTTTACAGACAAACAATGAGCAACACTGATCACATGATCTGGTGTGAAAACACGTAACCTAGTGAAATGTCCTTCACCTACCCTCATACAGACTTGGAAGTGAGATTCCTCATCGTCATCATCACAGTCAAACATGTCCTTCGTGCAGTCCACCAAGAAGATCAGACCATCTCGGCTTCCAAACCGAAACTGTAGACAAAGTTTGCAATCACAAAAAAATAGAATAATTAATATGTGATAATTACGTGATATCAGCTCTGAAGCCTGGACAAGCCCAGCTAACTGCCAAGTCACATATGCAGAGGGTACTATTTTAAAACATTTTTATGACCTGCACCATATGCAATTTATCAGGTTCCACCATCAAAATACTGCTTGCTCTGTGTTATAAACAGTCCTATTGCTGTCACTTACAAAAGATGATTCTTTATCATCAGGGTGAGGGGGATATTTATAACCAACTTCATTATCTCCAGAAAAGCTCTCATTACTCATTGTCTGAAGAGGACTTTTGATTTTTAACTGACAGTTTCATGAATAAATTTCATTTCTGGTAAAATCAGCTTTCAACTTGTTGCATTACACATAATAACTGGCTCTACATGAGATGTGACAAGACTGTGTATAGTGTGGACTGTGTCACTGATTACTGAGCATGAAAACAAGACATTTTGGGGTTCTGGAAATTGATCCACTTGATGCCCATGACAGAAGACATAATTAATGCTGTAAATGTATACCAATAAAAATACCTCCATGCACTTGTGGTGGAAAATGTTACCTGCACCAGGTGCTACCTAACAATTAAAGTTATCTGCACTGGTAATAAGTTACCTGCACTGATGCAGCCTGGACATAGTTAAATCGATCTCAGTACATGTTTGGGCAAATGTGAGGCATGGCAACTATGTGAGAAAACCTACTTTTAGTCCTTGCCTCCCAATGTATGCAGTGGTGGCAGGCTAGCAAGCCTTAGAGGTGTTGGAAATGTTTTCCAGTTTTGTACCTTCTTTGATTTATATGACCCAGGACAGCATTTTCACTTTTCAATTTGGTGACACCAACTATTGTGCTGTCAAGAGTTTCAACATGAACTCACTTCATTTTCAGTCATATCACAATTATAATTCTCAATCTGACAGACACCATAGGCTGGATGACTCCTACAAAGGTTCAGATCCATTTGTTTTGTAGGATTAGAGATGATGTCAATAATGCTAAAACAAGTTTAGTTGTACGCCGCACTCAGCAATATTCCAGCTACATGGCGGTGCTAAAACAAGAAATAACTCCATCAAATATCAAACCTACAATATGTTATTCCTGAAAACAAATAAAGATTTCATAATTGTTCAAAATGATACATGCAGAATGTTATGCAGAGTTAAGGCCTAAAATTATATATATTTGTACAATGGAGACCATGTTTAAAATTGGATCAGAATTCTGTGAGAAGTTTACAGAAACCAATGACAACTGCTGACATTTATCACACTAGTATTTAGTCAGTGTATGAAATAAGCCAAAAACCCAGCCAGACATCAGGGCTGGTAACTTCAAAATGTTACCAGCCCCAAATGTATTTAACCAGGCCAAATACCAAGATATGGTGAATTTACTCAGATGTATGGAACATCTAACAAATTTTACCAGACCATTGGCCTGGCTAGCTCTAAATTTAGACTGTCCGTTAGAAATCTAACCCGTCTCTGGCGGTCGAACGGGCCCTATTTCATACACTGCTTTAGTACTTTCACAGGTGATGTAAACATTAAGGTCGACAGCTGTGTGAGAACTTGCACTGGTGCAACCCGAAAGTGCAAGATGCAACCTCATATTTATAACAACTTTGACCCAGTGCATGCTAATATTTCGCTATCCAAGAACTTCAGCTGGAAAACAGAATGATGAGGAATTGGCCTGGAGCAGTGACTCTGATGTCTACACACTGATGGAATTAGTGTTGGGAAGTGGTAAAGAACTCACAATTGATGATTGGTACATTACCAATGAGCAATCATCGAAAATAAATTGGTTAGCAAACATTTTTTTTAAACATAACCAATACCTGTGGGTCAAAGTCATCATCTTCCTGATCTTCGTCATCCTCCCCATATCGAGCATATCCAAAGTCAGCCATTACTATTATTCGTCAGTACCTGAGGAAAATATGGAAAAAATAATTTCTTAATCAATACTCTCACCAATTAGTACAACTGACAGCACTTGAAACAGGTGCAGCTTAGCAGTAGCAAACATTTACTGTAGCTAGTTAACAGTGGTTAACTTGCATCTTTAATCATTGTTTTGCCTGTACTGTCATATTGCATTTCTCTTTGTGTATGTGTTAGTGTGTGTCTGAGTATGTTGGTGCTGGGTTTTGTGAGGTAGATTTGACATGTTAATGTGGATATCTTACTGTGCAGAAGAATTATGAATTGACATTTTTCAGGTCCTGACGGGATGTGATCGATTACAATGTCTACACAAATGTCAATGCAACACTCAGACTAGATGAATTAAATAGTATTCCAGTTAAGTCACACATTGTCAGGTGAATGTGTGAGGAAAGTCCCACAAGCGGTGGTATTTAACTGACAAACCTAGAAAACTAATCATGGAGTGCACACAACGATAGGTATCGGGAGTGTCAAAGGGACATAACTCTGCAAGCAAAATTGCAGTGGCTCAAGTGGCTTGGCCTCCCACTGTGGTCTTTACATATGGAGGCAACATTAAAACAATATACTTTCAGACACACATTTGCTGTTAAATGATATCAGCTTGAAAAGTATAAGAAAGGGATCTTGTTTTATTTTTGTGCATTCATACTTCGTCTAAAAAATGAATTTTGCCTTGGTCTTGACCATTGAATTTGGCAAACACTGACTTTATTTACTTGTGAGGATTTGATTTCATTGTTTCATGTGTGATCCTCTGATGTCATATTGCAGTGGCTTAAACTGATTTGCTGAAAGCTATGAGTTACAATATCCGAGAAGTTACATGATGTCTCTGTATGCCAAATCAGATTGTGCCAGACAGGAATGTTCAATGTGATCATGATCATAAACGCCCAGTAATTTGAGTTTATCACTGAACATTACATACAGCTTGAAATCGGGTGTTGTGTCTGGACTTGATCTGATGAGGCTTGATGAAATATATATATACACTGTATTGTAAGCAAACATTTTAGCCATGAAATTTAACCTCAGCATTTTTATACCCAACCCAAATAGTCGAGTTTTGACAGTATGGCATGCACTGGACTGGCGTTCCAATTGATGAACCGCCATGTATACGTTAGCATAGCAATCTGGTGAAATTATAAACATGGCCTACTTTGTCTCACTGTGAGAAATACTGTGGTTAAACTAAGGCTTTGATTGAACGATTAATACAAATAGACAACTTCTGAACCGCCTTAGTAATGCAACATTATGTCAAACTGTCTTCGAGGGGAAGAATACAACCGATCACAAGCTATTGCCTGTGCCCACATGATATGTTTTTCTTGTACCGGTGAATTTGCACCTCCTTTCAAGGTTTCGCCTACATTTTAGTTGAGATTGAATGCAATTTACCCAATGACAACTGTTGTAAATGACGGCATTCGGTTGATCCTAAACGGAATTATATAGACATTGTACAAATAGGTTAATAAAATAGACATTTATTACAATATTACCTTCACCTCGTAAAACTTTCGCAAGCTTGCAAACGGAAGCGAGATACCGGAAGTAATCTTTTCGCGCCACAACGCATGCGTAGATCTCAATTCCGTCTCCAGCCATTTGGAGTGGTGCTGGAAAACATTAGGCTTACTGTGTTAGAATCACTATTTACCAGCAACATGGCTTATAATTACGTGGTGACAGCTCATAAGCCAACTTCCGTCAATGCTTGTGTTACAGGTTATATGTTTGATCATAATCAGTTATCGCATTAAATGACATAACAATGCGCTGTGATCTACTTCCTAAATATTCAGAATAGCCAACTGCATCAATGGAGGACACTATACACAAATCACTTCACACTATTCAGCAGAATCATGAGACTATAATTTTAATGCGATTATTTGCTTTTAGTATAATGAGACAGGGATTGGGGTGTGTTCACTTCAACACAAGTCCCTTTGCATAAATGTCTAACACTCATCAAATTTCTTCTTAAGAAATTGAATCACAAATGCTATGACATAATCATGATGGTCTTGTTGCTATTATAGGAAGATAGAGCATTATTATGTAAGAGAATGCACATGCATAGATCTTACACCAAATATTCTGATAATGTTCCCCGGAAAGACTTCCGCCCGTATCTCCCCTTAAATTTCATTCTAGTCAAATCATATCACTTGAATGTATATATCCTCGAGTCATCTGTTTTCGTTCAACATCTGTTTTCGGTCGGCCGTTTGCATGTTCATTTCTCGCGGTTATTAGCGAGATATTACGTCACCAGACAGGTTACTTTTAGCAGGAGGTCAGCTGCTTCAGCTCTGACTAACAAAATGCTTCGTGTGAAGTTTAGTAAGGTACATGATTGCAAACACATGTAAATGTTACGTTTTAGAACCGAGTTTACTAATGCATAAATTTTCATGTAATCAAAATGCTATATCTAAAATATCGTCAGCTCCACCTTTTCAGTATAGCGTTGTTCGCTTGTTTATGGTATGACGATCATTATCACATGACATATCACGCATGCTGCCGCCTTAAAAAAAATATATGGAAACTGGATAGGGTCATCTCTTATTACGATTTTCCAAAATACTCATTTAATTTTCGAAACTGCAATGAATATTTCTGTGTCATGGGCCCAGCTAGTGTACTCATCCTGCATGCTGTCATTGGGTCCACCTCAAGCTGTGCACCCCCTTATGTGTAGTGAGATCTTCTGATGAGTTTTGGTGCCCTTGTCGGCCCGAACCGGAGGATTGAAACATGCCTGGACATGTCATGTAACTAGCAAAGTCTTATAATGATTAACTTTGACATGAAATTATTACGACCATAGTTTCTAATAATAATTACTGGAACTATTACAAATATTCTTTTTGGACTGGATGTTTATCAACTTTATATTATAAAAATATCAGCATAGCACGAATACTGCTATTCGATTTCTGTTTTACGGAGAACCAATGAAGTGAACGAAAACAGATGACGTCACTTCCGCATTCACGATCTTTGCATAGCGAACTATGAGGCCTGCTGTGAGGGTGAAACACGAGGTTAATCCGTCAGATATTTGAATATCATAAATAAATAACAAACAAACGAGGTAGGTTTGTTTATTATCGATTTATTCATGCACTTTATGTTACATTGGTCGGCAAACCTTACATGACCGAAAACCGAATACACAAGGATACCTCATCTGATTACAATGAGTTTTAACATGTTTCGGTAAGAATTCCGCCCGTAACCCCTGCTTGAAATGTATTCTGTTTATTATGATTATTTCAATGGGTTAGGGTTTAAATTTGGCATTATGTTAGGTTTAGGGTTACGGTTGGCTTTTTATAAAAAAACATTTATTCTTACTATATACCTAAGGCATAGAATAAAAAAACCCGGGAAATACGGGCAGAAATCTTTCCCATGTTTCTTTATTTATTATATTTAACATACTGAATGACATATCCAACTTCTAAAAATGCCACTCAAAGAAATTTGTCCTCATTGTTAAAATTTAGGGGGGATACGGGCAGAAGTCTTACCTTTTATTTAATATATTTTTAACGTTTTAGTAAAACAAAATGTTTGCAGGCAACTTCACATCTCCTGATGATTTGAACCTTATTATTGCCAAAAACACTCGCATGGAGCTGTATGTGGTCACACCAGAAGGCCTCCGCCCAGTGAAGGAAGTTGGTATATATGGAAAGATAGCTGTCATGGAGTTATTCAGACCCCCGGTATGTATAGAGTTTTATTGCCATTTTTATTGTTTATATATTTGGAATATTGAACTATGTAAGAGCTTTGTAGTCCCTAAACTGAGAAAAGAGTGAGTGAGTTCAATTGGCTGATTATTGCTGCATGCTGCGGGAAACTAAAATCTCTCACTCACTGAGTCACTCATTCACTCTTCTTTCAGTTTAGGTAAAAGAGCAATGTACTGTTCATTTCTGAATGTCCTTCAATCTAAATTTTATGAAATATGTGCTTTCTGTGTACAGGGAATTTTTTAACTAGAACTGTATAATATCACTACTCCTTCCTGAAGTTTACAAGTCTCAAATGGATTTGTGTTTATTTCTGATATCATGTTGTGATTTGTCTAATCACAATTTCAACTCCATTTTAAAGGTAATTGCTTGAGCCAACTGTTATTTGTTGGTTATCTCTTGAACAGGGAGAAACAAAGGATCTACTGTTTGTATTGACGGCTCGCTATCACGCCATGATCCTGGAATGTCAGCAGGAAGGGGACACACTGGAAATTATCACACGTGCACATGGGAATGTTCAGGTAGGAAGCAATAGTGATCATGTAGAATAAGGTATTTGTTGCCAGGGCATGATTTAAGAGATGTTAACCTACTTGCACCAGGTGCAACCTAAGGTTAATAACCTAGTTGCACCAGCCAACATCCAGTTGCATTGCTTTTATTGCTGTATGTAATGAAAGAAATATGTTATTGAATTATTTAGATGTTTTATTTCAGAAGTTTACCCATTGAAAAATTGACTTGCACCTGGTGCAATTTAGACTGATGACTAGGTTGCACTTTGTAAAATTGGGTTGCACCAGTGCAGGTAACAAAGCACTAAATCGAGCCCTGGTTGCCATAATGCCTTTCAGTGTCTTAGATATGGATGATGTATTAGGCCAAATAAAAACAATGTTGTTCTGATTACACCTCCATTAAAATTTAGGGTAGGCAGGTAGGATTTATTTTTTAGAAGTTAAGTATGAACTAATAACAAATTTATCAATGTGTAATTGTTTATTCAATCAAGCTTGCGGCTATCATGTTGACTAACTCTATCAGAATGACTGATGTCTGTCGGTGCCAGGAAAAAACCAGTAGTATCTGAAAGCTTATTTTATTCATACTGCAAAAAAAAAAAGGGTCAACATCAAAATTCATGGGTCGGTCGGGTAGTCGGAACCACAACATGTTTTTCTTTAAGCCTTAAATTTGACAACTCAAGTTGTCTTTGTATAATGCACATCTCTGTTAGTGTTAACTTCTTCTCTGAAACTGATAAACGAAAGGACCAGGCACTTTGCGTGCTTTGAAGGATCTTACATCATTTTGAAATTAGATTTGTTCATGGCATTGAAATAGGATTTATATATTTTTTTTCATGAAGTACATGTTTTTAGTAGAAGGTATACACTGTGTAGGAATTTGAAACATTGATATATCATGTGTAGGGACACAGATAGCATTCAATGTTTTTTCTCATTTAACTTGATCATATATAATGAACTTTTAAAGTAAATGGGAAACAGACTTTGAAAATCTATTCAGAGTCTTTTTCTCTGAAAGCAAGGTAGCAAAATAGTTTCAAAATGTCATGATGTGTGGACTTTCATTTGTTTTGTGCATAGAATTAAAATGTTTAGTTGTTACGCTTTTAAAAACAATTTTGAAATATGTCTTATTTTTTATGTTGACAAATGTTTTATTTTGTGTGCACTCCAGGATCGTATTGGTCGTCCATCTGAGACTGGCATCATTGGGATTATTGATCCTCAGTGTCGTGTTATTGGACTTCGATTGTATGATGGACTCTTCAAGGTTATCCCCCTTGACAGAGACAACCGAGAACTTAAAGCTTTTAATATCAGGTATTGACAGTGACGTGATCCACAGGCCCTCATGTCTTTGTGAGGATTAAAGATTAATTAAGTTTTTAGATGATCCCAGACTCGAAATGCTTCACAGTACAATACATCATGACAAGGCCGGACACTTCGATGTACCCCATCCGCCTGCTTTGCCGATTGCTACGCTATCATCGCATGTAATCGATTAAAACATAATGTAAACATAATCATGGATGATTGGCCTATCGAACACCACTCATGACACCTACCAATTCTTTATTGTTATTTCTGCAAGTCGATTGAAACCTGATTTTGACCCTCAACTAAATGGTTTAGTCACAAATGGATGACGATATGTCTGCTCAAAATGGTGTGGTCAAGGCAAGCCCTCTGGTTCATTGAATCTTGTTAAATATACATTTACAATTGATGCTTTCTTTTGAGAAGCCATTACCTTGTCATGATTGATTGTACTGTGAAGCATTTTGAGTCCGGGGTCATCTCAAATTTTTTATGATTTATAAAAAAAAATATCTTTAAAGGTCACATGCTACCAAAAAACAACAAACATAATTAAAACACAATTATCACTTATTCATGACATATAATATACATTGCTGATTCTGAAAAAAACAAATTAACAAAATTATATGCGTACAATCGCAAATCAAAAGTGCCATATTTGGTACTTGGGTTTACTTCCCTCGAAACGAAGCACCCAGGAGACCGAAGCCAGTCAGAGCGGGTGGGTGTGCACTCAAGTGTAACGAAGACTTTCATTGGCTGGTTCAGTTTGCCGAAACGCTCTGGGCTCTTTGTGTGTGTATAGAGATGTTGGGTTTTGTAAATACATGCTCATTTTTACTGCGTTTGCGTTCGATCCAATCAACAAATACTGAGATGGTGAACTACTGCGTGGCTGGAAACTGTTGTTCGTTCAAGTACAGAGCAGGACCTGAAACTGACTATCTGAGTATGCACCGGTATCCGGCCGATCCAGTCATCTGAGGAAAATGGATGCTGTTTGTTTGCAACCCACAGACATAATAACATGTCATGTGTACAAGTATCACACCTGCCTGTCTGTGTAATTACATAATGTAACAGGGACAGAACTAATTTACTAATTTCTAATGCTACACTTTCTAATGCTCACAAAGCACTAAGGTTCTTCAAAAGTTAACTGGTGTTAAAGAATGAGAAATAACCTAGCCTACCCCAAAACCCCCAAAAGCAAGATGTGAAAGCATTTAAGAAAAAGTATGGGACCAGTTTATTTTTTTTACTGCAGACAAAAGATGCTTGTAATCACAAGAAACATCTTTTGTTCTCCAACTTCGACCACAGCGATAATCCTTGCACGCATCACTTGCTGTGTTTTTACAAGTCGCCTTCCCGGTTCAATCCGCGAAAACCTAATCACTGCGCATGCACTATGGGCGCAGCACAGCTGTTGGAACCACTTTTCACCCCAGCTCTGGGGTGAAATTAGTGAATCGTTTGAACACCGATTTTGTGGGGTTTTTTTCATCCCGTTATTTTTCAACTTTATAAGTTGAATTTGCATTTTGGATAATTTGTTACTGTAAGTCCATACCAAAAGGTATCAGAATCTGCATAGTTTCCTTTAACCTTTAACTTGCAAAGACATGAGGGCCTGTGACATGAGTGAGTGAGTGAGTTTAGTTTTACGCCGCACTCAGCTATGTTCCAGCTATATGGCGGCGGTCTGTAAATAATCGAGTCTGGACCAGACAATCCAGTGATCAACAGCATGAGCATCGATCTGCGCAATTGGGAACCGATGACATGTGTCAACCAAGTCAGCGAGCCTGACCACCCGATCCCATTAGTCGCCTCTTACGACAAGCATAGTCGCCTTTTGTGGCAAGCATGGGTTGCTGAAGACCTATTCTACCCCGGATCTTTAGTTGCAAACATGGTTTATATCTGTTCCTCTTATGTATTCTATATCTCAGCATGTCACCCATGCATATTTCTTATTCATTGTTTATTGAGGATCTAACTGAATGTTGTTGTAACCAAGCACTTGTTCAGGTCATGAGTTTATGCATGCAAGTCCATTCAGTGTTTCAATTGCTAATTCATATGTCCATTATCCAATCAGATTGGAGGAGCTGACAGTGATTGACATGCAGTTTCTCCATGGTTGTTCCACACCCACTGTCATCCTGGTACACCAGGTAAGCTAAAAATCAATACCCTTGCATGTTGGTTTCACCAAAGAGGTAAACATCTAACTTCTTAGCTCTACATCTTTAAGCTATTGGCAGTGATCCTGCTCCTAAAAGCCCATGTTTTGATGTGTAATGTGATTCAATTGTGTAAAAAAGCAAACACAAGCAGTGAGTGAGTGATTTGTGTGTTTACCAGACTTTAGCAGTATTCAAGCAATATCACAGCGGGCCATACCAGAAATTGGCTTGACACATTGTACCCATATGGGGAATCGAACTGGGGCCTTCGGTGTGATGAACGAACGCTTTAACCACTGGACTACCCCCAAACAGAAGCAAATACTTTTTTGCAGAGATCCCAATGATCTCTACATTGATGTGTATCCTTCAGGACCAACATGGCCGCCATGTGAAGACTTATGAGATATCTCTGCGTGACAAAGAGTTCCAGAAGGGGCCGTGGAAGCAGGATAATGTAGAGACTGAAGCCTGCATGGTCATCGCAGGTGAGGAGAGGCTTCTCTATCTCTGTAAACTGGGATAATTAATCAGGGCAATAACAGTGTTATGTTGTCTGTTTATGTTGTGGTTCGATGAAGAATTTTTTCACTGTAGATTAAGAATTAACATGTAATTATTCACCGTAATACAAACTGTCTTCACGAGAAGAGGAAGTTTTCAAGGCAGTCTCTTAGTGTTTAGCAACATTCTCTTGTGAAATCACCAATAACCCAGCTTCTTTTCCATACAAGGATACAATGTATTTCAGTGGTGAAGAATAGTGAAACCATATTAGTGTGCTTATAAAACATCTTACTTTGTTGATTACCATTTGTAAACATTTTTTCTTTAGTTCCAGAACCCTTTGGAGGAGCTCTGATTGTAGGTCAGGAGTCCATCACCTACCACAAGGGAGACAACTATATACCTGTGGCGCCGCCTGCCATCAAGGTCAGTGAAAGAGTTGATAAAAACTGGACGTGATACTGACACAATACTAAGTTTCTGTGTATGCTGGGAATGTTCAGGATTATGTTTGTTGCTGTTTCAAGTTTCCTGATAAGAATTTATGGAATCCGAGTTGCTAACCTTTCTTTAATGAGTATTTTTAAATCGGTATTAATATGGTATAATGTAGCTTTTGAGGCAATTGCTGGAGATTGTTTGTGGAATCACTCAACATTTTAACACTTTTCATATGTATCATTATGACTATTTTGAATTTATTTACCACTTTTGGATAAGACATTCATCTCTAAGAAAGCATCATAATTTCTATATTTTTAAACTTATCCTATCTCACGGTATGCACTTCTCTCTCTTGATTCGACGCTGAGTGGAACGATGTAAACTTTTTCTCCCTAGGCCTCTCTTGTCCATCCGCCCAAGCACTCCATGCTACCCTCATTATAAGAGGCATGCTCCACTAGCTACCCACGTGACTATCTCGGAATCATCATTCTCCTTCTTGTCGCACATGAGTGTGAAGGTGTTTTGCTTTACTCAACGTTTTCATCATAAGTCTACAACAGGGGGAAGACTGACCAGCCAAGAAAGAGGAAGAAATGTTCGCAGTGTAATAAGGTGTTCTCTGCGAGTGATCCACATGCATTTTGTGTTGACTGTGTGGGACAGTGTAAATGGGACTCTCGTTGCGATAAATGCAAGGATCTTACCTTGGAGGCGTTTGGTGACTACACTCGGGCTTGCGCTCGTCGTGTTGCTGACAGAGCTCGTTATGGAGCTTCGCTAGATGGACCCAGTCCCACCAAGAAAGCCAAGTTTAAGCGCCCAACTTCGCTTGCTAACCGGGTCACAGTCCCCAGATTGAAGCAGTTTTCATGAGAGCGTCGCCAGACTCTTATCTGAAGACCTTCTGAATCTGCTTGGCTCTCAACATTCCAGCCCGAAGTCGCTTCGGAGATCTTCGACCACGCCCTGGGTAGTGGTTGTCGAAGTTACTGCTACCACCCCTCAAGACTCATTTTCAACATGAAACTTTTCAATGCTCACTATCTCCAGCGCCCGCCTCACTTCAGGATGGTATCGATTGTCTTTCTTCGCACCATCCTGAAGAAAGGGATGTCTTGGTTTTTCTTGTCAGCCAAGACCTTAAAGATGCATATCTTCATGTGCCCATTCATCTGGATTCTCGGAAATTCCTCCGGGTTCATGTTCCAAGGGATCCATTATCAATGGACCGCCCTGCCTTTCGAATTTCCACAGCACCTTGGCTATTTACCAGGATCACCAAGCCGATCACCAGGTTTCTTCATCTCCACGGGGTCGTGTTCGAAAGTTACATAGATGACTGCATCCAGGCACAGAGAGACCCAGTCATTCTTCTACGTCAGTTGGGAGTTTAGTTGGGTTCACTGTTAAACACTGCGAAGTCGGAACTAACACTGACCCAGACCCTACAATTCATCGGGGCAACTTTCGACACTCATCTCGGCCTGATTTTCGTCCCCCAAGACAGATGGCTGAAAATTCAACGTCTAGTTCCGTTAGTACTGTTGCAGGCCAGGACCTTACGGCAGTGGTAGGAACTTTTGGGCCTCTTGACATTGGCACAGGCATTGACACGGTGGGGGACACTTGCTTCACGCTTGTATCTCGTCTCAGAGAATCAGTTGATTCGTCTTCCAACCCCTTACGTCCTTTTCTTCAGTGGTAGCTTGTAGAACAGAACGTTTGCGCCGGAGTTTGTTTGATGCCGTTCATTCCACCGCACCACTTGTTCGTCGACGTGTCGCTCAAGGGTTAGGGGGCTTTCTTTCTTCATCATCAGACGGCCAGGCTGTGGTTGTCTGCAGAACGGGACTTGCACATCAACGAACTCGAGGTCTTGGTGGTTCTTCTCGCCATTCGGGGGTCTTCCCTGCTGATTCAGAGTCAACTCCACGGTCGTCTGGTACATCAACCATCTCGGTCGACAGGCTCGCGAACCTTGGTCGGTGTCTGTGAGGGTCTTCGAAGCAGGGGCTGGCCCGATTATTGTCTATGACTTTAATTTACAGGGGTACCTTGAAAATCGTGGCAAAGTGACATCCATTTTCGCTGAGCTGCGTCCTTCTTCGGAGGTTGCGGCTGAACACCACATCGCTCGGGAGCACCCATCTCCCAACTTTGGCTTAGTAAGCCAAGGAGTTCAGGGGAACTCGTCACAAGCATAGGAGTTGCGCTAGTCGTAACAGGCCTCCCTTGTGCATCGCTATCACGCATGTAGTTTCCAGTCTACACAGTTCTACTGTTCCAGGGTTTTACATAGCTCAAACTGGGAGTCCTGGGGACTCAGGGCATAGTTTTTTGAGAGTCCATTTCCAAAATTGGGGGTCCATCAATTTGCATTAAATCAGTGATAATGAATGCTTCCCATTTGATAATGATTATGCTAAGATATGTGTTACTTTCAATGTCATTAGAATATTGATTGTAAATAGAATGTTTATATTTTAATATGGGATATCATTACAAACTCAGAAAGTTCTTTCCCAGAAAAAATTATATTTGCGTCCACAAGGACACACAGGATTTTAGTTTGGGGTACTTCACCAAACTTTTAAGGCCCAATACGCAGGGAATCTTAAGGCCCTGTAAAAAACCCTGCTGCCCGTGACTGTCAAGACATAGGGTATCTGGCGTCCGCCAGCCCAATCGTGGGATAAGTGCATACCGAGAGATGGGATAAGTTTAAAAATTTGAAAATGTTTATTTATATACTTATCCAATCTCACGCTTAACGGATTCCCACTTCATCCTCCCCCTTGCTATGCAGATTCTCCAAGATGGATATTATCCAGTGGCTCCAAGAATAAGAATGATGATTCAGAGATAGTCACATGGGTATCTGGTGGAGCATGCCACATGCTTTGCATGACAACTAGGAAGCTGTCTTCCTAATGCTAATGAGGGTAGCATGGAGTGCTTGGGCGGATGGACAAGAGAGGCCTAGGGAGAAAAAGTTTACATCGTTCCACTCAGTGTCGAATCAAGAGAGAGAAGTGCATACCGTGAGATAGGATAAGTATATAAATAAATATACAATTTATATTTAAAATTTTCAAGTTTGGATGTTTTAGTGTTTAAACAAATTCAAAATAACATGAGTATTTGTTAATGGCATACAGTCCTATGACAACAGGCAACAAGGTTACAATGCAGTGATGTCGTCATGTTCATAGTTTAATTAACATTGCGGCATAACTTGTGTTTACTTATGCAGTGAGCTGTATATAACTTTCATTTATATGTATTGTAGTATCTTTATCAGTTTAACATTTCTTGGCAGATTTGCTTTACCATGTTCATACTGTTTATACATCCATCTAAGTGTGTCATTACAGGACAAGATGCATTGCCAGATTTTAACACACTCAGTCGCCTTACAGGACAATAGATGAACACAGAACCAAGGACACCTCTTTCAGGTAGTGTGGAGCAATCACATTGTATACTTATTCATTGAAACTGTTTTTCAGCAAAATGCGCTCACATGTTACGGGAAGGTAGACACGAACGGCTCGCGGTACCTGCTGGGAGACATGGCTGGTAGACTATTCATGTTGCTGTTGGAGAAGGAGGAGAAGATGGATGGCACAGCTGTGGTCAAGGATCTCAAAGTGGAACTCTTGGGAGAGGTCAGTTGTCATGGTTACCACAGTTAACATTTCATGCCAATCCTCTTGTTGGAATTTCGCTGCAGAATAGGTCCCTACTACCACTTGCTATTTGTACTTTGTGGACATTCATATCAGGTCCAAAGTAACCCTTTTTGTCTCCTGTAGGAATTTCAGGAGAGAATATATTCCTAGTACTTGATACCTGTCTCCCAATTGTGATTCCACCCATGCTTGTCACAAGATGCAGCAAACGGGATCAGGTGGTCAGGTTCACTGACTTGGTTGACACTTTTGATTGTATCCAAATTACATAGTTAGATGCTCATGCTGTTGATCACTGGATTGCTTGGTCCAGACTCAATTATTTACAGACCGTGGCTAAATTGCTGGAATAGTGCGACATTAAACAACAAACAAGACAAAACAAATGGGATTCTAAGACAGTTAAAGTTCCCCGTATCCCTTGTTTGTTGTCTAATAAGCGAAAGGAATGAGAATTGCATCGTGGAGTAATATCAATAGGGTGGTTGCAGTTGATCACTGGCTCCAGTAGTGTGTATGACAGCTTATGCTGTAGGCCACAGGTTTGCATGGCTCAGACTCAGTATGTCCAGGTTGCCATGATTCAGCTGAAATATTACTGACCACAACATAATTCTTCATACAACCCATCAGTATCTTCATATCGGTCACTTACGTCTGTGTCTTAAACAATGTGTGAATAAACATGAATCTGTTAAGATTGGAATATAGTTGTAACAGCTGGCTAAAGAAAGAAAGGGATCTCAGCTGAGTTAGACATTTGTTGTCTTGCCAAACTTGACCAGTATCTTGTTTGTAATGTTAGTTCGTCAGTATGTTGACTTGAATGTGCCAACACATATTTATCCCCCCAGGGAATATAGTCGGCGCCTTGTCCATCATGTAACAAAAATTGGTAGATATATTAAGCAGAACGTAAGGTGGTGCCTTTTGCTATTTACAGATTTTTGGCATTTTTTTTCCTGATTTTAAATTTATGGGGCCCGGGCGATTTGTCATCTTCTGATGACTCTTGTTAGTTTTCTTGGTTTCCATGGAAAGCGTTTGGACATAGTCTCAAAGAGAGTGGGGTGAGCTTCATTTCGAGACACAATTGGAAACCGTTCAATATCTTTCTGCAAGACCTGGTAGATATATCAAACACAACCTAAAGTGGTGCCTTTTGCTATTTGCAGATTTTTGTCATTTTTATTTTTCCGGTTTCCATGGAAATGATTCGGACTTAGTCTCAAAAGGGAGGGGTGGGTTTCGCTTTCGGATCACAACTTCGAAAACCGTTCAATATCTTTTAACAAGACTTGACAGATATATCAAACAGATCTTGAAGTATTGCCTTTAGCTATTTGCAGATTTTTTGCTTTTTATTTTTTTCATGATTTCCATGGAAACAAGTTGGACTTTAAGTAACTGTCAGTTGATTTGTTCTCTCAAATTTATGGAGCCGGGGGATATGTCATCTTCTGATGACTCTGTTAACTTGTTGCTGCAGATAACTATACTGAATTGTCAGTGTTGCTTTAACATTCATCTTCCACCTTGCAGACAACAATGCGCAGAATGTATCACATACCTGGACAATGGTGTTGTTTTCATCGGTCACGTCTTGGAGACTCCCATCTAGTCAAGGTATTTAGTTATATCTTCTTAATGTTATACTTAGTAATGATAAGTTCAAGTCTGGAATATTCTTTTGTTATTTGATTTAGGCCACCACAGTTGCATGGCTTCAACATGTTTACTTAAGTCAAATATTACAGCAGTTTCAGGAGTAGTGCATTAATCAGATTTGTCCGTGTATTATGCTGCAGGATGTTTATATGAAACAGTGTTTGGTACCATATTACTAGTGTTTCAACTTCATCATGGACATTTTTTCAGTGATGATGATTACATTGGTCATATCTGTATTCTATTGAATAGGGACCGTCTCCGTGGTGTAGTGGTTAGAGAGCGTCCGCCCGAGAGCGGAAGAAGGTCGCTGGTTCGATCTCCGACAGCGTCATACCAAAAAGCGATAAAATATGGTACTTGTTGGTCCCTGCCTGGCCGCATTAATGGGTACAACAAGAACTGATCGGCTTCGGAGTCAGTATAATGTGTCTGAGTAGGGTATTCATGCTTCACTGCGCGTACGGTATCTCAGTGGGCGAGCACTATAAAACCAGCTTAAGTCTGGGCTAGTACAAGCAGCCGCATTACACATACACACGCATGCACATCGTCATATGAGCGAAAAATAACGTAAAAACCCAATTTCACCTCACCTCTATTGAATAGGGTGTGTTTCCAGCAAAGTGAAGATCGCCAGTTTGAAGTCACACCAAAAGACATGGAAAGATGATGCTTGTTACATGCCTAGCTTTCAGCATACCGAGATAAAACCAGAACGTGTCAGCTCAGTATACTGTGTGTAAATGGGGTGTCAGTGTTTAACTGCAGCATGGTATTTCAGTGAGCAAGTACCAGCCTTCAGTCAGGATTATACATGCAGCCTTGCATGCACATTCAACTCCCTTCACAAATGATATTTTACATATCATTTGAAAGTACATTGTATTAACAAAAAACAATAATTCCCTTCAAATTGTCATTCTTCTTTGACTGATGTTTGACCTTGGTTTACAGCTGAATGTGGATTCGGATGAAAGTGGATCATATGTTCAGGTCATGGAGACATTCACCAATCTTGGCCCCATTGTTGACATGTGTGTCGTCGACCTTGAGAGGCAGGGTCAAGGACAGGTCAGTTGTGTAAATCAAGACTTAGTTATATATAACAGCAGCAGCTCTTCCTGGTATCATTATCTAGCCCAGTACTGAGTTCTGTTCCTCCTGCTGGGGTGGTGGGGTAGCCCTATGGTTAAGGCGTTCGCTCGTCACGCCGAAGACCCGGGTTCGATTCCCCACATGGGCACAATGTGTAAAGCTCATTTCTAGTGTCCCTCGGCATGATGTTGCTAAAATATTGCTAAAAGTGGCGTAAAACTATGCTCAGTCAGTCAGTCAGTCCTCTTACTGCTAAAGTATTACCACGTGGGAGTAATATTTTGAGCATTCTATTGATGTCCACTGCCAAGCTGGTTTTGTATTCTAAACCATCCAGTCCTAATAAGAACGCTTGCCACCTCATCATGCATGGCCAATAAATTACATTGGACTTTACTTCTGCAGTTGGTGACATGCTCTGGGGCCTACAAAGAAGGATCCCTGAGGATCATCAGAAATGGCATCGGTATCCACGAACATGCCACCATTGATCTTCCAGGAATTAAAGGTAAGTTAACTGGAAGGCAATGAGGTTAACCAATCAATGTATTGACTTCTTACAATTATGTACGACTTCCATTTGTAGTACTTAGATGGGTTATGTGGGAGCAATTCACAAGTCTCATTGATAACCACTGCACATAGTGACATCACTCTGCTGATAAAGATGTCAATGGTATTTTAGATGAGTTCCTATCATGCACCATACAGAGCTTACCATCAGCGGAGGAAATGTATTTCATCCTTGTTCACTTCAGGAATCTGGCCACTGAGAGTTAACTCCCCTGACTTTGACAATCTGCTTGTGCTGTCTTTTGTTGGACAAAGTCGGTAAGTAATTACAAATGATTCATTATCCGGTTACAACATTTTGCAAATATCCTCTTATTTCGATTCTGGAACACAGAACCTGGAGTGCTATCCACTTGATCACTTATCTGGTTATTGATAAATATGGTTTACATGCACAATTTCCAGTGTCTTTTACTCTTGTGGTAACCACATCTCTTAATAATTGTACGTATCATTGTTATACTTGGAAGCAGTCATTGAGAACAAAGTTCTGTCCTGTGAAAATAGACTTTCATGGCAATGTGGCTGTCAACTCAGATGTTTCAGTCAAATGAGCAGGGTTTTACATGACGCTTGATTCCTGCGTATTTGACTCAACAATTTTGTAAAGACTCTCAAAATATTATCATACTAGTCAAACTTGACGCAAGTTTTATGAGTTACCCTCACAATTCAGTTCAGAGTCAATAAAATCGATCTGATAAGCAAACAACGATAGTTTTCGTGAGGTCTTCATTAATTTAGATTTTTCTTTCAATTCATGTTAATAACTGTATGTTACAGTGAAAAAATCACAAGCCTGTCTATTTGTTCAGTATACTGGAGTTTGTTATGACTGAACTGAACTGTGAAACATATACTGTTTATTAACTAACATATGAATGACAATGCAACACAAAACAATAAAATCTTTGCCTTCTGATATACACACATAAATATTAGGCTAAAATTTTAATGACTCCCAAATATTGAAAATAACTCCCCAATATAAATACTGTGGGTCACCATGACTCTCTTTTTTCAAAGTCTGTTAAACCCCTGAATGAGGTTATGGTATAAATGAAAACTTGTGATCAGTCAGAAATGCGTATTTTCTAAATACATGCAAGCCTCCTTGATACATTATAGCCCAGTACATGTTTCAAGTTGAGGTAATTCCATGTGTGTGGTGTTGCAGTGTTCTGATGTTGAATGGAGAAGAGGTGGAGGAGACAGAAATGGCTGGATTTGATGGGGACCAGCAGACATTCTTCAGCGGCAATGTTGTAGGGAACCAGTTGGTACAGGTTAGTAACATCTGACTTGGGGCAAAGCAGTTCATTCTCATACACAGGTAGCTCAGTCATTTAAGCTACCACAGTTTGCTATGCAGAGTTCTGTCCCTTTGGCATGCCTGGAACCTATGATAGTAGGTTCCTGTTATAATGTATCTGGGTTTGTCAGCACTTCTCAGGGTTTCGCCAAAGTGATAAACATCTAAAACTCTCATCACTTTTGTCTTTCCTCCCTGATCAAGCTGACATACCATGGACCTACAGTCCGTTTGGCTCAAAAGCCGACCGATGAATTGCAATCTAACTCGAAAACTAATAAACATAACATACTCAATGAAACGCTGATCATAATCAAAACATCATACCCACTCTGTGAGGTTTTTGCAGAATTTTCGTCCTAAAAAAAAAAGTTGTTTAACAAACTATCATTAAAATATTGACACAGTTCACTATTTGTTACGAGGGAGGAGTGCAGAGAAAGGGACAGCCAGGTGTTCGAGAAGCACGTTCACAGACAAAGTTATTTATTCATTAACCTGTGCTGTGCCGTCTCCATCGTTCTCGAACACCTGGATGTCCCTTTCTCTGCACTCATCCCTCGTAACAAATAGTGAACTGTGTCAATATTTTAATGATAGATTGTTAAACTACTTATTTTTCCTTATCCTGACTCATGCTCTTTTGCTTATCCCTTCTCTTGCTTAACATAGTGGAACACTTGTATCTCCTTAATTGAAGCTCCCTTCAATGTAAAATCACTAATTGGTACTCACCCAAGAGTTGCCTCCCCCCCAAGCCGCAGGGAACAGGTGTCGCCACCCTCTGGCCTCATGCTTCACTCTCTCCTTCTTAGCCCAGTGAGCAGGATGTGAGAGCCTGTGTCTCCTTACACACTATATCCTTTGGTTTCTTTAGTTAGTTACCTCTTATAGTTTACTATAAAGGTATAGCTAGTATCCTTCATTAATTTGCATTGATAATTAATCGTGATTTCTACTGTTTATTCAAGTGAGTTCGCGGATTGTTCAGCTAGTATTACGTTGATGAAAAACTGTACTATTTGTAGATTACGTTTTTCGCTCGCGGATCCGCATGTAGTATGCCCTAGTTGTACTACGCCTTGTGCGCTTGATTCACGCTGCAGTTACTGCATAAATTTAACCAATTCTGCCTTTAATAAATACCATCTTTGCGTCTTGAGACGTGTTGCAGATAGGTCACGCAACCAAACTAGGTGTAGACATGGCCGATACATCGGATTTCCCATCCAGTCAGCTGCTGTCGAAGCGATCCCTCCCGCCTGGTGTTCTGCTTGAGACCCCATCGGAAGAGGGACGGGATGCAGTCCGCCACCTCTAAGAAGCGACCGGCCTCCCCAGACATCCCGCCATCGCAGATAAAGTCCAAGAGGGCCTCTAACGCCTTCTCAACGCAGAGACTTCGTGACCCCCAGGGCAGCGCCATCCTCCAAAGGGAAATCTGACGGTCATCGAGAACTTTCTCAGCAGAGATCGCTCCAGCAGCAGAATTGGGCCTCTACGATGATCAACCAATCATCATACCCGACATACGCCACAAGAAGTTTTACCAGTGACAGCGACAGTGACTTCAGCAGAGATCACCATGCAGCCTGATGCCTCTACACTGATGTCAGACGAGATCACGGAGGGCCCCACCGCTATCAGCGGCCAGAGAGAGGGCACCCATCTACTACGCCGCAGATCATCCCAGACGATCTAATGAAGCAGATCAGGATCATGATGGAAGGCCACTACAGACTGGAGAAGCAGCCATCCCAGGGTCCGAAAGCCTTCATGAAGGCTCCAACGTGAGACAGCACCCCAGAGGCACCCCCAGTCAACGAGGCAGCCACGACGATGCCGCCTTCGCGAAGGAAGTCACAGACCACCTCCACGAAGGACCCAGATGTACAGCCTTCGCGAAGGCGGGAAAGATCATCACCCTCTTCGGCGTCATACTCAGATACACGGAATCTGATCATCAGACCTCACGGAAGCCTTCTCAAGGTCATATCACCGCTCCCCAGGACTGGACCTTGAGAGGAAGCTTCGCTGGCGCTCAGCGGGCGACACCTGAACCCAGATCGCCATCATCATCTAAAAGGACATCGAGGGACTACACAAGAGCTTCATGAAGCTACCAACGGTCCCCTCATAGGTCTCCAAGAAGATCAACCTATCGATGTAGATCACCACGTCGATCACCTCACAGGTCTGCACATAAGCCTACAACTAGATCTCCACAAGCGTCAAACGATATAGAGATAGAGCCACACAGTCCTACATCAGAAGAGCAACAACCTCTCATTTATGATGATGGAATGGAAGATGATGGAGGAATTATTTTCTCAGATGCAGAGATAAGATATTGGATGGTCAATAATCTAGATCTCTCATCACCTTCCAAGAGTGGCAATTGGCAAGCAGACTTATCTGATGAAAGAAGACGATGCAGATGCTATTACACTACCCCAATCTAATCGAATTCGATTAGGCGTACCACAGAACCTAGATACAGCATTCAACAAAGCCACGGAAGGTTCAAACACCACATCTGGGTTAAACTTTCACGCCAAGAAGTTCTCCATGCATAATATGGACCCTTCTTCAAGAAGCAAGACATCGATGAGAACTACAAGCTGATCTCCTGCATGCCAAGAACAAGTACTACAAGATTGATGATAGAAAATTGGTTCAGATAGAAACCATGACGAAGGCTGCGATGTTCTTTGGTCTAAATAGATCTAGAACAATAAATGAGACACTTATCACCAGATTCTCGTGAATAACCTAATTCCTCTGAAGATGATAGAATGATTTACCTCGGCCCCTACTGATGCAAAAAGAAGGACCAGCAGTTCTTAACAGATCATCTCACGCCTGTCTCAGCAGCATTCGACCTTAGCTCGTCGCCAAGGCCTCCTCGCTTCTGCAACTGGGGTGAGAACTTTACAGCTCCCACTATATACAGCCCCGTGGGTCTCTCCCCATCCATCTTTGACGGAGGAATAGACAAAGTCTCCAAGGAAGTCACCAAGGATTCCAGAGAAGTCCTGATGATTAAATCGATGGACACGCTTTAGCCAGTGTCATTCGACAGACTTCACAAAGATACTCAGGGAGATCTAAATTCACGGGCCTACAAAGAGCAAGAGACAGGAAGATAGCCAGTTCCAGGGGAAGAGATTCTTTTAGAGTAAGCCCATATGGCAACTATAGAGGAGGGTCAGGAAGAGGCAGGACACCCAGAGGTTCCCCGCAACTATAAACGCTGAAAGACAGGTTCGAACGACTGGAGTCTTCCACCCCAGCCGCTCCAGTACAACCGTCTACAAGTGGGTGGACGCCTCCAACTACACTGGGAAAACTGGGGAATACTTCAAGACACCTATGTTCCAACATTCTTCAACGCTGATTTCAGATCCCACTACAGGCCAAGCCTCCACTAACAGTCAACCCTCCCAAGTTCGAGGTACAGGCACAGCAACTACTAAAGTTAAGAGAGGCTGTTACATTACTCCTAACCAAGCAGGCCATAGAAGTAATAGATCAAGGAAACATCGAACCAGGTTTCTACTCCCCAGTTTTCCTAGTACCCAAGAAAAACTCCAAGGAGAAATACAGACTCATTTACAACATGAGCTTCTTCAACAAGACTTATCTACGCAGACCACCGGTTCCACATGATACATCTACCGTGAGTTACGGGCACATGATTCGTCTCCATGGACTACATGGGCAGTATAGATCTACAAGATGCCTATCTGCACATCCCTATACATCCCTAATCCAGGAAATACCTACGGTTTACTCTAGACGGGTTACATTACCAGTGGAAAGTACTCCCATTCGAATAACATCAGCCCCATGGTTATTCACGAGGATAACGAAACCGATTGTCACTTCTATCTACATCGCCAAGGGGCTACGCGAGAGTGCTCTTCCTCGACGACGGGATACAAGTAGATCAAGATCCACAGCATCTCAAACTACAGTTAAACTACATCATAAAGCTACTAACACAGCTGGGATGGTTAGTAAACTTACACAAGTCGGACCTAGTACCATCGCAAGATCTGCAATTCCTAGGCATTCGATTTATCACCAATCTCAACCAGATAGTCGCAGTACCAGAAGACCGTTGGCTCAAGATCCAACAGATCATTCCTCCAACTCTACTCTCTCCGCTACCACTCGACAATGGCAGAGTTTACTAGGTCTTCTAACATCAGCCCAAGACTTGACAGTCATAGGCAGATTACAGTTACTGGCCCCCCTTACAGGTCTTCATCAACACACATCCTCGCACTCGCACCTACAACCATTCAGTTCACCGAACATCTCAGACCTCATCTACTATGGTGGACCAAGAAATCAAATGTCTGGGAAGGGATCTGTTTAGCAGAGCAGGAATTCAAAACCCATCTATATGTAGACGCTACGCCTCCAAGGTTGGGGAGCTCATCTCACCAACCAGACGGCATCAGGGTTATGGAATCAGCTAGAAAGCAAGCTCCACATAAACTCATTAGAGATGAAAGCTGTAATCAACGCTTTATAAGACATTGGAGCAACATTCTACAGAATGCGCACCTGATGATACATACCGCACAACTCCTCGACAGTGGCGTTCTATGTGAACAGGCAAGGCTCAACGATCGATTTAACCTTTTGACTTTAACCTTTCAACTGTTCAATTAATCCAAGATCTAAATCTACATGTCAGCATGCCACATTCCCCGAGCCAGGAATATACTAGCAGACGCGACTCTCTCGCCACATCTACCGTCGCCGACAGAATGGATGCTCAATACAGAGATATTTGCACAGATAATCAAGCAAATAGGAGCCAATACTAGTAGATCTATTCGCCACAAGATTCAACAATCAACTACCGGCATTCGTGGTCACCAGTTCAAGACCCACAAGCATGGGCAACGGATTTAAGCTTATCATGGAAGGCCTCAATGCGCATCGCTAAGCCGCTTCCCAGCAATAATACCTCAAGTATTACAGAAAATCAGCCAAACACAGAGCCTACAGCTCATTTTGGTCGCGCCCTCTACTGGTCACTAGTGAAGAGTTTCGCCTAATACAAGAAATCGGGTCAACCGCACTAGAGCTACCTAAGCCAAAGCTGTTAATACATCCACACACCAAACAGGTGCACAGAAACCCAGAAGTATTCAAACTTCAACGTATGGACTGTATTAAAATGTGTTTAAACAAGAGAGGATATTCTACCAGGGCTGCAAAAGCGGTCACGCTTGCCTTACGATACTCAACGCCAGAATCCTTGTACGGCGACAAGTGGCACAGTTTCAAAATTATGCAGCAAACAAGGGTTTTACAGCAAGAGATGCTCACGATCCTCAAGTGGGCAGACTATTTGTGTTACTTCTACGCCAAAACAAACATTTAAAAGGCTTCGACATTGTCAACATATCTTGCTTAGTTTTTAGTTCTGTGATTTCTATGAGAACGGGTGTTAAATTAACAAAAACACCAGAGTTACTGGCTCTTACTACGTGCTTTCTCCATTGAGGACCAAAAGCGGAAGTTCCACGCTTCCAGCTTGGGATCTGAATGTAGTGCTACAACACCTCACAAGTGAGGATTATGAACCATTGGAATCGACAACCTTTGAATTTCTCTCACAGAAAACACAATTTTCCTGTTTATCGCTAGCCACAGCAGCCAGAATATCTGAAATTCACGCCTAGATTATGAGAGGATACAGTTTGATGACAATCAAAACACAGCACCTGGGATTAAGATGGGATTTCATCGCCAAAAAATCAACTACCAGGACAACCAGACAGGTTATTTCATCGTCCCTCATGCGCTATCCTCGATTCTCGATCTCAAGATACATTGGACTTATCTCTATGCCCAGTAATGAAGCTCTCAAAATCTATTTACGTCGTTTCCAAAACAAGGCGTTTAAGATCGCCAGAAGATTGTTCATCCCAAGTATAGCCTACTAATCAGACAGAAGTCTCTCGCACTCACCATATCTATATGGATAAGAACTGTCATTCTCTACTTCTACAAGGCAGCAGGACTGGACCCTCCAACAGCATCAAATCCACATGAAATCAGGGCATTGGCCTCCACCCTCGCCCTTCACGGTAACTGTTCATTGAATACAATTATGGAAGGATGCTTCTGGAAATCTAACATGGTGTTTGCTAATCACTATCTGAGAGATATCACCACCGAGGATCGCCTCTGGTATTCACCATTTTCGGTCCTTTGGTCCTCGGCTCAGCAACTGACAGTCCCCTGTAGGTATGTTAATATTCACCCCTACTCTAGATTATTATGTATATTATACATACATTATTTAGCTTATAACTCCACGGAGTTCTAGGGCTATGTATATATTTAGCTTAGGTTATTCAACCTTAAGCTCATACTGAGTTTTATGTTCAGTTGTACAGCTCTCTATCAGAGTAGCTTGTTATATCTATAATTTGGTATATCAGTCTATTAGTAATGTAATACCCCAGTTATGGTATATATAACCTATGGCTTATTATAAAGGAAATATCCTAAGTCAATGCCTTTATGAAGTTCCCCAGAGGGTTATTACAGTATAAGTTATTTAAATCACTAATTATTAATCCAAAGTATTCTGTTTATGCCCACCACCACTCCGGTGGATTCTACAAGCAAAAGAGCATGAGTCAGGATAAGGAAAAATATGTAATTTTTTAGTAAAATTGATATTTTATACTTATCCTGACTCATGAGGTTAGCCCTCCCATCCTCCCCCACATAACACTTTGGATTTCCTGTAAATTCAAGTGTTTGGCTGCAAAATCAGGAGAGAGTGAAGCATGGCCAGAGGGTGGCGATGACATCTGTTCCGCTGGGCCATGGGCGGGGAGGCAACTCTTGGGTGAGTACCAATTAGTGATTTTACATTGAAGGAGCTTCAATTAAGGAGATACAAGTGTTCCACTATGTTCGCAAGAGGAAGGGGACAAGCAAAAGAGCATGAGTCAGGATAAGTATAAAATATCAATTTTACTCAAAAAATTACTTTTTTATTTTTAGGACAAAAATTTGATTATGATCAGCGTTTCATTGAGTATTTTATGTTTATTAGTTTTCGAGTTAGATTGCAATTCATCGGTCCGCTTTTGAGCCAAACGGACTATAGTCAGAGATGCCAAACTCTCCGATTTTGGAAGACTTACTTGATTTTCAAATACGAAATCCGCTGTCCGATTTGTCTTTATAAAACTATTATTTTTTCAGAAAGAATTCTGAATTATTTTTTTTACAGTATACAATTTTGTAAGTCACCTGTGATTTATTTGAGTCGACTCCGGTAAAAGCATTCGGAAGTTTAGCGTGTGATCTCTTGGATATCGATTGTGTATTATGGGTGTTATTGACAACAAACTTTCATAAAGTTTTTCCAAATGTATGTCATAGCCCGTATGTAAGTGAAACAAACTGGCAGAGCCGATCACGTGTTCATCCCCCAACTCGCAGCTTCTGTGCTTGGGCTTGACTTCCGCTTTCATTAGATTAGTGGTTAAAGCATTCACTATCCTTTATGGTTCTACACCACATGAGTACAATGGTTGAAGGCCAATACAGTGAAGCCCCGTTAGTCCGGACTCTGATAATCCGGATGTCTTGCTTCCCGGACGATTTCAGCTTGTACCCAATCTATGCCTATATAATTTGCCTCGATAATCTGGAAATTCGTTTCCGAACCGGACGGTAAGTAGCTGTCACCAATCAGTAAAATAAACAGTAAATTGCTTCACAGTCCGGACGCTGTAAGTCGTGGTCACGAACCGTAACAACACCTCCCAGCGATGTTTACTTAATTAACTGGCCAACTGGGTTGTTGTTTTAATTAGACATTAAAAGCTCCGACTGAAGATGCTGTACATTTTGGTCTTGATTCAGCTGTCCGGACTATTCGTAATCCGGACGAATTTAACGAGGCTTCACTGTACATCTGACTTTTGCCATGATAATGCTGAAACATTGCCAAACAGATCATAAAAATGTACCTGTTCATTCAGAGGAACAAGCTGTTAAATTTGTTGTTCTGTGCAGATCACCCCCAGTTCCATCCGACTGATCAGCTGTGACAGCAAGACCTTGGTGGCGGAGTGGAAGCATCCATCTGGAAAGAACATCAGTCTGGCCAGCTGCAACACCTGTCAGGCTGTCGTCGCCATTGGCAGTGAACTTTACTATCTCAAGATACTCACTGGAGACATTAAGGAAGTCAGGCAAGTTCAATATTGGGTAGAAATAATGTTCTCAACTCCCTGATACAGATCCGTGGTTTGTTAGCACCAAAGTCATGCTTGTTGGTTTCATGTCAGTTGAAAGTGTTAATGACCTACATCAGAGTGCTTTCCTCCCAAAAATAACAAACACTAATGAAATACTATTGATTGCAGACTGATTTATACTCCTCACAAAAAAATTAAGCAACAAGTATTTTCAGTGTAATATTCTTATCAATCTCGATAGCATCATTTTTGAATACATGTTACTGAAAAGGTTAATATTGAAAGAATACATAACATTAAGTGACTTGTCAAATTGTTTTATCTCATAACATTGACAACATCAATCTCGAACACAACCACCCTCAGAAACAACATGCAAAATGTGTGGCATGAATGTGCTGCTCCTCTTCACACATGCACCCTGATTGGTGTAAACCTACCTGTAATCATTCCTCTGCCACAACAAGCTGGTCCTAACTTCATTTTTATGGATGAAAATGCCCGATCTATGGATGATAATGCCCGAGAAAGAGTTGTTAACGATGTTGTTTAGATCAACAACATCACACATATGGACTGGCCTGCAATGTCACTTGATCTGAATCCAATTGAACATGCTTGGGACATTATTGGTAGTCGTGTTTACGGTCTCCATGTTCACCCTCAGACTCTGGATGACCTTGAGCAGGCGCTACAGAGAGAATGGCAGAACATTCCACAACAGCAACTTTAAAGGCTCATTTGGTCAATGCAAAGACCTGTGGAGGCTTTGCATTTGTGCTCATGGTAGTCATACTCGTTACTGAACACTGCTTCACTGTCCAAAGCTGACTTGAACCTTAATGTTAACATTTTGCTCCATCAATGCAGCACATTTTGCACGACTGTCTCACGGGTACATGCTTTTGATGATTTGTAAGTCTATTATTGCTCAAAACTATTTCATTTCATTTTGCTAATCCGTGTACATAGGTTTCACCTTTCTATTGCATCATTCAGTGATTTGCAATTTCAATAAATGAAATTGTAATGAGACTACAAATTTGTGTTGCTTAACATTTTGTGAGGAGTATACTTACTGCTGTAGAAAATGGTTTCATTGATCCATGTTATAATACTTAGTATGTTTTACTGTGGTAGTTTTACCTCTTTCCACACTGAAATCATGTTCAAAGTGTAACACACTCACTCACTCACTCACTCATTGAAGCACAACCCCGGCCAGTGAAGATCCAGGTTGGAATTGATCTTCAGTAACCCATGCTTGTCATAAGAGATGACTAACAAGATCGGGTTCGGGCTCGCTGACTTGGTTGACACATGTCATCGTACCCCTATTGTGTAGATCCATGTGCATGCTGTTGATCACTGGATTGTCTGGTCCAGACTCGATTATATACAGACTGCCGCTATATAGCTGGAATATTGCTGAGAGCGGCGTTATACAACAAACCAACTGTATCATTGACTTGTGACAGTTGCAGTCGTGATTGTTTTGAAGATCATTGTCCTTTTCTTATTGTGCAAAGTGCTCATAGTATTTTGATACTAAAACTTGCAATAATTGTGGTATCACTTATTCCGTTAGGTCTTGATTCCACAATGAAGCTTTGTTCAGTATGTGACAATTCAAGAAGATAATTAATTAATCACTGGAAGTAGTGTTGAGATTTATATTTGTCTCTGCAGCCATGCCACCATGGAACATGAGGTGGCCTGTGTGGACATCAGTCTCACCAAGGTCGGACAGGACGAGGCAGAGCTGTGTGCAGTGGGCTTGTGGACAGACATCTCTGTCCGTGTCCTCAAACTCCCCAACTTTGATAGTCTGCATGTTGAGATGCTGGGTGGAGGTGAGATAATCACACTAACTACTTCAATAGATGTTTGATAATGATGACGTCTTCGCAAAATCACATTGTCAGAAAAAACAACAGCCTTCAAACTATGATCAGTTTTGTTAATATTAAATGTATCAGACATGAGTGTTTTTAACGTATGATGTTATTATATGGGTATTTATGTAGCGCTGAAGTCCAACCCACATGCATGCTTAAAACGCTTCGATTTTCCCTCGATCATTGGATGTCAGTCTCAGCAGCACATCATATTTTCAATCTCATTTCCCTGAGGAGCATACAACTCTTTCTGCCACTAGGCGCAACGAGTTAATGTGACTTTCCCATCCTTTCGAGGTACCCATTCACAGCTGGGTGGACTGGGACACATAGTCACAGTACTTTGTCTAAGTTTACTGCATATTGCTGTACCCGCATCCTCGATAATCTCCAGGGTATACGTTACGATCAGTCAACACTATACCCTGGATGCATCCACGGCTTGGCCCGATAATTATATTACCTCCCTTTGCTGGCTCCGCATTCTCACAGTAGCCAATCAGCTAAGCCGCCGTTACATCCGTTACATCCAACAAAGATAGCGGTCGCAGTTGCGAAGGGTTGTTCGCAGTGCCACTCAGATTTTTTTGGGGAAATCATACTGACAAATTGACAGATCTGAAACTTTCAAAGAAATATATAAAAGAACTCCTTCTACCTCTTTCAGAGTACCTCTGCATCAATTGTGTTGATAATAGATAATTAAAGAAGCGAAAGTGAGTTGTGATTGGTAAAGCAAGCAAAGGGAGGTAAAATAATTATCGGGCCAAGCCGTGGATGCATCCAGGGTATAGTGGAGAGTGATGGTAATGTATACCCTGGAGATTATCGAGGATGCTGTACCCGCAACTAACTGTTTTCATGTGGCCACCATCTGGTCATTTACCAACGGATTCGTAAGTTCTTTTAAGTACACAGGGTTGTGTTCTGTACACTAAGGGTTGTGACAACACTGAAAGATTCTGCACATAAAGTTGACTCCCTAGGTTTTTACGCCCGGTCACAGGTGGACTCGATCCCGGCACCTCCAAGCTCGCTGGATCACTAGCCTGGCGCCTTAGACAGCTCTCCCACCACGCCACCATTACATTGTACTGTTTCATTTAAATCTAAATTGTTTTGTGAACATTAATCATTTATAACATTATTAGTGGCTACTGATGTCTGATAGGTTTCATACATCTTGTTCTCCATAGGGTGCTGAGAATCACCATGGGTAGCCATAATGTAAAACCATGAGCATTCATTGGGTATCACTCTGTTATTGATCAGCTGTCTCCTAGCAGATACTATGTCAAGTTGTCTCACTCTGATATTCTTTTGGCAGAGATCATCCCCCGATCCATCCTGCTGACGACCTTTGAAGGCATCCACTATTTGCTTTGTGCTCTTGGAGATGGCTCTCTCTTCTACTTCAATCTCAGCGTTGGTGAACAGACTAAAGGTACACACTTTCTAATCACAAGGCTTCAGTATTTAGTACACAACAGGTAATGTTTATCTGAGAAGGGAATTCACGGTTAGATTACCTCCCTTTGTTGTGTTGGGATCTACCGGTTATTCTTTTTCAGAAGAAGTCCTCCTTAGGGTACATATAAACATTGAAATGTCCATTTTAAAATACCTACGACAGTTGTAACAATATTTCAATAAAATATTTTACCAAACAAAAACTCCCTACAGCCAAGAGCAGGTAACTCTGGCTGCTTACCTCGTACCTCACTTTTTATGCTGTCGTTGACTAGAATGGTCGTGCATGGTCCAGAGAACACACGTCTTTGCCTGATACAACGATAGAGAAAATGCAGGAACCTCCCTCTAAGGGTAAGGATAAAAAGGCTAAGAAAAAGAAGGGTTCTTCTTCTTCATCTGTATCAGGGGACACAGCACCTAAACGGGCGAAGGATGCAGTATCTTCGGTCCCTTCACCAGCCATTTCTTCCACATCACAGGCACCTTCACCTCCACATGTCCCTGTTTCAAATCCATTAACATTTGAACTAATCTCTGATCTTTTACAGCAGCAAATGGCATCAGTTCACTCGCTCATATCTGACGCGATGTCCGGTCTCCGTCAGGAGATGGTGTCCGGCCAGGTACTGGGGGGTGTTCCGTTTCTGTGGTGGGCAGTGTCCCCAACCTTAGCTCAGGCTCTGGTGCGGGGATTTCTGTCGGGAGTGCGTCTGCACCGAGCCTCGTCTCGGCTGTCGGCCACCCCTCCGCTATGGTCGCTACCACCAGTCCGAGCCTTGGCTCTGGGTCTGGGTCGGTAGTTGGTGCAGGTGCGACAGGTTCTGTCCCTGTAGTTTCTGCTACCCCCTTGCATGCCAGGCCATTCGGTGTCGGCACTGTTATGTTTGCCGTTGGGGAATCCCGTGTCGGGCTCTTCCTCGTCTCGCCACCGTGACTCAGTTTCGAGTCTTGGGTCGGGCGTACCGGGCACCTCGGGTCTGCTCGAGCCTCTGTCACTCTCCTTAGACCCCTTTGGACGAACCCTCGGAGCTTTCTCTAGATACAGACACTTCGCTCCAGGAGGATCGGTTCGAGGAGGCTATGGAGGAGGATGAGGGTCGTGGAGGGTCGGGTACACCTTCTGTATCGCTCGGTGGGTCCCTGAGACACGTGTGGGAGCGTATTGCCGCCGTCCTGCCTCAGGTAGTTGTCAGTGCTGGCGCACCCGACCCTACAGAGTTTCGCCTCCCCGGGGAGGCATTCGCTCCTACTAAGGTGGCGGACACACGACTACGCATTTTGCCTTCAGTCTGAACTGAAGTTATTGACCTACTCCTCTGTGGTACCAGGTCCAGGTTCGACTTGCCCAAGCTGGACCGTCTGTACCTCATGGGTGAGGCCGGCCTATATAACCCCCCAGTGGTATACGATTGTGTGTATGCGTCAGTTGCCCTGGGGAATTCGTCTGGTGGCTCGCTTGCTTCCGCCAAACAAGGCTGTCAGCTTTCACAGCCAACGCCACAGCACTCAAGTCGCTCCTTTGAGGAGCAGTACCGCAACGCGGTCCAGTGCCTCAAAGTTACCATCCATTCTGCCTATAGCTCGGTATTGCAGAGGCAATTAGTGGATGTGGGTGGGGTCGAGAAAGATGTCTCCCTCCACCTTGGCAAAACAATTGACAGAGGTCCGGTCACATCTGATGCACGACTCTATTAGTTCGTCGGCCTGTCAAATGATGTCAGCAGCTATGGGCCTCCGTCGCCTGTGGCTCTCTGTGGCGAGGTACTCTCCTGCCACGCAACAGGCTCTACTGGCGCTGCCGTTCCGGATGGGTTCTACCCTGTTCCCCGAGCAGCTACAGTAGTCCGGGAAGCCGCGGAGGCTGTAACAACCTTCAAGGACTCTAAGCCCTTGTTGAAATAGCCTCACATGTCTCGTGCGCGGCCCCTGGTTCTTACCTCCACCTATCCTTCTGCCTCGGCAAAGGAACCTGTGAAATGGGCTCAGCCATTACAGTCGTGGAAGGGTAGGGGCAGAGGCAAGGGCAAGGCTACAGCACCCCGTAAGCCTTTTCAGAGGAAGGGGATGTCAGCCCCGGCTTCCCAGCAATAATTCCTCCGGAGCCCTTGTCAGTACCAGATCAAGCAGTCGGAGTACTGCCGACGTCTGGTATCCATTGCCTCATACCACATATCCCTGTGGGTGCTCGACTTTCTCTCTTCCTGTTGGAATGGGAAAAAGGTCACCTCCAATCTCTGGGTCCTGTCCACGCTCAGGGAGGGCCACATGCCACAGTGGAAGCGAGACCCACCTCCCTTCTCCGGGATCCGTTGCACTCCAGTGCCAGCTGTCCTAGAGAAGGCAGACGTGCTCCGTGCGGAGGTCCAGTCATTACTGGACAAGGCAGCCATCGAGGTGGTTCCAGTGGGACAGGAAATGGCGGGTTATTACTCGACCTATTTCCTTGTCACCAAAAAGGACGGAGGGTTCAGACCTATTTTAAACCTCAAAGGTCTGAACGACATGATAGAGGTACCATCCTTCAAGATGGAGACACCGCATTCAGTGATCTCATCTGTGGAAAAGGGAGACTGGCTCACATCAATCAACCTCAAAGACGCGTATCTCTATGTCCCAATGCACCTTGAGTTCAGGAAGTACCTAAGGTTTTTCTTCGACGGGAGGTGCTATCAGTTTCGTGTGCTCCCCTTCGGCATCTCCACGGGGCCAAGGGTGTTTACCAAACTCATGCTAATTCCAGCGCAGGTAGCCAGGTCACAGGGCAGGTGTTGTCACCCGTACCTAAACGATTGGCTCCTTTGTGTGCTTGCCACTCACTTGAGTTGAGTTGCGACACATTCTGTGATGAGTATACTCACCAAGTTGGGCTGGATTATTTATCTCAAGAAATCAGAACTGGTTCCAACCCAGGATCTGGTTTTCTTGAGAGCGAGATTCGAGTGTCTCTGGACCACGTCACCAAAGTCAAGAGAGTTGTGTTAATTTCTCGAGTCCCCCGGGCCTCAGCTCGGACTTGACTCAAGTTGCTAGGCAACATGGCGGCAACGGTGGACATTGTATGGCGAGCGCGGTTGAAGATGCGACCCATACAGCAAGCTTTGGCTTGAATGTGGGTTCACACCCGGGGTTACAAGTTGATTCTCCACACTCCAGGGTGGCTAATTCCTCATTTACGGTGGTGGACAATGGCAGGGAATTTATCCAGGGGGATCCCCTTGGACGTCCCGTCGCCAGATCTCTCCATTCAGACAGACGCCTCCCTAACAGGGTTGGGGGGCGTGCTGGGCGACCTGTCAGTCTCAGGCCTGTGGTCACAGAGTGAGGCGCAACTGCACATCAATGTGCTAGAATTGAGAGCAGTCAGGTTAGTGTTCGAACGACTTGTGGTTCGTCTAGAGATGGACAACCAGACGGCGATGACCTATATCCTGAAGCAGGGCGGTACGGTTTCCCCGTCCCTCCTGCAGGAGGCGTGGCAGTTTCTGCTCTGGTGTAACCAGTTCGACATACAGGTGATGCCTGTATATGTCCCCGGAGCGGACAACGTTCGAGCAGACGCGCTCTCTCAGCATATCCTGGCCCCGCACGAGTGGATGCTAAATTCGGGAGATATTCGGGATTATCTCCCAGTTGTTCAGATCATTCCAGATGGATCTGTTTGCTTCTGGGGGGACGAACCAGATTCCGGTGTTTTGCTCTCTGATACCGGATCCGAGAGCCATCGCCTCGGACGCTTTCCAGCTCGATTGGACGGGCAGGGTTCTGTGGGTGTTCCCGCAACAACTCCTGATTCCCAAAGTCCTCTCGCAGCTTGCCACCCAACCAGCTCGACTTCTTGTGCTCTTTGCACCTCTTTTGTCGGCTCAAAGCTGGTTTCCGGTACTACTCAGGTTTCTGGCTCAGCCTCCTGTACTATTGCCCTTTCGACTGGATCTACTATCCCAGAACGGAGCGCCGCACCCGAATCCCTGCACCAGTTGCAGGCACAATTCTGGCTTCACGGAGGGATTCGACAAACGTTCAATATGAGGATAGATGGGCCTATTATACGCGCTGGTGTGTCAGCAGAGGGATTCTCGATCCCTTTTCTTCAACTGTAGTTGAAGTACTAGAGTTCTTACAGTCTCGGTTAGAGGCCGGCTTAGCCGCGTCTACTCTCCGGGGCTACTCCACGGCAATCTCTGCCTTCCATGTACCTGCCGGCGGTGCTCTCTTGGGGCAGCACCCTCTTGTGCAGCGCTTTTTAGCAGGCGTGGACAGAATCCGTCCAATCGTTCTTGATTGGATGTCCGGTCCTCTCTTTCACGATCTGTCGTCTCTTTCACTCCAGCTGTTAAGTTGGAAGCTCCTTTTCTTGTGGCGGTAACGTCTGGCCGGCGGGTAGGCAATGTCAGCGGATCCTGCTCTGACTGTCTTTCACAAAGACAGAGTCAGTATCGGTTGCCAGACTCTTACCGTCCTAAGATCGCAGGCACCTTTCATATAACGGCTTTCACTCAGCCTCCATCGTCCGGTACCTCTCTTCGACATGCTCACGTCTTAGATGTCCGTAAGACTCTCAAGGCTTATATCAAACGAACGGCTGCTATCAGAAAAGATAAGCAGCTGTTCTGCTGTTATGGCGGTGGTAAGGCTTGTCTTCCGGCGAACAAGCAGACCATATCTAGGTGGCTTGTCGCTGCCATTTGTATGAGTTACTCTCACAAAGGGTTAACTATCCCTGATGAGTTAAAAGGCTCATTCGTTTAGGGCAGTGGCGACATCTAAGGCATATGCCGCGGGACTGCCCATTGAGGAGATCTGCTCAGCGGCTATTTGGAGCCAACCGAGTACGTTCATCCGCCATTATCAACTGGACAAACAGTCACGGGAACATGCTTGGTTTGGCCAGACAGTTCTCACCAGTGGGCAGTATCGTGACTCTCTAGCCGAATGAGCTTTCGAAGTCACAATTGTTTTTATTTCCTGGTGTCGGTTTTATAAAATTCCACAATTTTTATTGGTGGTAGTTTTTACCGATTTTATTGGCTCTAGCGTTGTCACACGCTGTATCCACTGTTTTTATTCCCTGCACCACGCCTCGCTGGTTTGGGATTATGAATGGTATGTTAAGGACTTGTCCATACATTCCTTCCCATTTTGATGGTTGGGGGGTGGGACTTACGTCCGTCATTAAAATCCGCCAATAGCGTATAAGCTAGGCTCTTTTTACCCCGCCTTGCCATGCCCCCGCCTGATTGACATCAGCGGTCAGGTGAGGTGAGGTGAGTGTATTCTCTCTCTCTCTCTCTCTCTCGACTTCGGCTGTGCCTTCGATTGAACTAGGGGGTATGTTAGCCAGACAGAATATCGCTCCCAACTCGCCATCATTGGGAGTCTGTCTTATGCTTATATGTACCCAAAGGAGGACTTCTTCTGAAAAAGAATTGTACAAACCTGTAGAGGTTATGAATTCTTTGAAGAAAAGTCCTTCTTGGGGTACTGCTGTCCACCTCCCCTCATTCTGTCTGACACGTTCAGCATGAAAAGTGAGGTACGAGGTAAGCAGCCAGAGTTACCTGCTCTTGGCTGTAGGGGGTCCTTTTAGGGGCCCTATAGCGGTGGTCTCACTAAACAAAACAAGTTTTTGTTTGGTAAAATATTTTATTGAAATATTGTTACAACTGTCGTAGGTATTTTAAAATGGACATTTTAATGCTTATATGTACCCCAAGGAGGACTTTTCTTCAAAGAATTCATAACTTCTACAGGTTTGTACAATTTTACATTCCAAAAGTTACCAAATTATGACTCATGTTGTTGATCACTGGATTGTCTGGTCCAGACTTGATTATTTACAGATCGCCGCCATATAGCTGGAATATTGCTGAGTGCGGCATAAACAACAAACCCAATTATGATCCAGATCCTCGACTTGTCAGCCATGCTGGTTTCTTGTACCACTTTTATCTCCTAAAGTGGAAATGAAGTCCTCAATGGAGTGTCACTATTCATTAGAAATTCAAGGGAATATGGCATGAATCTTATGTACAAATACCAAATGGTTTTAAAAAGTTTTAATGTGTTTTTTAAAGAGACATTCGTATTTTTACCCACCCAGGTATTTTGAATGAGAAGAAGAAAGTCACCCTGGGCACACAACCCACTGTTCTGCGCACATTCAAGTCTCTCTCTACCACCAACATCTTTGCCTGTTCTGACCGACCCACTGTCATCTACTCGTCCAATCACAAGCTTGTCTTCTCCAATGTCAATCTGCGAGAAGTCAACCATATGTGTCCACTCAACTCTGATGGCTATCGGGACAGGTATGTGAACATGTCTGCCAAAGTCCTCACAGTTATGAATTGATTTCATGAGCTAGTATTCTTAGTTTACATAGACAATCATTATGAGCAGAGATTCCTGATGTGTGACAGAACTCTAGGATTCTGGGTTCAAATCCCTGATTATGATTATAGGTTTGTCAGCACCTTAAATTGCTCTTTGGTTTGACTGAATTGTGACATCATTAGCACTTACAGTCCATTTGGCTCAAAAGCGGACCGATGAATTGCAATCTAACTCGAAAACTAATAAACATAACATACTCAATGAAACGCTGATCATAATCAAAACATCATACCCACTCTGTGAGGTTTTTGCAGAATTTTTGTCCTAAAAATAATAAAGTTGTTTAACAAACTATCATTAAAATATTGACACAGTTCACTATTTGTTACGAGGGAGGAGTCAGGTGTTCGAGAAGCACGTTCACAGACAGTTATTTATTCATTAACCTGTGCTGTGCCGTCTCCATCCGTTCTCGAACACCTGGCTGTCCCTTTCTCTGCACTCCTCCCTCATAACAAATAGTGAAACTGTGTCAATATTTTAATGATAGTTTGTTAAACAACTTTTTTATTTTTAGGACAAAAATTCTGCAAAAACCTCACAGAGTGGGTATGATGTTTTGATTATGATCAGCATTTCATTGAATATTTTATGTTTATTTGTTTTCGAGTTAGAATGCAATTCATTGGTCCGCTTTTGAGCCAAACGGACTATAGTTTCACATGCCGTAAGATAACTGAAATTTGTACATGGCAACCAACCCAACTCACTAATGTCAAAATGTCTATGGTTTACTGAAGGAAGGTTTTGAATGTTAAAGGAGCCATGTTTGCAATACCCCTGTGGTTCCAGATCAGAGTCAATCCCCAGTACCCTGTGCTTGCAGCATGTGTTGTAATACACAGTGGATTGGTACATATAATATCAAACACTGGGTCAGGAATGATTAGTCACAGCCACCTAAACTGAAGTAATCAGATATGATCAGTGATTTTAATCAGGGCACTGTAATAGTGTTCAAGTCAGTGTCTTGTTACTCTTAGTTTCACCCGACATTTGTTACCCTAGTATGGTTTATCATATTAAGACATATGAGCTGATATTTTAACTCACAAAATGATTGCTGTTAACACAATGTGTTTTCTGTGTTGATAGTTTGGCTTTAGCCAGCGATAGTTCCCTAATCATTGGCACGATTGATGAAATCCAGAAACTGCACATCCGAACAATACCCCTGGGAGAGTCTCCACGGTAAGTCTCAATATCTGTACCAACAAATCTCGCTCAGTGCATGCAAACAAGTCTGTTGTTATGTTCCTGCTGCCAGTAAATCAACTGACGTTGTGCTCCTCAGTCACCACTTGGTAACTTTTTTGGGGAGGTGGGGTAGCCTAGTGGTTAAAGCGTTGGCTCGTCACACCGAAGACCCGGGTTCGAATCCTCACATGGGTACAATGTGTGAAGCCCATTTCTGGTGTCCCCCACCGTGATGTTGCTGGAATATTGCTAAAAGCGGCGTAAAACCAAACTCAGTCAGTCAGTCAGTGGTAACTTTTTGATTGATGATTCACTGGGCACATCTTGTTTCAGACGAATTGCATATCAAGAATCCTCTGAGACATTTGGTATCATCTCATTCCGAACTGACATCCAGGACAACCAAGGAACACGAGCCACCCGGGTCAGCGCCAGCACACACGCCAACAACATCAGCGTCAGCTCCAACGCAAAACTAATGACTGGATCCTCAACATCAGCATCGGAACATACATATGGGGATGAAGTGGAGATTCATTCTCTCTTGGTGATCGATCAGCATACATTTGAGGGTGGGTTATTTCACAACACAGGTATAGCAATTGTATTGAAGGGAATGTGCTCTATTGAGTCTGTGGTGTTCATAATTATGGAATACATTCAGGACATAAAGCCATAAGTCTGCATTAAGGCCACGTTGTAGTCAAGTGTCTGCATTCATGACATGATAAAGTCCTGTGTCTGCTCTCATGACATGATGAAGCCCAGTGCCTGCATTCATGACATGATAAAGTCCTGTGTCTGCTCTCATGACATGATAAAGTCCTGTGTCTGCATTCATGACATGATAAAGTCCTGTGTCTGCTTTCATGATAAGATAAAATCCTGTGCCTGCTTTTATGACATGATAAAGTCCTGTGTCTGCATTCATGATAAGATAAAGTCCTGTCTGTTTTCATGACATGATAAAGTCCTGTGTCTGCATTCATGATAAGATAAAGTCCTGTGTCTGCATTCATGATTAAGATAAAGTCCTGTCTGTTTTCATGACATGATAAAGTCCTGTGTCTGCTTTCATGATAAGATAAAGTCCTGTGTCTGCTTTCATGACGTGATAAAGTCCTGTGTCTGCTTTCATGATAAGATAAAGTCCTGTGTCTGCTTTCATGACGTGATAAAGTCCTGTGTCTGCTTTCATGATAAGATAAAGTCCCGTGTCTGCTTTCATGACGTGATAAAGTCCCGTGTCTGCTTTCATGACGTGATAAAGTCCGTGTCTGCTTTCATGACGTGATAAAGTCCTGTGTCTGCATTCATGACATGATAAAGTCCCGTGTCTGCTTTCATGACGTGATAAAGTCCTGTTTCTGCTTTCATGATAAGATAAAGTCCTGTCTGTTTTCATGATAAGATAAAGTCCTGTGTCTGCATTCATGACATGATAAAGTCCTGTGTCTGCTTTCATGACGTGATAAAGTCCTGTGTCTGCTTTCATGATGAGATAAAGTCCTGTCTGTTTTCATGATAAGATAAAGTCCCGTGTCTGCTTTCATGACATGATAAAGTCCTGTGTCTGCTTTCATGACGTGATAAAGTCCTGTGTCTGCTTTCATGATAAGATAAAGTCCTGTCTGTTTTCATGACGTGATAAAGTCCTGTGTCTGCATCATGGCGTGATAAAGTCCTGTGCTTTCATGATGAGATAAAGTCCTGTGTCTGTTTTCATGATAAGATAAAGTCCGTGTCTGCTTTCATGACGTGATAAAGTCCTGTGTCTGCTTTCATGACATGATAAAGTCCTGTGTCTGCTTTCATGACGTGATAAAGTCCTGTGTCTGCTTTCATGATAAGATAAAGTCCTGTCTGTTTCATGACGTGATAAAGTCCTGTGTCTGCATTCATGATAAGATAAAGTCCTGTGTCTGCATTCATGACATGATAAAGTCCTGTGTCTGCTTTCAGCCTGACCATCGATGTGATTGTATGTTTCAGTCCTGTTCGCCCACCAGTTGATGACAAATGAATGTGCAACTAGTTTGATCTCAGCCAAGCTGGGAGAGGACCCCAACACATACTACATCGTAGGCACAGCTCTCGTCTACCCAGACGAGGCAGAACCCAAACAGGGGCGTATCCTCATCTTCCATTTCAAGGATGCCAAACTGACGCAGGTGGCAGAGAAGGAGATCAAGGGAGCTGCATACACCCTGGTGGAGTTTAACGGCAAATTACTGGCCAGTATCAACAGTACGGTGAGTACACAACGAGAGTGGGTGTTGTGAAGCCCATTTCTCATGTGCCCACCCTAGCTTTCTGTCATGTTATGAAGACTTATTGCTACAGTTAACGGTTGTTTTCATGTGATATTTTAGATTTTTTATCAGGAAAGGTGTCCACTTGATTATTTTTCAAGTGTCGTAGGGGAGTTATTAACCAGGCTGCTTCATATGTGTAAGGTTAGCTGTCACCTGATTTGGTAAAGTCACTGTAGTTGTGTAACGATATGTCAGTACAGTATTGTATCAAGACACAAGACTCACAATACATCGATTTATAACTCCTATATCACAATATATACGATTCGTTACATTGCAAGTTGTATTGATGAAAAGACCTGTGAATAACAGCAACTTTAAACTTGATTTGTTTGATCACAACACAGATTTACTTACAAAATAGGGCATTTTGCGACCCTCAAGATCCGGGGTAGAATAGGTCTTCAGCAACCCATGTGCTTGCCATAAAAGGCGACTAACAGGATCAGGTGGTCAGTTTCGCTGACTTGGTTGACACATGTCATCGGTTCCCAATTGCGCAGATCGATGCTCATGCTGTTGATCACTGGAATGTCTGGTACAGACTCGATTATATACAGACCGCCGCCATATAGCTGGGATATTGCTGAGTGTGGCGTAAAACTAAACTCACTCACTAGGGCATTTTGCAATGTGTAAAGTGATTGATTATCCCTGACTTTCCATGAACTAAGACACCAGAAATTGTGTCATTTATAAGAAGCTACAATCCAGTGACTGTTCGCGTATCTTGTTCACACATTTTGATTATTACGTTGCAATGATTACAGGTCCGGTTATTTGAGTGGACGGCCGAGAAGGAGCTCCGCCTGGAGTGTAGTCATTTCAACAACATCATTGCCCTGTACCTGAAGACAAAGGGAGACTTTGTCTTGGTGGGTGACCTCATGAGGTCAATCACATTACTGGCATACAAGCCCCTGGAGGGAACCTTTGAAGAGGTGTGTAGGACTTTGATCTGTGTGTCCTTGATGGCAAATGTCATCCAACATCCAGCAGTTCTTGAAGTGAACATTTCAATTTCACATTTATATCAACATGTCTCCTAATTTTCATAAAGGTTTGCAGAGCTTTTCCTCTTTATCTCAATTTTTGTAGTTTAACCATGTGTAGATTTTAGTGATATCAGAATGTTTAGTTGTATGATAATGTTTTGACTTTACCGTCCAGATTGCGCGAGATTGTAACCCAAGCTGGATGACGGCTGTGGAGGTGTTGGATGACGACAACTTCCTGGGGGCAGAGAACTCGTTCAATATATTCACTTGTCAGAAAGATAGGTGAGAGATAGCTGCAGTGACAACACTGTTGACACTTACTTTCATTATGTACACATTATGTTCTTGTTGCCAGTGGCAATATGTCCCATGGAATAGTGAGGATTGAGGCTTGGAATTGGTCCCCATTCCACAATGCAAAGACACTAGTATGTCTGTGTAAATGGGTGGGAGTTACAATCACTTTTACGCTACAATCACTTTTACGCTACAATCACTTTGGGGAACCGGACCCAGCATCAACATATGCTGGTTGTAACAGGTCACTGGGTTTCATGGTTGATTGTGTGTCGCACTCATCAGACATAATATGGATTGCTGCATGTAATAGCACTATATGTTTCTGGTGTATTATTTATCCGGGCTCGATTTAGTGCTTTGTTACTTGCACTGGTGCAACCCAATATTACAAAGTGCAATCTAGTTATTTGTCTAACATGCACCAGGTGCAAGTCAATTTTTGAGAAATAAAGCAAATGTAATCTAACATTACAAGCATAATTATGTCAGCTCATTTTTCTTCTAAACTTTGAATAATTCAGTAGCATATTTCTTTCATTACATGTTGAAATAAAAGCAGTGCAACTGGAACGTGGCTGATGCATTTAGGTTTTAAGCTTAGATTGCATCTGGTGCAAGTAGCTTACCATCTCTTAAATCGAGCCCTGAATAATAGGTCATGTCATGTAGCTGGAATATTGCCAGGTAAGACATTAAGGAAACTGTCATAACATGTGCATGATTCGTTCTTCAGTGCTGCAGATACAGATGAAGATAGGCAACAACTACAGGAAGTTGGCCTTTTCCATCTCGGCGAGTTTGTCAATGTTTTCAGACATGGTAAGTTGATAAGTATTCACAGTGTTCCAGATATCTCGTGAAACATATTTGTATACATATGGTACACTATTAGAAAAGTTTGTCCATGGTTTTGTTTCTACATTTTCATTTCTGCATTCTGGAGCAGGGCAGTGGAAAGTACCAAATGAAGGTGGTACTGAAATAACTCCCAATCATTTTAGAAAGCTGATTCTGATTGGCTCAAGAACCCATGCATGTATTATTTAGATGAGGAATAGATTGTCAATTGTTAGACATTTTCTCAGTGATGTGCATGTGTAAACTTGACATGACATGCTTCTCCTTCATGTGGAGGTAGACAAACAGGTCACATTGTGTGTTACAGGTTCACTGGTGATGCAGCATGCAGGGGAAAATGCTACACCTCTACAGGGCTCCGTGCTCTTCGGAACTGTCAACGGCGCAGTGGGTAAGTACATGAAGCTATATGAAAGAATATATTTCATAAGCTAATGTTGGAAAGTTAGTGTTTGATTTTGATTCCATAACTGATTGTGAACTGAAGGGTATAGTTAAGGCTCCCTTTCCTGCCAAATTATTTGACTACCGGTATATTGCCCTGTTTGACCAACTGTAAACCAACTCTCTCTCTCACTGTTTAAGGGCTCATGGCACAACTGTATGTCTTGCCTGACTATAAAGCCTGTGTCACAGTCCACACAATGTTTCGACCCATGAAAATCCGGGTTAGAATTGGTCTTCAGTAACCCATGCTTGTCGTAAGAGGCGACTAACGAGATCAGGTGGTCAGATTCGCCGACTTGGTTAACACATGTCATCGTATTCCAACTGCGTACATCGATGCTCATGATGTGTCGAGGGGCGGTGGGGTAGCCTAATGGTTAAAGCATTGGCTCGTCACGCCGAAGACCCGGATTCGAATCCCCACATGGGCACAATGCGTGAAGCCCATTTCTGGTGTCCCCCTCCGTGATGTTGCTGGAATATTGCTAAAAGCGCCGTAAAACCAAACTCAGTCAGTCAGTCATGATGTCGATCACTGGATTGTCTGGTCCAGACTCGATTATTTACAGACCGCCGCCACAAAATGTTTCAAATAAATTATAGTTTATTATTGAGTCATGATGTCGATCACTGGATTGTCTGGTCCAGACTCGATTATTTACAGACCGCCGCCACAAAATGTTTCAAATAAATTATAGTTTATTATTGAGTTATCAATGACCTAATGCTGTGCAGCTTTGTGGAACGGGCTGGGGCCAGTTTGATGTTATGTGACCACTAGATTGAAGTCCTCTCCTTCTGTTTCAGGACTTGTGGCACAGCTGCCTCACGACTTCTACAACTTCCTACTAGAAGTCCAGAACCGTCTGGCCAAGGTCATCAAGAGTGTTGGCAAGGTGGAACACTCATTGTATCCTTTCTATGTTTGCTGCTGTAGATATCTCCTGTGGAGATTCTGGTTTAGTTTAGGCCTCATGACAGTTAATGCTTGTCTCCCTGTGTGGGTTCCAGGTTAGAATAGGTCCCTTGTGTATCCAGGGTTTGGCCTGTGCTTATTGGACTCATCGTTTGGATTTGTGGGTCCAAACATCCTATAGTTCTCATTAGGTGGTTATCTCCAGAACCTCTGGATCCAGTTTGGTGCCTTGATTTCTGAGGAAGTTTGCAGACCCAGGTATACAGTAGTACCGTGACCTTATTTTCAAGGTCACTGTGAGTGTTTCGCTAATGAGCTGTTTGTTTGTCTTCACATCCTCTGCATTGATTTGCCGTTGATGTGGATTGCTGGACTTCATTTCCAAGATAATAGGAAGCATCTGCCTGTTGGCTGTTCGTGCAGGAAATATCAGGACGTCCACATCAATATGCTTCCATAAAAGGAAAAGGATGGCTTTTTGTAACTGAAAATGATTATTTGGCCCTAGTCTAAACAGAACAAAATACATTTACCAGTATATTTTTGAGTAGGCTTTCTAAAAAAAGTATGACATTTCAGACGTTTAGTGTGTGATTCAGTATATCACTCTCATTACTTACACAGTATATTGACCCGTGAAGATCCGGGGTAGAATAGGTCTTCAGCAACCCATGTGCTTGCCATAAAAGGCGACTATGCTTGTCGTAAGAGGCGACTAACGGGATCGGGTGGTTAGTTTCGCTGACTTGGTTGACACATGTCATCGGTTCCCAATTGTCGCAGATCGATGCTCATGCTGTTGATCACTGGATTGTCTGGTCCAGATTCGATTATTTACAGTCCGCCGCCATATAGCTGGGATATTGCTGAGTGTGGCGCGTAAAACTTTACTCACTCACTTACAGTATATTGTGATCATAAAGTCTGGTTAGATCAAATTATCTTTTCATAAAAATACAACACACTGAACTTGTACCTGTCAAACCCTAGTTATATTTGGTTTTAATAGTTTAATAAGTAAATCCACTGTCAATATGAAAATGACCTTGACCTAATAAAGGTGGCGATCTTTCTACACTGAGCGTAAGACTGAGGCTTGTGTTGGGTTTATCGATGGTGACCTTATTGAGAGCTACCTTGACCTGAGTCGGGACAAGATGCAGGAGGTGGTGCAGGGACAACAGGTAACCATGGTTACACGGTACTAGACACAATTGGTTTTCCCTGAGAGAGGGCCAAGGGATTTTTATATCACTGCATATTCCTGAAGATTTATAATCTTAATATGTGATCTTTCAAATTTGGAGAGGATCATGATGATTGTATTTTGATAGAATCATAACTCACTGCTTTGAAAGCTTTGTTAATTGTTATAAATACTGCTGACTACTTTGGGCATGAGTGCAAAAGGCTCTGAAGAGTGCGTCCCTTAGGTTTGCCAGAATCCTAAGATCATTGGTTCAAATCCCAGATCTGCCTGGATTACCATGTGTCACCAAAGTGTTCTAGAGCTGCATTCTGGGCCTTTTGGAGATGACAAGTTGTAATATGACTCAAATGCTCTTCCTTATTAGAGTAATTATAGACAGCTTCTGATGGCAATGGTGTAATACCTATGTTACTGCACTGTAGATAAAAACAACCATTCAGGCAGTTATGTCTTATTTCACTCACGCTTCCAATTGCTTTTTGTGTTTATCAAGTGATGCCATGATAAATTCAGAACGTTTTCCTTTTCAAAATCAGCACTAGTTATGATAGTAATTAACTAAAACTTCTTGAGAGACAAAACAAGTTTCAATCTGTTACTGTTAGATCTGAATTGAATGACTTCTATTATACCATGTTAATGTTGGTCAGATTGACGACGGCAGTGGTATGAAGCGAGACGCCACGGTGGAAGACCTTGTCAAGATGATAGAGGAGCTGACACGCATCCACTGATGTGAAGCCAACTGATGTGGTAACAACAATACCAGTGCGGACTACACGCACGAAGCACTCAAATAGACAACTCCCGTAAGAACAGTACAATCCTGGGTGCAGCATGTGCTATGACTAAACCAGTGCTTTGAGACAACACTTCATTGTTCAGCATCACCGGACATCTTTGTGTTCTGCGTCTGCTATTGTGACCAAGAGGATATTTTGTCACGTGTACAGTAATAAAACAACAATATTGATACTGGTCATTTTGCTGCCAGTCGGACAACAATCAGGATGACTGAGGTATAATTGGCAATGGACTATGGCACCATGAGGACTATGGACAACCTTCAATTATGCAACATTAAGGAAACTAAAAAAAACTTCCCCGCAGTCAGTAGATTTCTAACAATTCATGTCATGATAGCTGTGTTAATGTATGTCAACAGTAAGGTTGCCCTGTGTGATATTGTACTCCAAGTGTCATTATAATACTACATTGAATCGTCTAGCCTTTTTCATTAGACTATAAAATTATCAGGGTTTTTTTACAAGTCAGGAAAAGTAAAATGGCTGAAAAGGGACCTAGGTCTTTCAAAGAATATTCACAGTTAGTCACAATTGTCAGACTTTGACATAATTGATATGAGACATGATTTCACTTACAAGCCGATTGTTGTGACTTGTTGAAGACAGAATAAATTCATTGACGGAATGTAGAAGTTGTTCCACAGTTATTAGAAGTTCTGAGGACTGAGAAAGTTATTTGCAACATTAAACCGTGATATTAGTCAGGTCTCGTCTGTGAAATGTTCGTGTTGTATGCCAACATCCATAACTATGTCAACAAAGAATTTGTTTCTTTGTGTTAATTAGTCACAGTGTTGAATGTAACAAACACTATAATCGTTAGTCAGTGTTCGAATTTAGCCAGAAGTCATGGGGTCCTTGTCATGACCCTCAATCCAGGACTTGTCAAATACTTCAAGATCAAATCTCAAGGATCCCAGGAACCAAATTAAGTTCGAACACTGCTTATTGTCTGTCAAACAGAAAATTATTTTTCTATAATTAGCATTTAAAACTACGTATAAATATAGTATAATCAGGAGAGTAGGTATTGTTGTGAGGTGTTTACTGTGAGGTTGACACGGGAAGAAGCTGACCGAAACAGCTGATACGTGCAGTTGGGGACTACAGATCACTTGTTTTGCATTTAATAGTTGTTTAAATGAATTCTGTCATGTAGTTAGCTCTTCCAGGTTATAAACAGTTAGCTTTTATGAATTCTTAAATAGGAGGAAGAGTTGAGATATTAGTAAGCACTACCACAAACTCCATTGTCCCAGGTAAGGTTAGCCCTTTCACAATGGAAGTGTGCAGGTCATTTGTTCACTGGTTGGTCCTGAAGATAAATATGGACTGGTTACTGTGTTGTTTAATATCTTTCAGGTGACGTGAACATTGTTCATGAGTGATGGGCAGTGGGGTAGCCTAATGGTTAAAGCGTTGGCTCGTCACGCCGAAGACCCGGGTTCGAATCCCCACATGGGCACAATGTGTGAAGCCCATTTCTGGTGTCCCCCGCCGTGATGTTGCTGGAATATTGCTAAAAGCGGCGTAAAACCAAACACAGTCAGTCAGTCATGAGTGATCCGAGTTATATGAGATTGAAAATACAAATTCATTAAAATGAATGAACCTCAAGGCACATCTACTTCAATAGGAAGACAGGGATGGAAATAACCAATTGCCCGACGTCCGAGTCCAGTGTTTTTTCTGTCGGGCAAGCAAATTTGTATATCACACTGTACCGGTGTCCAGTTGACTTTCCAATGGTAATTATGTTGTTTATTTAAAAAATCAGCAAGAAAACGGTCGGTATAGTGGAAAAGTTATCAGGGCAAGTGACTTTACATGTGCCACTGTACCGGAGTACACTATCAATTTTAAAGTTATTTCCACCCCTGAAAACATTTTGGTTGTTAGCAATTGACAATAACACGGTGACATTTTATGGTACTCCTCGGTGACAAAATGAAGGAATGGATCAGAACATCAACGAAACCTGTCATGTTCCAAGGTTCTGGGGAGGTGTATGCCTGTCCTAGGGGTGACATTTTCAAAACCAGAATGATGCAACCCAAAGAGTACGTCATGTACATATGTGTAATTAGACCTTTTATTATCCCTTGTGTATGTATATTATATAAACAGTTGAGACATTGTCAATACTTTATGGGCTTGAAACACCACGTTATACCTGTGATTACGTCACCACGTTGGGATGTAGTGGCGATGTAGTGGTGATGTGTGTCTAATTTTAGTTAGCTAATGACAGGGATCCGTTATAATTCACAGAAGCGTGCGCTACTTTGAACACCAGGGAACCATTGCCTGATATCGAAGTAGGGCATATAATTGGAGTTTGTGGCACAAATTGCAGGAGAGACGTGTTTTGGTCATGCAAGACCAGCAGTAAGACTGTGACTTGGTGTGTAGTTTAAAATAGGGGGTGCAGTCGGTCATCTAACGTTACGGGAGATGGAGTTGTATTAGACCTGTGAAATATTGACAATGGAGCTGACGATGCTCCACACAGCCTTCATTACCCTGTTGTCTGTTGAAAGATTCCGGTTGTATTCTTCTTCACTTGCTTTCAGCCACTTAGTACTAGGGAGGGTCGATAGTCAGGCAATCGAAGTCCTGGCATCTCATGTTCCATTCCCCACATTGGCACCATCTTGTATCCTCCGGCAGAGACATTGCTGGTATATTACTGGAAGCGGTGCAAAGCAAAAAATTACCAGAACACCATAGACAGAAATTAGAGTGGGGATAGGATGTAGGGTTTCTTTGTTGTAGATCAATATGCAGCCCTTGATAACAATCTTCGGCTTCTATCTAGTTCTATCAATCTAGTATTTAATTCTTAGATATTATCTGTAAATTTGGAAAGACTTCACAATTCTGATTTTTTTTCTAGTTTGTTCTTATACTATGAGATTGTTCCATATATTTTTTCCGATACATATTTTTCATAACTCCTGGATTAAAATAAGTGAATTTTTCACGTGAAGTATGGATTGTTTGTTTTAGTGTTTATAGCATACTGATCATATGGATACATGTCCATATTTACCAGTTCCATTTATTTCCTAGATGTTCAATTAAAGTCATCTCACAAGACTCATCTTTTATCGCCACCTCCTCGTCTTGAATGAAGAGTCGATTTGAATCACAAAGTTTAATATAAACTGTCAGATTTTCGACGTAAAGCATATCACTTAATCTCTATTACAAAGTAGGCACCATCCTGGATGAAGATACAAGAAAAAACTTATAATAGGCATGGACAGTCTTCCGATATCTTAGGGCAACGATAACTTTGAAATTATGCGATGATAGTTACCATTTCCTTATGTTAGATTTACAGTAATTTTAGGGCTAAGATTACGACTTTCTCGTGGACTCGAGTTCCTGACAAGTTAAGACAACTCTTTTCTTCACTTCTCTAACACCAAACTCCTGACAGTAGCAGCTCTCACACAGTCCCTTACTGTGGTAGGCAGCTTACAGTCATGCATGGAGTTGAACTTACTATCCACCAACTAGGTGTACAAACAAGTGACACACAATACTCTTCCCCCAAGCTAAGTTAGTTTGAATTTCTGTACCATTACAATCAAGATTTTTACTTTGTAAGTATTGAACGACAACGTTGTTGTTTTTCTGAGTCTTGAACCAGTCTGAATAAACAAATGTAAATTCATCTCGGAAATAATGTCATTCGTAACTAGTTTTTCCAACTGTCAAGACCAACTCATTCACAAAAATATGAATGTCACTACATTTTGGGTCAGAGATTTATTCGTAATGGCTGCTTTTACGCTGAAGGCAGGGATAATATCGAAAGGGTGATAGCAGTGTATGAAATACGGCCTGTCCGACCGCCCGACGGGCTAGATTTCTGACAGATGGTCTAAATTTACAGCTAGCCAGCCCGATGCTCTGATAAAATGTTTTTAGATATTCCATACATCTGAGTAAATTCACCATATCTTGGTGTCTGGTCTCATTAAATCCATTTTGGGCTAGTAACAATTTGAAGTTACCAGCCCTGATGTCTGGTTGGGGTTTTGGCTTATTTCATACACTGGTGATAGAGGTGTCATGTCCAGGGGAGATACTTGCCCTAACCAATGTGGCAGACGTGAAAAGAAAGGCAACAGTTTGAATTAAATGAAGCATCTTATCTCAAAATGGGATACTGTTCTAGTTTTGTGTACTCAGTCTCATTGTCTTTCTATCAAGCAAATGTTACTGGAGCCATCACCTTATCTACTTCCTGGCAGCCCAACCCTGGATGTTGTTAAGATGTAGAAGTGCAATAACCAAGTAACTCCCATTTTCCATAGCCTTTTTACAACTCTTGCATGAGTGACAGGGCTGTACTATTTTTGCAACAAATAGTTATGATTTACAGGCTAAGTTGTGTTTTGTTTTCATGAGAATTGGACTTTCTGTGTGGTTTCAGTTACTATGTTGATCACATACCAATGAATTAAATTTGTACAGAAAGATGACTTTTGTTTTTATTTGAAATATAGTTGACCACATAACAATTATGAAACAAGCCAAAAATGTGAGCCAGACTCACTAATGACCGAAACTCTCAACTTCAGCTGAACAATTAATAATGATTATTCTTGATAAAAACACGATATCTGTATCACACTTTGCACTGCACGTTCCTACTGACAAAGAAGAGACGACACAAATCAGAAAATAATTCATTCATTCATTCATTGAACAGTTATTGGTTGAACGAATTTGATGAGGGACTTTTCTCCAAGTTCAAGAGGTGAGGTGAAATTGGGTTTAACGTCGTGCTTGAGAATATTTTGCTCATATGACAACGTGCATGAGTGTGTATGTGTATGTGCGGCTGCTTGTACTAGCCCAGACTTAAGCTGGTTTGATAGTGCTAGCTCACTGAGATGCCATGCCGCAGTGAAGCATGTATACCCCACTCAGACACATTATACTGACTCTGAGCCGACCAGTCCTTGCTGTACCCATTAATGCCGAGCGCCAGGCAGGGACCAACAAGTACCATATTTTAACATGTTTTGGTATGACACGGTCGGGGATCGAACTCCAAGTTCAAGAGATGCAATTTGTAATGGTTCTAAAATATTACCTTGCACTGCAGCTTTTTCAAAAATTATAAGCTTGAAAAACAACAACAATACACTATATGTATCAGAATTAGCACTGTATGTTCCTATTTGCAAATAACCCACAATTCACTATATATGTATCGGAATTAGCACTGCATGTACTATTTGAAAAAACCCACAATACACTATATATGTATCTGAATTAGCACTGCATGTTCCTATTTGAAAAAAACCCACAATACACTATATATGTAACTGAATTAGCACTGCATGTTCCTATTTGCAAATAACCCACAATACACTATATATGTATCGGAATTAGCACTGCATGTTCCTATTTGCAAATAACCCACAATACACTATATATGTATCGGAATTAGCACTGCATGTTCCTATTTGAAAAAAACCCACAATACACTATATATGTAACTTAATTAGCACTGCATGTTCCTATTTGCAAATAACCCACAATACACTATATATGTATCGGAATTAGCACTGCATGTTCCTATTTGCAAATAACCCACAATACACTATATATGTATCGGAATTAGCACTGTATGTTCCTATTTGCAAATAACCCACAATACACTATATATGTATCGGAATTAGCACTGCATGTTCCTATTTGCAAATAACCCACAATACACTATATATGTAACTGAATTAGCACTGCATGTTCCTATTTGCAAATAACCCACAATACACTATATATGTATCGGAATTAGCACTGCATGTTCCTATTTGCAAATAACCCACAATACACTATATATGTATCGGAATTAGCACTGCATGTTCCTATTTGCAAATAACCCACAATACACTATATATGTATCGGAATTAGCACTGCATGTTCCTATTTGCAAATAACCCACAATTCACTATATATGTATCGGAATTAGCACTGCATGTTCCTATTTGCAAATAACCCACAATTCACTATATATGTATCGGAATTAGCACTGCATGTTCCTATTTGCAAATATTCACTATATATGTATCGGAATTAGCACTGCATGTTCCTATTTATGTAACCCACAATACACTAGCATTAGCGTGTTCCTATTTGAAAAAACCCACAATACACTATATATGTAACTGAATTAGCACTGCATGTTCCTATTTGCAAAAACCCACAATACACTATATATGTATCGGAATTAGCACTGCCTGTTCCTATTTGCAAAAAAAAAAGAAAAGATTACATGAATCCGGAAAAATCCATTCATTGTAAAGGTAATGGTTGAACAAATTTGATAAGGTACTTTCCCAAAGTTCAAGTACAATTTGTGATAGTTCTAAAAAAGTAGTACTTTGTACTGCAGTTTTTTCAAAAGTTTCAAAACCAAATTCGCACTGCCCCCTCTCCTTTACACAAAGAAGCTGTTTTCCAAATTCCAAAATGAAAACATTTTGACCAAAGCTTTGCAAGTCATTGGTTGAACAAACTTTGAAATTGTAATTCTTGAGAAAAAAACCCGTCACAATTTGCACTTAAGTTCTCCTTTAGACCAAGAAGGTGGTTGAAAACATTCCATTCAAATGAGCTCAGGTTTTTCTTCAGTTGAAAATATGTAAATTAATGCAACTCTTTCGAAAATTCCAAAATCAGAACCCCCTCTCCTTTAGACAAAGAAAGTGGTCCCCTAATTTAAAAACTATTTGTTGGATTGTTTTCAAGTTATTGGTAGAACAAAATTGTCTCCGACGGACAGACCAAATTCCTTGTAATAACTATATACAGCCAACCTTTTATGGTCATATCCCATGCCCAAAAATAATGTGACAATGATTGACATAAACATACTCAATATTTTATTGATGAATACAATCATAGGTTGACATAAAATCTCTATCTGGAGATGAATAAATACTAAAAGCTGATTAGTCCCCGCTATCGTGGCATGATTAATAATGCAAATTAACATGACCATCTGTGCAAATAAATCAAACGGATCAACATTCTCCATAGCATCTGTACACACTGCAATTGTTTCTACAAAAACAGAAGCTGAAGAAAACTGCCCAGTATGTATAATGTGGAACAATTCATGTCACTTGGAAGAAAATAGTACATATTCTGACAAATATTTTTCCTCATTAAATAAAAACAACACATTTTACATACAATGCATGTGTCACCATGGTGACAGGCTGTAATGTTTCACCCATGAAGTGAGATCCTGTAATATTTGTGCCCATTGAACACTACAATTACTTAAGCACTGGTCATTGAACATACTTCACAGGTCTGGAGTTCCAGCTCTGAAGACTCCACAGACCTTCTTGGACCATCTTGGACCATCTTGGACCATGCATGATTATCCAAAGTATCAACCTCCATTCTATTCTGTTATACACACTGGACCGATACGTGTTCAGATTTTCATTTCGGCAGCGACCAATCTCGCTCTCTCGTCTTCCATTAACAGCATACTGCATAGAGGTAAATAGGGTACAGACTGAAAACATGATACATTGGTTAATCAATTGCAATCTTTGACTCGGCATTTTGGCCAATTGAAAACATGGAATACTATCTGAGGGCCCTCTCCACTGTTGTAACGATACTCCTTGTGCTCACATCCCCTTGTAGAACATGACACCAGCTTGATGCAGATGATCAACAGGGCTCTCACTCACTACTGCAACTGTGCACAGTGTCCTGAGTTACGACAGTCTTGGCGTAAAGGTCACTTTGGAGACCCTCTAGATGACTTTCAAATAAATATATCACTGGTGAATAATGTAATTGAAAATCTGTTTAGAAAATACCATGCAGATCCTACAACGGTAAAAACAACAGTTTCTTTCTCAACTGTAGGGACATGATATAAATCAGTTGGGCAACTCTCAAAAACAACAGTTTCTTTCTCAACTGCAGGGACATGATTTAAATCAGTCTAAAACTCTCATAAACAACAGATTCTTTCTCAACTGTAGGGACATGATTTAAATCAGTCGGGCAACTTTCACAAATAACAGTTGGATATCAAGCTTAGAATCTATCTAAACTGTAGTGACATGATATGAATCATTTTACAAAATAATGCTGATCATGAAACGTCAACATCCAAATCTAATATTGCATGATTACGCCCATAAGTCTCACTGATCTGTCCACACAAAATTACATCAAAACAGCTCTGCATTGTATGAATCAGTCTTGACAGACACAACACAAGATTTATGTTCACTGATAACCTCAACCATCACGCAAAGTAACACGGAACAACAGCTACAGGGTAAACGGACTAGTGCTGTGTTGACGTCACTTTTCATCCTTAGTTGACACTACTGAGGAACATGAGCCCTCCTAAACCAATATCATTCTTCATCATTCCAGTAGATCCACATCCACTTTGTAATGGCCGTCCTGGATTATTCGAGGTATCACACGTCTATTCTATTATGAGAAATACCCTGTACAGATTCAAATGCAGCTGTGTCCTGTAGCACAGTAAGCACACAGAATGATGTCTCACCCGACTTTGCTACACGAACCGTTCAAAATGCCTCTTTCAAACAAGCCCTCAGTAATGCTCTGTATTCAACATCATAGCCTTGTACAAGCAAGACCTTGACATACGTTATCAAACTGGAAGACTGTCATAAAAGAACTTTCCGCTAGAAAAGAGCAGAGAGATAGGTGAGGCAAGTCCTATTACCACAGAACCTTGAGGTTACATTTGACACAGCATGCAAGAGTTCAGTTATTGTTATCACTGCCTGGTACACTGACGGAAGAACAATGTCATTGAAACCATTCTCAACATGACTGACTGACTGAGTTTGGTTTTACGCCGCTTTTAGCAATATTCCAGCAACATCACGACGGGGGACACCAGAAATGGGCTTCACACATTGTACCCATGTGGGTATTCGAACCCGGGTCTTCGGCGTGACGAGCCAACGCTTTAACCATTAGGCTACCCCATCGCCCTTCTCAACATGAAGCTAAGGTGGCAGGTGGGTCCAAGGTATCATAACATAATACAGGTTGAATACAGTGGATAATGGTGACGACAAATTCCCCGACCACATAAAACGTGACTAATTTCAAATCCTACTACACAGCCTTAACCCAACATCCATACAAACCATCACGTTATTTCACTCCATGCAAAAACCATAGACATGAAAAATGTCACAGCATCAGTTTTCTGTAGAACAAATCTCAGAAACAATCCATAATCTTTGCACAAGGACTGGCAAACTCCCATACTCTTATTCAGACTCGTGACCGTCCTCGTGGTAAGAATTTCTATTCTGAAGACCTGCCCTGATAATTAACCTTGCCTCAGTATCTCCATTGCCAATACTTCACAGATTGAAATACACTACGACTGTTCCTCCACGGCCAATGAATATATTTCTCGTGTTGTAGGACATGTTTTTAGTAAACTACTGAAACAAAACCGCTGTCAGCAATATTCCAGCAATATCACGTAGAGCGACACCAGAAATGGGCTTCACACATTGTACCCATGTAGGGAATCGAACCCTGGTCTTTGGCATGACAAGTGAACGCTTTAACCACTAGACAACCCCACAGAGAATAACAATGTGATGAAAATTATTGTTTTTGTTAATACTTTCAAAGGATATGTAAATCATCATTTGTGAAAGGAGTCGGGGCTTAGTATTTGTAGCAATGTGCATGCAAGGCTGCATGTATAATCCTGACTGAAGGCTACCCTTGTGGTCAACCAGGGCTGGTTATATTTGTCAGATAAAAATATCAATTGGTGCTGAAGGAATGCTGTGAAGTATTGACAATGAGCAAGAGATTGAATTTGGCTCATCACCACTTCAGGTAATATTTCAGTTGAATCACAAGTCTGCTTGATGTGAGTGGAACACCATAATGATGTACTTCTTTCCTGAAAACTCCATACACATTTCAGTGACTTTAGGTCAAACTTTGTGCAATTAAACACTAAACATGAAGCACACTATCCTGGAACTACTAAGGGAGGCAATCTATAAGTCACATACATAACAATGCTGAAAAGATCTTGATTCAAAAGACCACAATTCTGCAGTTTGGCTTCATGATGAGACATCATGAACCATGTTTCACAAATTGAAAATATTTAACTATCAATACATGGTGGAAATCATCAATAGCTTTGATGTTCAATAAATGAAAACAGTACCCATGTCTATTTACAAATAAAAAATATGGGTTCACAAAAACGTGATGGATATTGTTTCATGAACCATCATTTACAAAAGTATGTACATACAAAATTAGAGATACCATTTGATAATATTAACACATTGATATCATTATTCAAGTCTTTGCAACAACATGGATCATATATGGACAAACAGCTCACACAAAATGGCTGTGAAACTGTAGCAATGTAACAATTTGACATCCACTGGTTGATATCGATACACAGGCCCCTTTCCACTATCATACAGAGCTGTCTTAGCACTAAGATCACTTTTGGAAGAGGGCCTAGACCGGGAACAGGAATCCTCGGCTTATTATAGCTGATTAACAGGACTCCCTTCCACATAGCAATCCTAGTGCTACAGATGTCCAAAGCCAATGCTGCACTGTCCGTGTCAAGATCGTCTTATCGCTAATATCACTTTGTGGTAAGGGGCTCAGGTCCATTCTCATAAACTTCTAAACCATTCTGTCACATAAATATATCACTGGTGAATGATGTTATCATTGAAAATTGGTATATCACATAATATACACACCCTCTACAGGTAGGTCAATATGACAACAGCACCTGCAATAACTAGGTCACACCGTAAGGCTGCAAACGCCTGCTTCTCATTACCATGATTACATGGCCTAGCTGCATCCTCACCTATCTGATCTATTTCCCACCTTTGTCAAGGCCAAGTGACGTAATGCTAAAAACAGATACCCAATCAAACTGCATCATTCTTTCATGACTGAAACACGGCAGCGAAACCACCAGTACTCGAATAACTGTTGTCTCAAAAAGCATCAGAATGTCTTGAAGCATAATACTTCCTTCCCCTTTTTCAGTTCTCAGTGTAACATCTTTTCCAGCTCAATTGTCTTAGAAGAGTCGATTACTATAATTAAAATATAAAGTAAATAGAAGCTTGCGTAGATAAGGCTGTGGTTTTGAATGAAAATATCTACAATGAACTCAGAAAAGGCCTATAAGTTTATTTCCAGCTAATGAACAGACATTGTGCGCTAAGTTAGTAATGACAGACGTTAAGGTGGAACCGCCACTTCCAACACAGGTCTTACAATGGAGATATTATACTCTGGGCAACCTTAACATGACCCAAATCAGAAAACTTTGGAGTGTGTACATCTATATTGATCACACATTCATTACAAATAATAAGCCTGTCACACAAAACAAGATATGATCATTTTTAAGACATGTGAGGTCATTACAAGGTGAAGGTCACTTGACAGATATTTTACAAGGAGACAACCCACTAATCAACAATAGTACCAATATCATCGAGAATCATTATGTGTTACTCACATTAACAGGATCATAGTATGTCGGTACATTACGACAGTTATACAACACCAGCACATTGGCCACTGTGTAGAGGTACAGATATTGCATATTGAAGAGTGACACTGACAACACACTAAATGAACATATTGGAAATAATACACAGAATATCAGGAGACCGAACTGTGAGATACTGAACATAATGGATGCACCAATGTGAAAAGGTACGGACCATGATACCTTCATTGACCCGTTTTGAAAACAAATTGTAGAAAATCACAAAAGAGAAAAAAGATGAATTATTTAGAATTGCAAAATGTCAACATGAAAGAAAGGGGAACTAGTCTCCACACATTTTTGATTGATTACCCCAAAGAGAGCAGATTGGAGCTCAAATTTGCACAAACCACATTTGTTTTATTTAAAGGAAATGCTTTTCTTATTTTTCACCAAAGCCTTTGACCCAAGCTGGTTCTCACAGCAGTGTGAGAAATTTACGCTGGTCCTGTGGTTCCTGGCTAGTAAAATTTCATCAGGACCACTAAATGATAAGTTTGCAGTGGCCCTGGTGGCCAAATCTTTGAATGTTGGACCAGTGAAGTACAGACAGGACTAGTAATTATTGTCCACTCACTGGTCCTGTGGTCTAGTGGGAAATTTTAAAAGGTTTCTTTCCCTGCACAGCCATGTAAGATAGGCCAAAGAAACAGTAATTGATGGCCATGCTTCTTGAGAAGTACAAATTTGGACTATTTCACTCAAAATAGTTTTCAGCTCCACATTCTCAGTTCAAAACTTGAAGCTTATATATGGAGACCAGTTCTCTAGCATATTACCCTGACTGACAATTTTCACAGCAATATCTTTAGGCATTTTCATTTCTAATCCCAAACCATAAACCTTCTTCATTAGGCAATATTTAACAATGTCAACTGAGAAACAAAATGTCATCACTTGGTGTTTGGAATTCTTACTTTCCCTATATTTGTTTCGAATTCTAAATATGTGTTGGATAAAGACAGACCAATCAGTGTTTTACGAGACCCTTTCTGAAACAGAATCTCATTTTGTAATACACTAGACCAGCTCAGCTAGTCTTAGCACTTGTTTCTATAAATACATAAATACTCTATATACAATGAATTCTTAACTTACACACCCACAAACACACGTTTAATGGGATAAAATGCTGAAAAGTCTGCTCACATCATGGACATTTCATTGAAATCCACTGAGCCAAATCATTCTGATGCTAAAATATAGCCATGGTTTATGTGAAACAAAGAATCCAGGAATGACCTTTAACTACGTTTCCATGACAAAGGGCAGAGAAGGTTTTGAAATCAGGAGTAAATTCAGGTTCCACAGGAAAGTGCCTCAATATGTTTCTAAACAACCTTGAACCACATCCCAGTATTGGGTATTGGGAGGCACACAAATTGTTTCACACTTTCTGTACATTCTGGATACAAACATGCCTCATGACATCATGGAGCAAAACAAGTTTGCTGTTGACATGAACAACAAATCCATGCCACATTTCTGACCGGAAAGGTCAAGGTCATATATACAATAATGTAGACAAATAAACATTGAAAAATATATTCTTCCACTACTTTCAGTATTATGAGTGAGTGAGTGGATGGCTCTGGTCTCATAAACACATGATAAACATTTCTAATGCTTCTACAAGACTCATTTCCTCATCTCAACCTGCTGGCTCGAATATCTTTATCTTACTTTCTACACATTCATTATCAGAAATATGTGCTTCAGCAGACTTACGAATATCACACCTGAATAGACGCCTGTAGCACTTTTCTTAATCAGCTGCACACTGTATATCTATATAATAACGTGTCATTGCTAACAGATTTCCATCTCCATCACTGAACCAGAGACCATATAATCTATTATATGGTCTCTGCTGAAACCTATGTCATCTGTTTCATTGTTATCATTTACACATGTGTCATCTGAGGTCCATCTTCATCACTGACATCAATGGTATCTGAGGTCCATCTTCATCACTGACATCAATGGTATCTGAGGTCCATCTTCATCAGTAACACCTAAACTGACTTCTATCTTCATAACTGACAGATAGGACATCTGACTTTTCATCTTCATCACTGACACTACAACATCTGAGTTTTATCTTCATCACTGACACCTACAATAATGAGTTTTATCTTCATCACTGACACCTACAATAATGAGTTTTATCTTCATCACTGACACCTACAATAATGAGTTTTATCTTCATCACTGACACCTACATCTTACACCTACAATAATGAGTTTTATCTTCATCACTGAAACCTACAATAATGAGTTTTATCTTCATCACTGACACCTACAATAATGAGTTTTATCTTCATCACTGACACCTACAATAATGAGTTTTATCTTCATCACTGACACCTACAATAACTGAGTTTTATCTTCATCACTGACACCTACAATAATGAGTTTTATCTTCATCACTGACACCTACAATAATGAGTTTTATCTTCATCACTGACACCTACATTAACTGAGTTTTATCTTCATCACTGACACTTACAACATCTGAGTCTTAACTTCATAACCGACGTCTACAACCTATGACATCTGCATTTCTTTCACCGCTTACGCCACTAGAACATCTGAGTTTCATCTTCACCACTGACACCTACGACGTTTAAGTATTCTTCATTACTTACACCAACAACATTTGAGTTTTAGCTTGTCTGCCATATCTTCATCACAAACACCTATGTTATCTGTGTTTCATCTTCATTACTAACACCTACGGCATCTGAGTTTTATCTTTATCACTGACACCTACATTAACTGCGTTTTATCTTCATCACTGACACCTACAATATCTGAGTTTTATCTTCATCACTGACACCTACGGCATCTGAGTTTTATCATCATCACCAACACCTATGATGTCCAAGTTTTATCTTCATCACTGACACCAGTGTTATCTGACTTCTGTCTTCATCACTGAGACCTACATCATCTGTGTTTCATTGTATCACTAATACCAACGTTATCTGATTTCCATTTTCATCAAAGACACCTATTTCATCAGAAATTCAGAATTCAGAGTTTCAGAATCAGCAGCAACACATATCTCGTCCAAGTTCCACTTCCATCACGGTTATTGTGCTCCAGTTGTTGAACTAGATCAGTCTGTAGTAACACATTAATGCAATGTTCTTCAGCAGTCAGTCAACATCTGTCTGTCTTCATCCACTGGTTTGTTTCTCCTCTTCAGCAACAGAGTTGTGCGTTATCTGCGTTTCATCTTGCCCTTCTTCTTCATCATGGCCTTCCTCTGCAGCTCTTCCTGTTCCTGTTTTATGTCTTCCAGATCCTCCAGCAGTCCTAGCTTGGCACTGAAGCACACACACCACACTCATTACCATGATTATTTCATACCTAGGCATACAATAACACATCCATAATGGTGGATAAAACCAATTTCATCACCTCTAGGGAAACATGTTGTGCACTAATAACATGTTTTGAACAAATAACACATTGTACCAGTTAGTGAAATAACTCTTTTATGGCAGCTGCTTCTTAGAGTGACTTCCCTTTCTCAATGTTTACATTTGCATCAAGCATCTACTTTCCATGTGACATCCTCGTTAGACTAGCAGTAAAACTGCCGTCACCAGAGTCAAGTGGCCATTACAAGAATCATGATATCTACCCTCAAACCCCACTTAGACATCTATAATTTTGTGCATGTCTCTGGTTATGTCATCGTACCGTATTTTCAAATGGTTTACAGCAGACTTACTGTTTCCAAGATGAGGGTACATTTTGCTCAATTCTTGGGATAGGTTAGTGCCAGAAAAGAACCTAACTTCCCCCTTATTTTCCTACTATAAACATGACATGATAATTGAAATTAAATAAAAATTCAAACTGACAAATAAGAAAACAATTTAGCTGGAAGAAAATAGTTCAAAGTCCCAACAGTCATCACAAGTTTGATAGCTGAATGCTCATTTCGTTGGAGCTGGTTGTGACCACCCATCACAGTGAAAAGATGGGACTATAGGCAGTGATAGTATATAGAACTGCATTAATGGTGGTCACTGTGAAGAGCAGGATATTTCCAATCATGTAAAACAAATATACCCCATATATTACAATTAGCGACTAAAAGACCAAATGTCTGACTGGTATTTTAGAAGAACAGTAAAGGCAAGGTATTTTGGTATTTGATGTTGTCAACAGAATAAAGATATATACTGAAATGTTTGTTTATGCTATATGCCGGCAGTCTGTAAATAATCTACACTGGACCAGACAATCCAGTGATCAACAGCATGAGCATCAATCCACGCAATTGGGATATGATGACATGCTTCAGCCAAGTTAGCTAGCCTGACCACCAAATTGCCTCTTACGAAGACCAATTCTAACCCGGATCTTCACAGGTACTGTTTAGAAAGAAGAACTTGTCATCAATAAAAGCTTCTTGCCTTTACTGCCAAAAAATCAAGCATAACAACTTTTTAACATTTCCTGTGGATGTAAACAATTCTCCAATCAATTGTAGGACATGGAATAACTCACCTTCTTGCTTCCTCCTTCATCACTGTAGCGTAGTTGCTCTCCATGCAAGCCAGGTCATCATCCCTTATATGGTCATACCTGCAACCAATACATCACTGTTAATTTGTGTGCAGAACTCAAGAAGCTCAAATCTACTAAACTGAGCAGAGGACAAGTAAAAATCCAAGGAAGGTCCCAATGGACGAGACCGCCTCCGTGGTGTAGTGGTTAGAGCATCCGCCCGGAGAGCGGAAGATCGCGGGTTCGATCCCCGACCGCGTCAAACCAAAAGACGTTTAAATATGGTACCTGTTGGTCCCTGCCTGGCGCTTGGCATTAATGGCTACAACAAGGACTGGTCGGCTCGGAGTCAGTATAATGTGTCTGAGTGGGGTATTCATGCTTCACTGCGGCATGGTATCTCAGTGGGCTAGCACTATAAAACCAACTTCAGTCTGGGCTAGTACAAGCAGCCGCACATACACATACACGCTCATGCACGTCGTCATATGAGCGAAATATTCTCAAGCACGACATTAAACCCAATTTCACCTCACCTCACCTCACCTCACCTCACCAATGGACGTCTTTCATGAAAGTAGTAAAATGTAAACCATGTAATATTTGTGATTACACAATGCTATCTGACGTCCATCTTCACCACTAATACCTAGAACTTATTTCTATCTTTATAACTGACATCTAGGACATCAGTACATATTTAAGGTCCTTCAGAGTCCCATTCAGATTCAAACCAACACATAAGATGCTAGTAAGTGGGCAAACTACACCCTTCCTCAGGGACAACTGAACGATGAGGAAAAACAGTCACTCACTTCCGCTTGTCATATCCGAAGATCTGTCGTATGTATTTGGAGTAGTCCAGACTTGAAGGATCATCCTCATCCTCGCCATCATCAATGAAATCATCCATTTCTTCATCTTCTTCACTCTCGCTGGCTATCACCTGGCGCTTCCTCTTAGCTGTAACAAATTGACATGCACAGATTGCAGTTGATAGAAGTGACAAGGTGCATCCATCTTCAGTGGAGATATGGAGAGAGATGTCATATTTGAGTAAATAGTATATATTTATGTGTCATATCCCCACTTTAAAGCAAGCTCAAAGGGTTGCATTATAAACCTGTCAGTGGATCAGCATGTATTCAACTTTCATTCTCACCTCCCTGGGAAGAAGAGGGAACCAGTTCATGAACAATTCAATTCTCAAACCGAAATAGTGCTCTGTAGAGCAAAGCCAAAACCCTGAAAGCTGCAAAGAGTAAATGGCTTCCTTTATGATTATGTTAAAAGCAAACTGAACAGAAAGCTCTGTTTTTCTCACAAATGAGCAGTGATGAGATAAAATAGTAATTAGCAGCTTGAATGCATTGGAAGGCAGTGTTTACGAAAGCTTAGATTACAGCTGAATGGCCAATCAGGCTTTTGTTCAGAAAGGTCAACATCTGCTGGACTGCAAAACATTGTAATACAATTTCATTGGTGCCATATCTCCTAGGAGACCAGGACATCTCACCCTGGTGATATCTCTGGGCAGATCATGTCATCTCACTTTGGTGATATTTTCTGGGAGATCGTGTCATCTCACCCTGGTGATATCTCCTGGGAGATTGTGTCATCTCACCCTGGTGTCATCTCACCCTGGTGATATCTCCTGGGAGATTGTGTCATCTCACCCTGGTGATATCTCCTGGGAGATTCTATCATCTCACCCTGGTGATATCTCCTGGGAGATTCTGTCATCTCACCCTGGTGATATCTCCTGGGAGATTGTGTCATCTCACCCTGGTGATATCTCCGGGAGGTTGTGCCATCTCACCCCTGGTGATATCTCATCCCACCCATCTCACCCCTGGTGATATCTCCTGGGAGGTTGTGTCATCTCACCCTGGATGATATCTCCCAGGAAACTGTTTCATCCCAGAGATATCTCCTGTCATCTCACCCTGGTGATATCTCCTGGGAGTGATTTCTCACCCTGGTGATATCTCCTGGGAGGACGTACCTAGTGCAATTTTCAAGCGGAATGACAGTTTCTACTGTCTGCCAGCTGTCTCTTTGGCCGCCACTAATAGCTCCACCCTGGTGATATATCTCCTGGGAGAAAAACACATCAGCCTTATGTGATATCGATCTGACGAATTAACTTCTCACCCTGGTGATATCTCCTGGGAGATTCTGTTTTGTATCAAACCATCTGTCATGTGACCAATTTCATCCTGTTGTTTGGTGATATCTCCTGAGATTCTTTATGCTACTATCATCCCATAGATTTCTGTCTTCCTGGTAACAACTCAGATATCTCTGAATGGAGATTGTGTCATCCCACCCTGGTCCTGGGAGATATCTCCTGGGAGATTCTGTCATCCCACCCTGGTGATATCTCCTGGGAGATTCTGTCATCCCACCCTGGTGATATCTCCTGGGAGATTCTGTCATCCCACCCTGGTGATATCTCCTGGGAGATTCTGTCATCCCACCCTGGTGATATCTCCTGGGAGATTCTGTCATCCCACCCTGGTGATATCTCCTGGGAGATTCTGTCATCCCACCCTGGTGATATCTCCTGCCAATATGCAACAACAACAACAAACATAACAATGGCTGACAACTTACTGATTTGAGGTTTGGGATTATTTCTTTTAATCTCTCCCACAATTCTGTCGAAGGGATTTGATGCAATTGGTGACGATGGTGGTGATGGTGATGATGGTCCACACACCAGAACATTTTCATGTGTATCATCATACTCTCGGCGTGGTTTCTTTCCTCCATGGCCATGTTCATTCATCCGATGCCTCTCTTTCGACATCTGTTTAGTATGATTCCTATGCTTGTCTTTGGAAAAGTGTTGGGGGCTATCTCTTTGCTTGTCACGTGATACCTGTTCACGATACTTATCCTTGTGACCTTGAACTTTGACTGGTCCATCCCCATGTTTATTCTTGGACATGGGTGCTTTGTACTTGTCTCGAGACACCTGTTGACTTTCACGATGTTTGTCTCTAGACACTTGTTGACTTTCACGATGTTTGTCTCTAGACACTTGTTGACTTTCACGATATTTGTCTCGAGACACTTGTTGACTTTCACGATGTTTTTCTCGAGACACCTGTTGGCTTTCACGATGTTTGTCTCGAGACATCTGTTGACTTTCACGATGTTTGTCTCGAGACACCTGTTGATGACTTTCACGATGTTTGTCTCGAGACACCTGTTGACTTTCACAATGTTTGTCTCGAGACACTTGTTGACTTTCGCGATGTTTCTCTCTGAACATCTGTTTGGAACTGTCTCTATGTTTATCTTGCGTCATTTGATTAGGGTTTTCTCTGTGCTTGCCATGCGACATTTGTGGACTTTCTCTATGTTTTTCTTTGTGCTTACCATTATCCATTGTTCGATATTTATCTAAATGTTTCTCACTGCTTTTGTTCATCATCTGCCTATGTTTATCTGCCAGCCTTGAATCATATTTGGAACTGTTGTCACGCCTATCGAAATGTCCATTAGAATTACTGGAGCTGTGAGCACTTTTAGGATGGGATTTAGCAGACATTTGTTCCTTCACGCTCTGTGATGACAGTGAATGTGGCACATGTTTGGAATTTGACGAGGGTGGAATTTTCGAACCTGAATACTTTGAACTAGAAACCGATGACTTTGAACCCGAAAACGAATGAGACAATTTAGAATTCACAGCAGGGGATGGACTGGACTTATGCCTACTGGATGAACTGAAGCTTTTGGACAATGATTTCGAATCTTGACGTTTCTGCGGAGCCTCAACAGGATCTTCATCAGAAATGTCTGAAAACGATTCTGAATCAGAAGACACAATAGGTGGTGGAGGGGGAGGCCTGCCCTTGCCAAACTTCAACCAATCCTTGTATTCCTGAGTCTGTTTGCGAGCCGCCCTATCCTTTTCCTCTTGAGTCATCGGCCTCTCGTCTTTCTTCTTCTTCACCGCTGTCGCAGCTGCCAACACACCTTCTTTTGGAGCATTCTGTTTTTGTTCCGCCATTTTCATAATTGATGAAAAATCAACCGGTGCTCCCATTGATTTGGGTCTCTTTTTAATAACTGGTGGTTTAGGCTTGCTAGTGGGCTCGGTTCTGACAACTGGTGGGATCAGTTTTTCAGAGCGTTGTTTCTCTTGACGCTGTTTCTCTAACATCTTCTCTCTGTGCTGTTGCCTTTCTCTGTCATCTTTTGTAGAATGGAACTCTTTGGGAGATGTAAATTCTTTTGTTTTTTCATCTTTAGATATCTTGACCTCCTTTGAAGATTTAAACTCTTTTGCTGCAAGCTCTCGGGACATTTTCCTTTCTTCCTTTTCTTTTCTCCTCTGCCTTCGTTCAGCCCTCTCTTTTTCGGCTCTAATTCTATCTTCTTTCTCTTCTGTAATTTTCTGATTGATCTCCTCAACCTTTTTCCTCATTGCATCTTCTTTTTCTTTGCGAATCAAGGCCTCCATTTTGGCCCAGGCAGCATTTTGGGCAGGCAAAGCTGTTCGAGGACCTTTAAACGTATACTGCATCTGCTCCACATCTTTGGCAGGGTCATGAACTGGTTCACTATTTTCTGCATCAGGTTTGGCTTTCAGCGCTGTCATTGTGTTATCCGTCTTTACTTTGTTGGGTTTTGATTCCTTCTTCACTTTGTTGTGCGTTGATTCCTTCTTTTCTTTGTTTTTATCTTCATTTTCTTTCTTCCCTGAACTTTTGTCCTTCTGTTCACTTTTGCTACTTGAGCTGCTCTTCACGGAGCCATCACCACTTTTAGGGATGCGGAAGATCTTCTTCTTTTCAGCTTCCCTCAATTCCTTCTGTCTTTGTTTTTCTGAAAATAGATGGCATGGCAGGATGTACATTTCACCTGTAGCACCAATCCAGAACTACTGTCATCAAAAATTAGCGCTCAGTTTAAAGTATCCTCTTCCTCCTTGGAGTACTGAATATTTATGAACATCCAGTAATATTTATTGATTATTAAAAAGCCATGTATATTTAAATGAGGAAGGACTGCATTATCAAACTAGGGAAATCCTTATGATGCAGAATGTTAATGATATGTACACTGGCAAGAGAGGGAATCACTGAATAGAACATTTGTTACTTTGTTATATTCAATAACGAACAGGTTCCCCTAAGAATGGAGCATTTTGAAAGCCAAATTCCTGAAACCAGCTAGTAGTGCTAAGGATATATGATCTCCTCTCATGCTTATACATGAGCTGACTAGTCTTAAAATACTGGTTAAACTCATTAAAGTGGTCGGTGAAGATACAGATAACATAACTGAGAGTACGGAAACAACGAAACAAAGTTTTAAAGGAGAAAGGTGATAGAAATACAGCTATTGTACCCGCCTGATCCTTGGTCCAGTTGCATCATGTTATATGCCAAATAGTGAGTGAGTGAGTATGGTTTTACACCGTTTTTAGCAATATTCCAGCAGTATCACGGGACACCAGAAATGATTTCACACATTGTACCCATGTGGGAACCGAACCCGGGTCTTCAGCGTGACGAGCCAACGCTTTAACCGTTAGGCTACCCCAACGCCCTATATATGCCAAATAGATCTCACGATCCCAAACTGAGTCATGCAATGCAACTGAATGCAAAGACACAACCGTCACTGGTTTGTATAAACTACATTATCCCCATACTGTGGCTTTGTTGTATAGTCATAACCCATGTACATGTTATTATCAACTGAAATGAGTCTGTTCAACATCTTGAAAACTCATGGACATGACATGAACCTTGTGCACTAACTTCGTGTAAAGTCTACCATAGCCGCTGAAGTATTTTGTAGTATTCTGAGAAGTCTTATGCATGAAGTAGGATGTGTCTTGATTAATTTGTGAATGATAACAAGTGTGCTGCAAGTTGACAATACATATTCACAGGAGGGAGAGGAACAGAGTGTATATAAACCTGTGAGAACTAACGTGGGCAGGATAATCTCAGACATGATACCCTAAATACAATAAGTGTTCATACACAAAACCATTTGTATTCATACTGGTGGAATGTGAGAACGTAGAATTTATTCTACCTAAACTACACTGATGTGTACATACCTTTTACATGTCGTTCTCTTGCTTTCTCTTCCTGTAGCTTCTTGAGGGTTTCAGATTTTACTTCTTTCGATTTCCTGTCTTCTTTCTTTGATGAGGACAGACTTGTTGAAATCTGTGCAGTGTTTTCAAACTGAAAATAGACAAATATGCAGACCATTACTATATTACCAGATAAAAAGCTGAAACATCTCTAGTCAAAGGGTAGTACACTGAACTACATGAAAGCTTTTTATTATTTTGATTTTACTCCACCACAGGAACTCAATAATACCATGCTTTAAATATCAATACAGAGCTTTAGACATTATTAGAGCTGTATAATGAGGAAATACTTCACAAATGTGCTGACTGACTGCAGGTCTGATAATGTACTGATTACATTGAAAATATTAAAGTAATATGGTGCCCACATTCCAGAGAAGTCAAGTCTCACTCAATTTACTGGTTTATCATTTGTTTATACTGCAGTTTTTAAGCATGCTAAAGCTGATAACAGTTTTCAGAAAATAGCTGACTTATCCCAAATTATCAACTATCAAAAAAGCATCATGTTGTGCGGCTGATTGGATTTCTGCCTGTTGCACATATACAATGTGAAATTGATTTTCAACTTGATACAGCCTGCATTATTTTCTAAAACAGTATATAATTACATGATTAATGACTAAGATTAGAACGATTTTAAGAAGGTGCATATCTTCAATCATGAGTAAATGAATAGGTTTTTATGCTGCATCCATCATGCAGTTTGCACACCTAGTATTATTCTGTGGCCTTGAAAAACTGAAGCTTGGATTTATGACATTATACATTGGTCTATGATTAGTCTGTTGTGTACAACATAACCATAGTCACATCAACATAAGGACTGTACTGTATATTTTCTTCGCTAAAATATTTTCAAATTGCAACACCTTATTTTCATTATGGGTTCATGAGGTCATTTGCCATGTAAAAGTGTTCTGTTGGGACATGGACACTTTACAACCGTCATTCTTTTTCACCACCAAGAAGGTAAGAAGTTAACTTCTGGTTCAGCTATTTAGAAAACATTAAAAGGTTAAACAAGATATAAATTGTTCGGGATTAACACATTTTAAGTAAAAATTATTCACTCAATTGTCTTAATTATCAGCATATCAATGATAGAATGACGAAAGCGTCCTGAAACCAAAGATATATTTTCTTTAGACATGGTCAGAAAAACAATTTGCTCCACAGGAGTATCGAACCTGTCACAGACTGTGGATTGATAAGCCCAAGTCAGCAAATCCCCCTCCCACACGGTTCCGGATAATATGGCCGTATACAGCTGGTTCGGGAGTCTGGCTTTTCTTTACTCTTACCTGATGTTTTGAGACTTTCTCATTATCAGCAGCAAGGGACATCAAGTACTTGAAGTCCATGTTGGTACAACCTCAAACCATATCTTCAAAAACCTATCCTATGACCTCTCACTGAAAATAAAAATTCGGTCGCTTTCTGGGGCAAGTGCTTCTTGTTGACGTTTTCAGATCCGAGTACACGCGAGAGAAGTACTTCCGGTTGCAAGGGATAACCCAAATTTGGGAATAGACCTGTATACGAAATCGTTAAAAAAACAACGCCAGTGCGTGAGCCGTATTCAGTCACTATCTTTATCACAGCTGTTATAGCTTTACACAAACAGAAAAACACTTACACAAAACCAACAGAAAAACACATACACTAACAAAAAAAACCGTACACAGATAAAAAGTATAAATATTCATTAACCATATATAAAATGTATTTTAAAAAGCGTATGCACTGTACGTTTGTTTTTTCTCATAGAAAATACGAATTTTCTGTCTGCACTTTAGAAAGAATATAAAACTTATCAACTGTCAGTTACATTTACGACAAATGACTTAAAGATCTTGAGAAAACTTTATGCGCATTAGAAGCGCAAGACTTTACTCGTAAGTGTTGCAGTCTCCCTTAGTGAACATGGATTATAACATACAAGCACGAAGACGACAGCAACATCAATAATAATAACAAATTACGTTAGTTTTAATTTCGAGTATCACAGTTATCACAATAAACCTTAATTTCAAGGCAGGTTTGAATCAAACACGATTATATAACAACGTAATTAACCAATTAATTACACGACTAAGCTGAGTTTAAGTAGGTATTGTCTTAAAGATCACATCGTTTCATCAGAACAAAGCTTCAAGGAGTCATTCCAATTCACAATCAAATGCATACGTATCTGTTCTTTCTCAAAGCAGCTAGACACCACATAAAAGTGTTTATGACCCCTGTGATGACAACCCTCATTTCTACAAATCACACTTGAGTTCCGCCCACCAGCCATATGTCACCAAATATTTGAGTGCAACAGCAGTTCGGCCATCATTGAAGGCGATAACGAGCTGGTCAGTTTGTCACACAATCCGCCGATATCGACGATTTCCGGGAGACTCGGATGAATCCGATGATGCACTGAGTGCAGAACGTCTTGCAGTTGTGTTCGTGTTTGTAGATGTACAGAATCTCGGAGTCTTGATCATTTTCGTTACAGAAATAGATGGGCATTGGAAGTATGATTTCGAACAATAATATACATTAATGACTTCATGCATTACAGCAACATCACATAATGTAAGGCCATGATGAATTAAATGTAAGGCCATGGTGAATTAAATGTAAGGCCATGATGAATTCATAACCCCTCACCTCCAACCCCAACCTAGCAGCCTACCTCAGATCATTTGATTACGGTTGATTGTTATGTAAACAAACTGCCATAGACAAGGTAAACAAACTCCAAATAGGGCTGGTGTGACATTTCGTGTTTTAAAAACACCTAAACTTGTTTGTGTTATAACACATAAAATTGTACACTAATTAATAACGCTGTTCTCAAAAGGACAAATTCATTAACATGACTGTTGAAAATAAATGAATATAATTGCCTTCCAACTGTTTCTCTCGAAGAGACACTGTAAACTATGGTTATACCGAACACGTTTGGAACGAACGATATAGAGAACTATTTTGGGGTCAATGCCAGCTACTGTATATTTCAGTGGAAGTGCGTATAACAAAATATGGTTGTAACGAACTAGAGGTCCCTCAGACTTCGTTATATGCCTGGTGTACTGTATACCAGCAAGACGCGTGTAGAAAGTCGTTTCCTTGTTTATATGCCAGGTTGGATACCTTTAGACGGCACGTCTTGTCCCTGGATGACACGAGTTGGTCCATGAGTCCAGAATGTGGCGTAGGCAGGAAATAGACGAAAACCAGAAACGCACATTCTTAGGACATACGCGATCTACAGTTCATTTACTTATAATTAAAACACATTGAAAACATTAAATGTATGGATGATTTTATTCTGTATATAACAACGTTACTATGGATTTATAACTTCTTTCATATACTGAGGGAAAAAATAAAGGATCACATGGAAGGTCACGTGTTCCTTTATTTTGTTCCAAGGTTTCTTCACAAGCTTTGTATCGCATAGCTTGTGAAGAAACCTGGAAAGACAAATAAGGGAACACTTGTGCTTTCATGTGGTTTCGTATTGTTTTCCCTCAGTATATTTACATCTGTACGCCCCCACCCCAACCCCACATCACACAATCCCAAATGCACCCTAAACACATCCCGAAACCCGTGAACAAAGGGGCGGGCAGCTGAACAAATGGAGCTAAGATCACTTTGCTGATCGTAGCAGATATGGTAGCCCTTCGACACTCACAAAGTATTACTACACAGTTACGCATTCCCCGACACTACAATTCTCACATGACATGTGAGTTTATGACACATGCAGGTCGTATAGAGGTCTATAAGGTGTTTTGTTTCAACATACCGAGTCGCTAGCTCATCTTTGCAGGTTTACATGGTTCAAACCTATTTAAAAAAATAATTCCCTATGTATAAAGGATATGGATTTACGCCGCTTTTAGCAATATTCCAGCAATATCACGCAGGGGGACACCAGATTTGGGTTCCACACATTGTACCCACGTAGGGAATCGAACCCGTGTCTCCGGCGTGACGTGCCAACGCTTTAACCACTAGGCTACCCCACTGCCCCTTTGCGTAAAGGAGAACGTTAACATAAGTCGATCAAATTTATCCCATAACAACTTCATGTTTGTATCCTTGAACCAGCCACATTTTCCACCCCCTTAACATATCATTTTAATACTCTGATATAATATTTGTATAGCTCTGTGTGGACTATCGTGTCCAAACTCTGTCTTATATCAGGGAGAGTGTAGAGTATCCCTGCTTATATATATGATACTGCACCCGTGTTATAAGTCGTATTTCGATCATCTGATAGAAACAGATTAATTATTTCCATGTGTGTGAGGGGTCAGGTGATAAAAACAGTTTTAGTTTGCATTACATTTTAGTAGGGGAGCACATCCAACCCTTCCCCACCCCACCAACTGCACCCCGACACGTGATCCCTGTATCGGTCAACCATCGCTCGCTGTTACGTCACATTCTGCTGTTCACCGTAACACGTGAAATCCAGCATGGCTGTCCGGGCGGGTTGAAAGTCGGGGCCGCGACAGAAAAGATACCCCCCAGATATTGTCTGTGCATGACACGTTACGTAATACATAAGTCATTAGCCATTAACTACACGTATGATCATGGGTGGGGGGTTGGTTTGAAAACGGGGGTTATTTGGTAGACCTGTTGCTCCATGCGACGCTTTAATTTTGTAAGACCACGAGATTTACTCATATTACTCATTTGCATAGCGGACATTTTGAAATGAAAAAACACGCGTTTACATTATTTAAGCGTTACACATTTGATACGACTTTCGAAAATACTTCAAAACTATTAACCTCTTGTGTTTACGTAAGTTTCTAGCATGTTTTATTAAATACGACTTGATTCGTCAATCAGCGGGGTTAAAAGGGGTACGGGTCCAACAGCGCGAGTCTGTTGTCGCTTGTATCTATAGTTCAGTGGTAGTCGTTTGTGGTGCCCTAAAACCTACAATGGTCTTAAGTGCACAGTAATCATTAATAAACAGGAGTGAAACGTCACACGTGTTCCGCCCACTCATGAATATTCATGATTTCTGTGCACTTAAGACCATTGTAGGTTTTAGGGCACAACAGTCGTTTTCCAGTGATCGTCGCGTTCAAAGCAACCACACAACCATAATCAATCATATGCCTGCACAGGTTTCGCGAAGTTAAAGGCTGTAAAAGATACATATATTATAAATCATACATATACATTTATGTAGTCGCCACATTTTACAACGAGCACGGATTTTGATCAGACGGACCAGTAACATAAACTGGGGTTCGAACCTAAGATCGACCATGGGCTGTTTGCATGCCCGGGGGACGTGTAGCGGCCATAAAATTTCCGAGTCCGTGCTGGGATTCGAACCACGGACCTTCTTATCAGAAGTCGGACGCCTTGTCCACATGACCAAAGAGGTTAACCACCACGCCCTGCTACATACTCCCCGTCAACAGAAGGCACGTCCCGAGCCGCATAGTTGGGTACTGAGACTTATTTTGCTCAAATTTCATATGAACGTGCTCAGCCCCACGTTGGGCGCCAATGTAGCGGCCATACAATTTCCGAGTCCTGTGCTGGGATTCGAACCACGGACCTTCTTATCAGAAGTCGGACGCCTTGTCCACATGACCAAAGAGGTTAACCCCGTCAGCAAGCTGACAAGGTAAGGATGTCATCTGTGGGATGACTCCACGCCCTGCTACAGACGCAAGCATACCAACCGTACTTTCTTCAGGTTGAAATGTCGAAACTCACGCCTTCTCTCATTGAGTCCTTGGTTGTTTTAATCCTTTTTGACGGGGATTTGTGGATCCTTTTGTCACGATGTTGTCTATAAGGAATGGAGCGAAGATTTATCATTTTACTTTATATGCATCTCTCACCAAAACTTTAAACATAAATGGGATGTATGTGTTCTTGTTGACTTAGGGAGAGGAAATAATCGAGACTGGACCAGACAATACAGTGATCAACAGCATGAGCATCGATCTCCGCGACTGGGAAATGATGACATGTGTCAACCAAGTCAGCGACTCTGACGACTAAATCCCGTTAGTCGCCTCTTACGATAGATACGGGTTACTGAAGACAAATTCTAACCCGGATCTTCACGGGTCAAAAACAGATTTCTGGTATTCTGTATCCAACTTACTTAATGAAAATTGTTCAGAGATCTACAATATGAAAATTGACCTTAAACTTATTGTGAAGGAAAATATATATACCGATGACGTGTTTTAGCTATTGTTGCCTTCGGCTTTATTCTGTTTTTGTAAATGAACAGATGTGAAAACTATGTTAAATGTTAATCAGTTCAAACATTATCATCACAAGAGATCAACCACCTTGATCTGATTACTTCTGGAACGGGTTCGATTCCCCACATGGGTACAATGTGTGAAGCCCACTTCTGGAGTCCCCCGCTGTGATATTGCTGGAATAAGGAAAGTGAGTGCTGTTTAAAGGAAATTTGAACAGTATTTCAATCATTCCACGCGATTTAACTCAATGTTGAAGGCAATCCCAGGCAGGTTTTCCCTTTAGCCCAGTTTAGGTTTAGATCACCTTTTGGTGAACCGGGATTCGAACCTATGATCATTGTTATTTTTTTGCACGTCTAAAGAAAATAGACTGTTATTTTACCTCGGCCGTTTGCGAGAAGGAACGTCACCCTATGATAAACTAGAATCCGAGTTCGGGTATATGTACATGCGACTTTTAGTATATTTAGAGCGGTGATGAAACTTCCGGTTATGAAATTTCCGCTTTCAAAACGTCAAGGTATCACCAAACACTTGACTACGTACGTTTGATTGTCACTGGATAAACGACTAATATGTTCTGAGACATATTCATTACCATCTCAATAAAGCGATTTGAAGAAACGCTTCTAGGTGATTTGAGACTTCCATGTAACTTGTTTAGCTACCCTGTACTGTAGATTCGACTTGCTTTGAAGTGATACGCTTTCGGTTTGCATTTCAGTTTCTTCACTGTGAAAAATCACCCGAAAGAACAATATAGCTGAATTGTTCAAATACACATACACAACCTAAATTAACTCCTTTTTGACAATTTGAACAATGCCATAAATGATCCTGTTGGAATATCACCCGAACCAGTTTGCCCAACTGCCGATTCATTTGTCTTGAATTCGGTTGAATTCCAGTGTTTAGATGCTTTTCTACTTTTTGCGCTAGTCTACTACATAACTTTCAAGTTTGTTTCCTGCACTTCGCACCATCAGTCATTGGTCACCCATCCTTACAAAGACATTTGCGAAGCTCCATTTGTAAACAATATGGCTCCACAGGTTTTGTTCTGAAGCCAAGCAAATAATGTGCCCCAGAAATGCGACTGCCTTGCCGTCAGTATTCAAGTAAATATGGAGATCCCAATATTTCAAGTAAAGATTACGCCTATTTTATTTTTATATGAAAACTCTATCATGGTCCAACTTATTTCAGTGTTAGTATCAACAAGGGAGATACATTAAATGCCTGCTATTCAGGGTGCGATTTCGGTTTTATCCAGTGCCTGCACTGAGTGCAACCTGGCTCACAGGTTTGGTTGCACCTGTGACATTTTGGTTGCACTATAAAATAATGTCACTAATTGTAAAAAGTAACATAAATACTTGTTTAGCAGTGTACATGATGAATGATTCTGGTTCAGTTTTGCAGTACCTTTATTTATTAATGTCAATGATTTTGATATATGAGTACACAAATGTTTATGCTTGTAACAACTCATGTAGAGAGAAACGTATTACTTCCAGTCACATGCTTCCCAATTCAAACATGATGACAGCTATAAGATGTTGGAGGATTTATTATCATGATTATTGTTACCTGCACCTTGTGCACTTTGATACTAAAGGTAACCTGCGCCAGTGCAGATTGTAAATAGCTAAATCACACCCTGGCTATTGTCATATCAATTATACCTAGTGGTGTTCCGATTAATTGAAATAATCGAAGATTGGTCGCAGTGACCAAACGACCAAGCAATCGATCACATTTTCTCATAATCGAACATAAACGATTTTGGAACTACTGTTTTAGTCTTTGAAATACTTGACAATGGAACATATCTTAGAAGTTGTCAGGGCCTGAAAACATGTTTATTTCTTAGAAAACTCACTTCACTAACTGAAATGTCATGACTGAATATTTCTCTAAGACTCCAGGAAGTTTATGTTCATGATATATTAGTCATCACTTTAATGTAGCAAGTTGCAACATGTTATACTTTTCTGCAGTAACAACCTGGATAGGAAAATCTGAAAAATGATGCTAACCAATGTTTTTCGATGATTGTTCGTTGGTAATGAAGCAATCATCAATTGTGAGATTTCAACCAATTCCCAACACTAATTATACCATGTTTAATAGTTGTGTTATCATAATTTTATTTCTGTCCAAGGTTTACCACATTCAAAACATTTTGTCTAATTGTTATATCACCATATATATATTTCTCCATTTTTTCATCAGTGTTTGATGTATAGCACAGGGAAGAGCAAACACACATGACAGTGTAAATTCAACATCACCAATATTGATACTATCGTTTTGAAACACAAAGTGTTGTTCTATTGTTCTTGTCAAAAGTCAAAGAATTAAATGGAAATTGTTTAGGGAGTGTAATGGCATTTAGAAATTGAATGTAATCACAACAGGAAGCATTATGGGTAACAGCTTGTATAATGTCCACACATCACATTTCAGGGCGGCATCTTGCCCATGAATCATTCCCCTTTCAAATGGGCAAGAAGTACCCCAGAATGTTCTATATGGACAACAAAGAAATTGCTGCCCTTAAGAATTGTTCTTGACATTTGTGGAGCTAAATAATGTTCTATTTTAATCAGTTACAACCACACTCTCATTCCCTTTTTCTCCCTGGTTATCACTGTTGCTTTGTCAGAACCATAACGTCACCTTGGGTTTTCTTCCCACAAGACATGTAATATTTTTAACTAAACTAGTCAGGGATCATGATTGTATTCATATTGTAACCATTTAAATATAATCAGTCTTCACTACAACAAAATATCCCTTTAAATGTTCACAACACCACACTATTTTTGTTTAGTATTAAACTGGAATGCTGTTCATAGTGTTAAACACAACTCTGTAAACACAACACAACAGTGTAAAACTCATCCCCATTCAAACTGCAGAAACTGTTGTCCAGAGATATGATTTGAAAAAGTTCTTTTCCAGATGAATGTTTGAAAACAGATTTCAGACATGACTGAGCTCAAGGAGAAAGCTCTGGACCGGCTGAAAGCCATCTTTCCAAACCATTGTGAAGATATGTTGTCTGATATCGTCATCGCACTGGAGAATGATTGTGGATCTCTTACGGAAGACAAGCTGATTGTCCGATGTGTCAACCAGATCCTAGAAGGAGGTTGGTGAAGTTTGTGATGTTGCAATTACCGGTATTCATGTCTTCAGTGCTGCACCATGGCTGTAGTTGACATGCTTCTTTCCTTACAATTTGTCAATATCCAAGATATTTTTATGGATTAAACTTCTTTTATTTTTAATTTTAATTTTTATAAAATAAATTAAAAAGAAGTTTAATCCATAAAAATATCTTGGGACATCAGTGTACAACTTCTAAATGCCACTGAAAGACATCAATTTGTCAATAGTTTTGAAGCCATGCAGAGCTACAGATACTATTCCTGATTGCAAAATGTATGCAACATAACAGCCATGTCTCATCTGAATTTGAGTTCATTGTACAAATAATCATAAAGATAACTTATTTGAGTGGCATATAGAAGCTGGTATGATGAAAAGGAACTATTTGATATGTAACATATGTGATATTTGGGCTTACACTTTCTCAGTAAAGTACAGATTCTTGTACTTTTTGGGGGTTGAGTCCCATCTGGGATTCGAACCCACACCCTTAGAGTCAGGCACCTAATCGCCAGCACACTAAGTCAGACGCCTAGACCGCTCAGCCACCGATTAGGTGCCTGACTCTGAGGGTGTGGGTTCGAATCCCGGATGGGACTCAACCCCCCAAAAGTACTAGAATCTGTCCTTTACTGAGAAAGTGTAATCTGATATATAACGTATATTACATTTGACCACTTTCTAAAATGGCATTGTGTATTTCATATTGATATATAGGCGGAAAAGTCACATCTATTGCAATAAAGAATGTGTGAAGCCCTGGTGTTTCCCTGCCATGATATTGCGGGACTATTGCTAAAAACGTCGTAAAACCAAACTCACTCACTCATCACCCTACCTAGCCATAAATTATGGATGGTCCCTTGGTGTTAATTAGGGCTGCATATCACTGTTAGGGGCTCTTGCAGAATATGACTCTCTTGGAACAATGAGCATATAAGCTTTTGGGGGACTCTAGTAATGGGTTTCAGACCTACTGGCAAACAAGGATAAGTTGGACTGGCACAGAGAACGCGTTTATGAGAAGTACGTGGTTCACAGCAATGATCAAACCCATTTGGTTTGTGAAAGGAAGAGCCGATGTAGGCTAGTGCACGTGCATTGCATGACGATGAAATTTATTCTGCGCGTAGCTGCACATGCCTTGCTCATAAGACTCTCACATCGGTGTGGCAAGTCGCACTACACTTGATCGGGAGACAACCTGGGCCCCTTCGCTAACAATGGCAAGAGCCAGTGGGTGGCACTCATACATGCTAATACGGGTCAATTGTCAGGTCGGTGCTCAACTTATCCTTGTTTGCCAGTAGCACCCATGTGGGGAATCGAACCTAGGTCTTTGGCGTGACGAGCGAATGCTTTAGTAACAACGTTACCCCACTGCCCCAAATGGAACAGGTGCAAATTTGAAGTCACCTGAAATGGCTTTTTAAAGAGAACTATATGACGAAAAGATCTATTCACCTGTTCAGGAATACTCAGTAGACTGAAATGAAGTACATAAAGATTTTTTCTGGGTTACATCTTCTTTTTATTCTTGAGTACAACGTTTCAGGGCTTGTTCTGGCCCCATCATCAGGTAAAACTGAACTGTAACTGTTAACTCTGGCCGTGACGTCACAATGCTTATGACGTCACAATTGTCATAGCATTGTCAGTTAGCATTGATGAACAAGCCTGAAACGTTGTACTTGAGAATAAAAAGATGTAACCCAGAAAAAATCTTTATGTTCATCAAATATCATCTTCTAAAATGCCAATCAAGCATCTGAAATGAAGTATTTTTGAAGTATTGAAGACCAAAGAAAATATCAATACCTTGTGTGAATGATAGCGTACTAAATGATAAAAACTAAATGTCCTGAAAAGAGTCTGGAGACATCATGAATGATATTTTGCGTTATAACACGTCATTTCTGGAATTACACTTTCTCAGTGAAGTACACATTCTGGTACTTTAGTTGAGTCTCATCGGGGATTCAAACCCACACTCCTAATCGCCAGCACACAAAGTCAGCCATCTATCCACTCCACCACCACGACATCCATATTTAGACTTCAATTAATCAGTCCCTTGTCTTTTAACATTACGCTTTATGATAATGATGGATATCTGCTTTCAGAACAAGCTGCAGAAAAGAGACTTAAAGTTGCCAAGCAGGGAACCACTATTGCAGGTAACCCTGGTATTTATCTGCCTATAATTTCTTCCTGTCAATAATATGTAGTTTTTTCCCTATTATATTACGGTAAAAAGTAGGTGACCATGGTAACCATATCTGTATTATATAATAATCAATACATGTAAATAGTGTAGTTGTGGGGTGTTTTTGGTATCGTTTGCATTATATGTCGTCATTATATTCTCTATGTATCGTGTTTACGTTGTGTCACCATAGTTAATGTTTAATGCTACTACAGTGTATTATGCTTTGAATGGCTGTAGAACTAGACACAGACAAAATGTTTGTTGGCAGAGGCTAAGAAACAAGAACAACATGAACAGGCACCAGAAAAAAGGACAATAAATGCCCAGAAAATAAAACCAGGTAACCATGGTAACAGTGAACCCTGAAGTTACAAATAAGATGAGATAACCAAGGAAAAAGAGCAAAACTTGAAGTTACCAAAAAAGTCAGGTACCATGTTAGCAGTGACCTTTAGGTTACAGATTAAATTAGGTAACCATGGTAACAGTGAACCATGAATATCCATATGCAGTGGAAACCATGTAATTCTTTTATAATTTTCATGATCTGTAACCATGGCATCAAAAGAAAGAGATGTGGCGTAAAGCAATAATAATTATTGTTTTCATTCCAAAGATTCCACATGGGTCCTGTGTATGACCCTCATGAACAAATGATCTTCCAAATAATACTGTTGAAAGATGTTGATGGGTAATTTTCAGGAAAGCGTATGATATGCGAGAGAAGAATTACACGATCTCTGACGAGAAAAGACAACAGCAGAAAAGCAGGTTTGCGGCTGAATAGTTCACCTGTGTTGAAAACCTCGTAGGGATTCAGATCGAGATTGGTCACCAGCAAGTGACGCTGGTCTTAACAGATGACCAAATGTATTGAGTGGCCAGACTCCGTCATTTGCTTGATTTCTTTTCATTGTACCTGAGAGCATTGATGTGTGTACTCAATAATAGAATCAGTGGCCAGATTGCCTGGCCAAGACTTAATTATTGACATTCCTCCATGCTACAGCTGGAATATTGCTGAGTGTCGGATTAAATAACGATAAGGATTATGTGACAGGTGGCTGAAAATGGTAGTTTTAAGAAGTGAGGTCTGAAACACGTGCTACATTATTTGTCATGTTAGACATTTGTTAAGTTGTGGTGTAGCGATACAGTAGTGTATCCAGATACGAGGGTGTCTTCTAATTATGAACTCTCTGTCAATACACTTCCTTGTTCAGTGACCTATCTCTGTTTCTGGGTAGAGTTGGATGTTTCAGTATTGTATACCGATACGAGGGTGTCTTCTAATTATGAACTCTCTGTCAATACACTTCCTTGTTCAGTGACCTATCTCTGTTTCTGGGTAGAGTTGGATGTTTCAGTATTGTATACCGATACGAAGGGTGTTTTCTAATTATGAACTCTCTGTCAATACACTTCCTTGTTCAGTGACCTATCTCTGTTTCTAGAGTTAGATGTTTCAGTATTGTATGGATGTTTTCTAATTATGAACTCTCAGTCAATATTGTTCAGTGATATCTCTGTTTCTGGGTAGAGTTGGATGTTTCCGATACGAGGGTGTTTTCTAATTATGAACTCTCAGTCAATACACTTCCTTGTTCAGTGACCTATCTCTGTTTCTGGGTAGAGTTGGATGTTTCAGTATTGTATACCGATACGAGGGTGTCTTCTAATTATGAACTCTCTGTCAATACACTTCCTTGTTCAGTGACCTATCTCTGTTTCTGGGTAGAGTTGGATGTTTCAGTATTGTATACCGATACGAGGGTGTCTTCTAATTATGAACTCTCTGTCAATACACTTCCTTGTTCAGTGACCTATCTCTGTTTCTGGGTAGAGTTGGATGTTTCAGTATTGTATCCCCGATACGAGGGTGTCTTCTAATTATGAACTCTCTGACAATACACTTCCTTCTTCAGTGACCTATCTCTGTTCCTGGGTAGATTTGGATGTTTCAGTATTGTATACCGATACGAGGGTGTCTTCTAATTATAACTCTTTGTCAATACACTTCCTTATTCAGTGACCTATCTCTGTTTCTGGGTAGTGTTGGATGTTTCAGTATTGTATACCGATACTGAGGGTGTCTTCTAATTATGAACTCTCTGTCAATACACTTCCTTGTTCAATGACCTATCTCTGTTTCTGGGTACAGTTGGATGTTTCAGTATTGTATACCCGATACGAGGGTGTCTTCTAATTATGAACTCTCTGTCAATACACTTCCTTGTTCAGTGACCTATCTCTGTTTCTGGGTAGAGTTGGATGTTTCAGTATTGTATCCCCGATACTGAGGGTGTCTTCTCATTATGAACTCTCTGTCAATACACTTCCTTGTTCAATGACCTATCTCTGTTTCTGGGTAGAGTTGGATGTTTCAGTATTGTATACCGATACGAGGATGTCTTCTAATTATGAACTCTCTGTCAATACACTTCCTTGTTCAATGACCTATCTCTGTTTCTGGGTAGAGATGGATGTTTCAGTATTGTATACCGATACGAGGATGTCTTCTAATTATGAACTCTCTCTGTCAATACACTTCCTTGTTCAGTGACCTATCTCTGTTTCTGGGTAGAGTTGGATGTTTCAGTATTGTATACCGACACGAGGGATGTCTTCTAATTATGAACTCTCTGTCAATACACTTCCTTGTTCAGTGACCTATCTCTGTTTCTGGGTAGAGTTGAATGTTTCAGTAGTGTATCCCGACACGAGGGATGTCTTCTAATTATGAACTCTCTGTCAATACACTTCCTTGTTCAGTGACCTATCTCTGTTTCTGGGTAGAGTTGGATGTTTCAGTATTGTATACCGATACAAGGGTGTCTTCTAATTATGAACTCTCTGTCAATACACTTCCTTGTTCAATGACCTATCTCTGTTTCTGGGTAGAGTTGGATGTTTCAGTATTGTATACCGATACGAGGGTGTCTTCTAATTATGAACTCTCAGTCAATACACTTCCTTGTTCAGTGACCTATCTCTGTTTCTGGGTAGAGTTGGATGTTTCAGTATTGTATACCGATACGAGGGTGTCTTCTAATTATGAACTCTCTGTCAATACACTTCCTTGTTCAGTGACCTATCTCTGTTTCTGGGTAGATTTGGATGTTTCAGTATTGTATACCGATACAAGGGTGTCTTCTAATTATGAACTCTCTGTCAATACACTTCCTTGTTCAGTGACCTATCTCTGTTTCTGGGTACAGTTGGATGTTTCAGTATTGTATACCGATACGAGGGTGTCTTCTAATTATGAACTCTCTGTCAATACACTTCCTTGTTCAGTGACCTATCTCTGTTTCTGGGTAGAGTTGGATGTTTCAGTATTGTATACTTTTAATTATGAACTCTCAGTCAATACATACTGAGGGTGTTTTCTAATTATGAACTCTCTGTCAATACACTTCCTTGTTCAGTGACCTATCTCTGTTTCTGGGTAGAGTTGGATGTTTCAGTATTGTATACCGATACGAGGGTGTCTTCTAATTATGAACTCTCTGTACATACATTTCCTTGTTCAGTGACCTATCTCTGTTTCTGGGTACAGTTGGATGTTTCAGGTGTAGAACATGACAAAAAACAGATTCCTTGTAGATTTCAATTGTTTTTTTTGCTTCATTTATTTATTTTCTTTTAAATTTATCTTTAAATGTGAGAATTGGGTGATAGACATTTTTGGATGCGAACAGATACTGTTTAAAATTTGCATGGGTTACTGGAAGATCAATATTCTAACCAGGACCTTCACGGGTTAGGCCTAAAAAAAAATGTTGAATTCTGGTGCCGACCCTATTTTTTTTAAGTGGTATGAATAAGATAAGCTTTCCGATACCAATGTTTTTTCCCGGCACCGACAGACATCGGTCATTCTGATAGAGAAAGTCGACAAGATGTCCGCAAGCTTGATTAAATAAACAATTTTCCACATTGATAAATGTGTTATTAGTTTGTACTTTACTTCTAAAAAAAAATATGTAAAAAAATATAAATTCCTACCTACCTACCCTAAGTTTTAAATAGGTGTAATCGGAACCACAACATTTTTTTTATTTAGCCTTATAACAAACTAAAATTAGTGGTCACGATGCATTACAAGTTACGCTGGTATGAAATTGTGTGAATGATAAGATTTAGAATGTTTATGGAACTGTTCGACACACTGCTTTTGTGGATTTCCTAGTATTTCACCATTGGCAATAAATAACATGAGATTCACCACATTCAAGCTGAAAGGTTTCTGTCCTACAATGTACCGTATTGGCATATGAATTGTATTGCATCCATAGTATGAAGATATGTATACTATATTGCAACCCGTTGTATCGTTGCACTGCTACTGTTAGATCAATGTAGGGGGCTGTGGGGTAGCCTAATGGTTGAAGCATTGGCTCGTCACGGCGAAGACCTGGGTTCTTCACCAAACTCAGTCAGTCAGTAGATCAATGTATCTCAGTCAGTCAGTAGATCAATGTATCTTTGTGAAGGGACCAAAATCATTCAACATTTGCTAATCACTCACTCACAAACCTGACAGACTCATTCTTCAGCTACAATTATTGATTATTGAATTTATCAACTATAAATCATGGAGAGTACATGTTATCCTTTGTAATTATGCAGATACTAAAGGACTAAGAAAAGGTCGGTCAAAAAAGACCATGCCTCCAGCCAGGAAAGGTTTGTCCTGCAGAAACCACCATTTGCATGGCGTTCACATGTTGCACTGTTGCTGTTTATTGTTGTTTTGTTCACATGTTCTCCATGTTGAGCTTTTTGCGAGCAGAATGTTTATGGAAGCTTACAGATGGACATGTCTGTCATGTAGATTAGTACTGCCATTTCGACTTCAAGACTTTCCATTTTAAGCATCTTTTACAGGGAACACAGGTGGCGCAATTGTCTGATGTGTGGCAAAACATGGTACAGAGTTGTGTCCCTTACGTGTGACAGGAACCTGTGATCTCAGATTTGCCCTCATCATTGCTAGGTTTGTCAGCATTAGATGGGTGGGGATGGATCTAACGCCTGCATTATTTTGGGATTTCCTTCCACATCACACTGACCCGCTGTGATGTTACTGAAATATTGTTCAAAGTCTGGGTATATAAGCCTCTGGCAACTTGACACAGTCTGGGTATATAAGCCTCTGGCAACTTGACACAGTCTGGGTATATAAGCCTCTAGCAGCTTGACACAGTCTGGGTATATAAGCCTCTAGCAGCTTGACACAGTCTGGGTATATAAGCCTCTAGCAGCTTGACACAGTCTGGGTATATAAGCCTCTAGCAGCTTGACACAGTCTGGGTATATAAGCCTCTAGCAGCTTGACACAGTCTGGGTATATAAGCCTCTAGCAGCTTGACACAGACTGGGTATATAAGCCTGTAGCAGCTTGACACAGTCTGGGTATATAAGCCTCTAGCAGCTTGACACAGTCTGGGTATATAAGCCTCTAGCAGCTTGACACAGTCTGGGTATATAAGCCTCTAGCAGCTTGACACAGTCTGGGTATATAAGTCTCTGGCAACTTGACACAGTCTGGGTATATAAGCCTCTAGCAGCTTGATACAGACTGGGTATATAAGCCTCTAGCAACTTGACACAGTCTGGGTATATAAGCCTCTAGCAGCTTGATACAGACTGGGTATATAAGCCTCTAGCAGCTTGACACAGTCTGGGTATATAAGCCTGTAGCAGCTTGACACAGTCTGGGTATATAAGCCTCTAGCAGCTTGACACAGTCTGGGTTTATAAGCCTCTGGCAGCTTGATACAGACTGGGTATATAAGCCTCTAGCAGCTTGATACAGACTAAAGTTCCATGTTACTGTTTATACCGGCTGATATTACCAGCACTTCTCTGTGTACTAATCTATTTGATGTAAACTGCTAGTAAACTATATCTTCGTGTTTGTTTGTTTAACCTTGGTTACAAGTGACATCTATTTAACCTTGTTTACAGAATTACATGGATGTACTGAACATTTGTTACTTGATTATGAGACCACAGAATTTGGTGCCAGAGATAAATATTGCCTTCATGTTCATTGTCTGCTTCTTGTGCGAGTAGCCGAGTTTTGTTCAGGGATGAGTCCAAATTTGAATTCCTCTTGTTTGCAGGGATGAATGGGTGCCTTTGTGGATAGTTGTTGTAAAGTAACTGAATCAGGGTTGTCAGGTCCATCATCAGGTCCATCATCAGGTCCATCAGCTTTATCTTCAAAAGCAGCTGTTGTAGTAATGAGACTGTAGTTACTCTCACACTAAATAGGCAACAGTCTGAGATTTCTTTGTTGAGTCCAGGACTGGGTTATACATACATTTGTTGAAGACGACACTGTCACTGTGTCCACAAATCTCACTATGGGGAACACCAGAAATACCATATGTTACTGTAGATAAGCCGACCCCATACAGGGGGCGATCAAAAAGTATGTAGAATCACCAAGAAAACGATACAAAAGCAGTTATTTTTATGTTTTCTTTTTCGACATACTGTAAACGTATTATATTTCGCGCAGGTTTTATTTTCGCGCTTTTCGAGCAAAACATTTTATCGCGAAAATTTATACACCGCGAATAAACCTGTCATTCATTCTGTCTAGCCACGCTCGCCCCTGAGTTGTTACCATAACACATCACGTTTGAAGACAGAAATCAACGGGAATCTTAAAATGACGACTGATCATACTTAACTGTCGCTGTAATGGATTTCCCCAAACATAATTAAATAATGAGCCAAATCCCATTGCCGAATTAGCGAAAACAGCAATGTGTGTTGTGGCCGCCATGGAAATTGGTCACATGACATGGTTTGATACAAAACAGATTACCGTGAAACGACTCGGAAAGAAATAATACAGCAGTATTTTATTTATTCATTAAGATTTTATTCACCAGTACATCATGAAGCTTAATAGTCACTAAAACTCAATCATCTCATTCACAACAACCCGGCTTGTTTGAAATCACAAAGAGCTTCATATACAGTATAAGTTAATTAGATCAAATCGTCAGAATTGAACATAAGACTGATGTGTTTTTCATCTCTTCCGGGAGTAAACGGATTACTGTGTACTAGTAATCGCACAGATAGGGATTTCCTGTGAGTAAGCAATAAACGCCGCCTGACAGGTTAAGCCACTCTGTTTGTTTTCACTGCTATTAGTGGCGGCCAAAGAGACAGCTGACAGTTCCGGCAATTACTGATTGCGCGAATAATTGACCGCGCGAAGTAGTCTAAACTGTCAATTCCGCGAAAATTGCACCACGCGAAAATAAGTACGTTTACAGTATTATCTGTCAAGCTCAAGCAATTTGTCAGCTCACAATATATTGTAAACAGTACCAGCTTGAATATCCGGACACAATGAATATCCTTAACCACATTACCCACATATGTGAAATTTTGGATATGACTTTGCTAAAGATTCCTTCAAAATAAAATGGAAGCTTTTACAGTTAGTCTATGTACTTTTTTATCCACCACATAGATAAGCCAACCCCTTAACTTGACCCTTAAAATCAGTAACAAAATGGTATGTTTTGTACATGAGCCGACCCCCGCGATGGGTGTCCGGGTAGGCTTTACAATTCCACAGGTGTTGAATCAAACCTGGGCCTTAAGCATGATGACCCAAACCTGGAGTCTAAAATGGGTAACTTCTGAAACAATAATATGGTTGATAGGGTTTGGACACTATGGATTTTTCAGCATCGGTTATAATAGTGAAAGTTTTGGTATTATTTCCCAGGTTGGCTCCGATCTAGGTATTATCTTGAATAATAAGCAAATAAAAAAACCCAAAAATCCCAACCCTGTTACAATTGATATTTTTTCTACTGCGTGTAATGGTTGTGGGTAATGCCAGAGAAGAAAAGATATATTACAGCTACCATGGAAGTATGGACTGTAGCCACTCTAGTACACAGTGAAAGCCATTCATGGTGTCCCCTTCAGTGGCGAAATATTGCCATGAGAGCTGTTAACTCACTCACTCACTGTCTGTCATGTTTCAGGGAAGAAGGCCAGGCCTACAACAGAATACAGGGAAGAGGAGCAGACGGCTGCTGATGGTGAGTCCTGGTATTAGGTAGTGTCCCTTCTGCCTTGTCCCTGCCCCTTCTGCCTTGTCCCTGCCCCTTCTGCCTTGTCCCTGCCCCTTCTGCCTTGTCCCTGCCCCATGCCCTTGCCTCAGCCATGCTTTCTTGTGTTAAAGCATTTTAGATGCCTCCCTAAAATTATAATTTCTAAGTAGCTGAAACTTTGCATGAGTGATTATATCTGTTGTCTTATCTTAGCTGCTTACAAGGTTTTGATCTGATGTTAAACAAGGCCACCTCAGAGGCCAATTATTACATTTAAAACTTTGCATGGGTGAAGCTTGAGTCAAGCTTTATCCAGCCTCTGCTTTAACATTGTAGGTGTGGGTGAGGTATACATTCTGTAATAATTAATGTAAAGCAAAGTACATGCAAAAAGACTGACTGACTGAGTTTGGTTTTACACCGCTTTTAGCAATATTCCAGCAACATCATGGCGGGGGACACCAGAAATGGGCTTCAAACATTGTGCCCATGTGGGGATTCGAACCCGGGTCTTCGGCGTGACGAGCCAACGCTTTAACCATTAGGCTACTCCACCGCCCCTTTAACCCCTGAACACACTGGACTGCCACAACTTTTCTACTAATAATTTACAGAAAGTGGGATTCAGTCACAAACAGTTGTTTTTTGCATATTGTTGCCATGGAAACAACGACATTAGAATCTATGTCGAAGTGTCGCCTGTACAGAATAAAGAAGTTGTATATCCACAAAATTGTCCTCATTCTCCTGAAATAGTCATTGCGTCTGCTATGTCTAGTAAGGGTTGCTTTTTTGTAAATGATCGCCATGACCAGCTAGAAGTCTGCTGATGCTGTGTTTTGTAATACTCATTACAACAACAAGAAAATCACTATTTGCAATCAATAGTGGTGGTCCGATTAATTGAAATAATCGAAGATTGGTCGTAGTGACTAAACGACCAAGCAATCGATCATAATTTCTCATAATCGAACACAACCAATTCTGGAACACTTGTTTTCAGTAACAATATTTTTCACATGGTTGGTTTTGTCTGTTACATTTCGCAAGCACCGCAAGCTCGTTTCAAGTCATGATTGAATTTATCTTAAAGATTCCAAGAAATTTATGTTTCCAACATACTAGTCATCCTTTAAAGATGTGAAATTTTGCCAAAAAACCCCTAAAGGAACTACATGTTTTTTCCTTATTTTTATGTGCATTAACAAATTTCATAAATGATGTAACCATTTATTTTCGATGATTGATCGGTAGTAATGAACCAATCATCAATTATGAGATTTTAACCAATTCCCAACACTAGCAATCAACATGGTTGTGCTAAATTCTTTGGACCAGTTTTCCAAAACTATCAATATCTACAAAATTGTGGTGAACTTCAGAACAGTGTTTCTCAATGTTTGTAAACCTTGCTGAACTATGTATACATCATGCTCTTGATGACAACTACAAGCCTTCAGGTTCCAATATAGGTCTTGTAAAACAATAATGTAGTTAAATGTTAGTTCATTCACTTTAATGTGTGAATGCAATATAACTGCGCTGACAATCAGTCTGTTTGCCTGCCATTTACTCAAATGATCATGATAGTGCTATCAATGCTGTTCATGGTTCGTCTGCACCTTAAATTACATGCCGGTACAGTCGTTCACATTGGAAAAAACCCCATAATATTAAGGCGACATTTCTTGGGGCTTATGGTTTGTGATGTACCTGTGTTTGAAATAGTACTGTCAGTGGCATGAAACACCATTACTCACAAATACATGTGACAGCATGTGCACACATTGTGTGGTTAAAACCCTCTCACTCCCTCCACCCGACTGTTCCCCAGGCTCGCCGACCACCTCTTCCAGTGACAAGTCCAGCAGCACTGACCGAGATGCCCATCTCGAGGTATCCCTGTCCCCCAGAAGCTCCAGCTCCTACGGCCTCTCCTCCATGTCCTTAGACAACAGCGTTGACTCCAGCAAAATTGGTCTGAAAATGGGTCATGGTGAAGGTAACGCAGCAACGTTAATGAAAGACTGGTTGGCAAAATGTGGGCCCAGCAAAGATGGGAAGGATGTGAAAGATGGTGAAGATGTAACCAACAGAAGCCCCATTACAGGTATGCTACTACTTCCGATAAAGTTAAACTTTCAGATTGTTTTAGTATTTGTAACAGACTTTATTTGAACAGGGGACTTCTGATGCCAGGCTGTACACACAACCAAAGAGTTTTAGGAAGCTGGCAGGGTAAGGATATCAGCTTTGGGATGACTCCATGTCCAGCTACGCCTCGTTATAATGTCGGGTAGCATGGTTCTTCAGATTTTTTCACTCTGGTTTTGCTTATCCATCTGATTGTCAAAGAGTTGTTAGCAAGTCAAGACCATCTGCTTTTGTGGGAGTGACTTTGCACTGCTAACCTCGAGCTGTGGAGAACCATAAAGTCTAGTGAATAAACCATTTGCTCATCATGCTGAAGACCTGGCTTTCATTCCCTCATGGGTACAATGTGTGCTAGAATATTGCTAAAAGTGACGTAAAACTCAATCAATCAATGTAACATGCTCAGTGTTTAGATGCGTTTGAAGAATGTCACATTTTTATCACTTAGTATGTTTTCTTTGTTGTTTAATGGGACTATTAGCAATATTCCATGGTTGTATGTACAAGATACGTCTGGACCAGACAACCCAGTGATTGACATCATGAGCATTGAACTGGGCAAATGGGATACGATACCAAATTGCTGAATCAGACCACCTGATCCATGGAATATTGGTGACTGAAGTGTGAAGCAATATTCATTCGTATACGAAATATTTAGAAGGAATATTTCATATTGTGAAATACTATTGAATGTTTGCTACTGTGTAATCAATGTCTCCCCAGTACTCCATACATTGCCTATATAGTCTTCTTCAAATCATGGCTTTCACCCTACTTCTCAGATGCACACAACTCATTGCCTATTTTAACTGCTATATTGGAGAGATAATCTTTCTTCACTCGGGGCAGTGGGGTAGCCTAGTGGGTAAAGCGTTGGCTCGTCACGCCGAAGACCCGGGTTCGAATCCCCACATGGGTACAATGTGTGAAGCCCATTTCTGGTGTCCCCCGCCGTGATGTTGCTGGAATATTGCTAAAAGCGGCGTAAAACCAAACTCAGTCAGTCAGTCTTCACTCACCCCCTCTACCTCCTTTAAATAATATTAATGGCCTTTTCTCAGAAAACAGCTCATTCCAGATTTTCCAACATAAAACATAAAACTAAGCATGGGGACTATGTAGGCTCTGGATGTGGTTGTCTGAGATGTCCTGTTTCCCAGGTGATGAAGGGGAGACCACTCAGTCGTCTGCTGATGGGAGATTGACTCCAACCTTCTCTGAACTCGCCAATTCCAGAGATGGACTGCACAGTGATATTTTCAACTCTGACATCCCATTCTCCCCCGCACCATCTACTACTGACGCATGTTCCAATTCCGACCTGGAAATAATTTCTCTTGGGTCCACTGCTGGTGCAAAGTCTAGGGACACTTGGTCTCAGGAGTCACAATGTGGAGGTCGTGACACGTCATCCAATGAAGGTCTGGACTCAATAGACAAGTCAAATGGCAATAGTACTGAGTGTGACAATGAGGCTAAGAAATTAGACATGGATGTTGTGGATATTGCTGAAGAAGCTTCCGGTTCAGGAACTGCATCTGCACCATCAAACCCTGTCCCGAGTCACCAAAGTATGAACACTACTGAAGATAGTTCTGAGAATGAAAGTGTCATCGATATATCAGATAGTGTTGATAGTTTATCTGACAGTGTTATTAACATCAATGACACACCAAGAAGGAAGGACAGTGGTGTTATAGACATTTCTGACATTGTTGAACTGGAGTCACCGAGGCGGCTACCTCAGTTGTTGGACTCTGGGTTCAATAGCTCTCGAAAGGTTTGTCAATCGGAAGACATGCCGATTGACCCGCTTGACCTTAGTGTGACAGACATGGATGATACAGACACTAGCATCACTGAAGAAGGTGCAGGTGATCAGGCGGAATTAACATCTGTAGACAGACTCCAGACATCTGATTCTGTGACCAATCAGATAAGACACGAACACGTCACTGACATACCCGCTATTGCCACTTCTGAAGTCGTAAAGGCTGTAGGCCTTACTACATCAAAGCAGAAACCTTGTGGTGCGAAAGAAACTATGGGCCTAAGCGACCATGTTTTGGTCTCAGATAATATGGCAATGGAGCAGGATGATCAAAAACAAATTGTCAACAAACAGAATAAAGTTGCTGAATTTTCAAAGACTAAAGGTAAACATCCATCATGTGTCACAGTAGATTCAGAGTCAGAATCCGAGTTTTACATCAGTTCCTCTGAGTCAGATGATCCAGAGGATTCCAGTGAGCAGACGCTGTCTGCTTCTGCGTCTGCTTCTGCGTCTGCTTCTACTTCAGTGTCTGTGTCTGCTTGTGCATCTGTGTCGGTGTCTACATCTGCGTCTACTTCAGTGTCTGCTTCTTTGGGGACAAATTCCAGGCAGAACATTGCTGTTCAGATAGCTCAGGTTTCATCAAGTTCCCCAGATGTTGTATATCTTGGGAAACAGAAAGCTGTCCCAACTCCAGTCCCTCCAGTAATTTTAGGCAAGACAGTGACAACTTGTGACACTGGGAACTATAAGGAATTAAAACATAAATATCACAGGATGAAAAATGTAAGGAAACAACTTTTGTCTGACAAAAGTAAGGCAGATCCTGTTTATTGTAAAAAGATTCATGAAACCTGTGAGCAGCTAAAAAAGGAAATAAGAAAAAAGAAACATGACCGACGGAAAAAGGTAGAGCAATATATTAAATCTTTAAAAGTGCACAAAATTGATATAGTTGATGGTTCAACTTTGCGGGTCACTAATACAAAGACTGACAAACCAGCTGTCAGAAGAACCACTTCTGTCTCACATCCTACACAAGCACATCCAACAAATAATTCCCAATCCAGTTCTGCGCTGTCTTTTATGAAAATAATAGGAGAAGCTAGAAAACTTCTTACTGGAAAAGATAGCACAGAATCAATTAAGGAGAGACAATCTTCACAAAATTCACTCCTGCCTCCAAATTTGTCACTCAGCACTGCTGTGACAACATGCACCACCGTCGCCTCAAACCTGTTCAGTGCCTTACTACCTCGGAATGTGTGAATCCATCACTGCCCAATTCTGCGTCTGCAACCAAAGGACCTAACATGGCTACAGCCACCACAGGACCTAAAGCGCCAAAAGGTGCCAAACATCCGGTGGGTCCTGTTGCTTTAGCTGTCAGCTCTGCTTCTCCCTGCAATCCTGCTGCAGTACTGGCCAAACATACAAAGACCCCAGCTTGTCTTCTAAACAAATCCTCAGCAAGTGTGTCTCATGCCCAATTCATAACTGTTCCTACAGCAACAACAGCAACAAGAACAACAACACCTACCTCAACAGCAAGTACAGTGTCAAAGGAACTGGACACAGAACTACAGCAAGTGGTAAGAGCCTTGGTTTTAAGTAATACTTCAACAAATATAGCTCCTTTTTCTATTCTGTGATCGTTTCTGTTTAAGTTCAAACTATTCGAATCAACCTCATGTTCTGGAATGTTGGGCATATTGTGTAGTCAACGTAGAGCTAGGTTACGTGTTGATATTTCTGTACTAAGTATAATGTGCACAGAATCCTTGAAACATTTTAAAAATATACCATACAAAATTGTAGAGTATAAAATAAAATACCGCCTTTCAATTTTTAATAATTGTTGTACTGTGACTGCAACCTGACCCTTTTTTCCAGGTACTGAGTTGTGGTCGTAGAACATCCTTTCAAGAATTTCAGCCTGGTTTTGACACCTGTAACCATGGTAGCACTTTTTTTTGTAGATCTCCATCTTTCCTGATGTGGAAGTGAACTGGGCCTTGGCAAAACTGAAGACCTTGAGTGCCAAGCATCCAGACGACTTCCTCCCACGCTTATGCTCTTCACTGGCTGATGGTGGCTACCAACGAAACCAGGACCAATCAAAGTGCAAGTCGAAAGGAAGAGGGAAACACAAGTCTGTGAATGTTCCAGGGACACTGGGGAAAATCAAGTCATCACAGAGATACGCAGATGTTTTGTCAGAAATAGGAGAAGAGGAAAAAGAACTTGAACGTTTTCAACGGAAACGTCAGTCTGAAGAGCTGATGGAGACGGAAGTCCCTCCAAAGATGAAAATTGTAAGTTATATATATAACATGAAGGGTTACCCAGAGTAATGAGACGTTCACTGACAAACAAGTAATGGAAACATGACAGATCAGTATTAAAACCCACTTGCATTCTGCTATATCCAAGGGACACAACTCTACAGTGAATTGCTGCGTCTGAAGTCTTTATTTAGAAAATACACAAAGTCAAGAAATATAATCTTGGGAAAGTGGAAAGTTTCTAATTACTTTCCTGTCCGCCCTCAGTCCAGTTAGTGTTTTGGGAAGTTTTGAAACATTCTGTTTTGAGTTTTGTGAAACCTGTGTCAATTAAATCTGTATTCTGCTTTTCCAGATGACTGATGGGAACGATTCTAAGGGAGACAACAAGGATCTTAATGAAGTAAGGGAGACAAGTCAATCAGGTATGTATGCTGGGACTAATGAGCCTAGTATAGAAGAAAACTTATCATGAGCTATAATAAATGACACTTCTTCTTGACAGATTTGGGGCGGTGGGGTATCCTAGTGGTTAAAGCATTCGCTCGTCATGGCGAAGACCCGGGTTCGATGCCCCACATAGGTACAATGTGTGAACCCATTTCTGGTGTCCCCCGCCGTGATATTGCTAGAATATTGCTCAAAGCAGCCTAAAACTGAACTCACTCACTTGACAGACTTACACAAGTTGGCTTAAGGAAAATGTCATGAGTAGAGAAGCTAAGGATCAGTTAGTCACTGGACTGAACCTTGCAAAATTGCAGGGTTTTGCGTGATGCACAAATCTGCGTCCAGTACGCACAATGTAGAGAATGGATGCAGAAATCCGAAAATACTGCATCCAGAGAGACTCACAAAAAGACTGTCCTTGACAGTACTTGACAGTACTCATATTGACCAATAAAATGATTGATGAGTGTCCATGGCCTCCCACTTTGAAGGTCAAGGTAAAACTGGCAAATTGCCAAAGATGACTAAACTAATGCATGTCATGTGCAAGCATAAAGACAACCTCGAAATACCAGACAAAAAACTTTCTTATGCCCCCTCATACAGCCATATGTTTACTGGATGTTTTGTTTAGGTTGAGTTCATCTATTGGCAAGAAACATCTAACATTGATGACATAAATATGCAACATGTCGGTCTAACCATGTGTTTTTAATGCTACAATTGAGTGAGTGAGTGAGTTTAGTCTTACGCCGCACTCAGCAATATTCCAGCTATATGGCAGCGGTCTGTAAATAATCGAGTCTGGACCAGACAATCCAGTGACCAACAGCATGAGCATCGATCTGTGCAATTGGGAGCCGATGACATGTGGCAACCAAGTCAGCGAGTCTGACCACCCAATCCCGTTAGTTGCCTCTTACGACAAGCATAGTCGCCTTTTGTGGCAAGCATGGATTGCTGAAGACCTATTCTACCCAGGATCTGCTACAATTGAATAAGAGCACCTAACCTTAGTGTTTGCGAAGCAGCTGCACTGCAATATACACCAGGAAAGCATTGCTTTCTATAACCTATCACCTACTACTGACCTCAGCCAGTGTAGGGAGGGGCACCTGTCTGATGTATATATATCATGTTTCAGACACTGTGTTTCGCCTGCAGTGTGAGTCATGCAGTAGGCTGTCAACTACCACTGACCTCAGCCAGTGTAGGGAGGGGCACCTGTTGTGTCGGGCTTGTATAGAGAAACAGGTCAAAGTTGTCCTGTCTAAGGAAATCGAGGTGAGAATGACCTAATGGCCTGTTAATCCTCAAAGAAGACTCTATGAATGTGTTTTGCTCACTGTCTTTGACAAACGTTTTAAAATTGTGTCATAAATGTTTTGCAAGTATGTGTGTGTGATACCAAACAGTTCTTTAATTAACTTCTCCAATCATCTTTGTTTCCAGACCATCATAACTTGTGCTTTAGCAGGCTGCAGCAGTGAGATCCGCTTAGGTAGGTTCTCTTAGACAGCCTTTGAATAAGATGGGAGACATTTATGCTCTGTACCACATTACCCTTGCTTGATGTATGAGATTACTAAAGATGGTATTTGATGGACACAACTGCACACTTGAACTATTGTGGCAGCATTGTGAGCGTTGAACTAATGTGCCTCGATTGTGATACTAGTGTGGCACTGTAGTGAGCATTGAACTATTTATGGCACTGTTGATAGTGTTAGATTAGTGTGGCACTGTAGTGAGCATTGAACTATTTATAGCACTGTTGATAGTGTTAGATTAGTGTGGCACTGTAGTGAGCATTGAACTATTTATAGCACTGTTGATAGTGTTAGAGTAGTGTGGCACTGTAGTGAGCATTGAACTGTTTATAGCACTGTTGATAGTGTTAGAGTAGTGAGGCACTGTAGTGAGCATTGCACTATTTATGGCACTGTTGATAGTGTTAGAGTGGTGTGGCACTGTAGTGAGCATTGAACTATTTATAGCACTGTTGATAGTGTTAGAGCAGTGTGGCAACATTGGGATTGTTACCTATTGTGACCCTCTTGTGAGCGTTGAAATACTGTGGCACTGTTGTGAGCATTGAACTATTGGGGCATCATTATCAGCAGGAGCTAAACACCATATCCACAGCATGATCACAGTACATCTATGACAAATCAGGGCCGCGTTTCACAAAGCGATCATAGCCCAATGACTATGGTATCTCCTATACTTTAACATAGACTTACGACAGTCGTAGTGCTACGATAGCTTCGTGAAACGGGGCCCTGGTGATGTATTTACAGTGACAGTAAAAGAATGTTATCACTTTGTGAGATTTATGAGCCAACTTTGCACAGATGCTCATTTTACTTCTTGCAGCTGACGCTAAGAAGGTCCTGCCACAATTTGTGGTGGATCTGCTTCAAGAGAAGATAGATAAACAAGAACGTCTGTGCATCAGCAAGATGGGAAAGGTGGTCAGGTGAGTGACTAAACAATGGAGAAACATGCCAGGTATGGCAAGGTTTGTGGATATGACAATGATAAGCAAGGTAGATGTTTGATTGGCATTTTAAAAGATGCTATTGATGAACATAGAGAATTTTCTTGGTTTCATGTTCTTTTTATTGTTTGGTACAACGTTTCAGGGTTTGTTCTGGCCCCATCATCAGGTAGAAATACCCGATCAATCAGTTCTACCTGATGATGGAGTCAGAACAAGCCCTGAAACATTGTAGAAAACAATAAAACAAGATGAATCCCAGAAAATTCTCTATGTTCCACTAAGCAAGGTAGTCAAATATGACAATCATGGGCAAGGTGATCAGATATGACAATGATGAGCAAGGTGGTCGGATATGACAGTGATGAGCAAGGTGGTTGGATATGACAGTAATGAGCAAGGTGGTCGGATATGACAGTGACGGGCAAAGTGGTCGGATATGACAGTGATGGGCAAAGTGGTCGGATATGACAGTGATGGGCAAAGTGGTCGGATATGACAATGATTGGCAAGGTGGTCGGATGTGACAGTGATGGGCAAGGTGATTGGATGTGACAGTAATTGGCAAGGTGATCGGATATGACAATGATTGACAAGGTGGTCGGATATGACAATGATGGGCAAGGCAGTCGGACATGACAATGATGAGCTAGTTGATTGGATACGACAGTGATGGGCAAGGTGGTCGGATATGACAAGGGTTGGGCAAGGTGGTCGGATACGACAATGATGGGCAAGGCGGTCGGACATGACAATGATGAGCTAGTTGAGTGGATACGACAGTGATGGGCAAGGTGGTCGGATATGACAAGGGTTGGGCAAGGTGGTCAGATATGACAATGATGAGCTAGTTGAGTGGATATGACAGTGATGGGCAAAGTGGTCGGATGTGACAATGATGGGCAAGGCAGTCGGATATGACAGTGATGGGCAAGGCGGTCGGATATGACAGTGATGGGCAAGGTGGTTGGATATGACAATGACGGGCAAGGTGCATGGATAATACATTGATGGGCAGGTAGTTATTTATAACAATGATGGACTAGGTGGGTGGATACTACATTGATGGGCTGGGTAGTTATTTATAACAATAATGGGCTAAGTGGGTGGATAATACATTGATGGGCCGGGTAGTTATTTATATCAATAATGGGCTAGGTGGGTGGATAATACCTTGATGGGCAGGTGGTTATTTATATCAATAATGGGCAAGGTGGGTGGATAATACATTGATGGGCAGGGTGGTTATTTATAACAATGATGGGCTAGGTGGGTGGATACTACATTGATGGGCTGGGTAGTTATTTATAACAATGATGGACTAGGTGGGTGGATACTACATTGATGGGCTGGGTAGTTATTTATATCAATAATGGGCTAGGTGGGTGGATAATACATTGATGGGCTGGGTAGTTATTTATAACAATGATGGGCTAGGTGGGTGGATAATACATTGATGGGCTGGAGTAGTTATTTATAACAATGATGGGCTAGGTGAGTGGATACTACATTGATGGGCTGGGTAGTTATTTATAACAATGATGGGCTAGGTGAGTGGATAATACATTGATGGGCAGGGTGGTTATTTATAACAATGATGGGCAAGGTGGGTGGATACTACATTGATGGGCAGGGTGGTTATTTATAACAATGTTGGGCTAGGTGGGTGGATACTACATTGATGGGCAGGGTAGTTATTTATAACAATGATGGGCTAGGTGGGTTGATACTACATTGATGGGCAGGGTAGTTATTTATAACAATGATGGGCTAGGTGAGTTGATACTACATTGATGGGCAGGGTAGTTATTTATAACAATGATGGGCTAGGTGAGTGGATATTACATTGATGGGTTATTTATAACAATGATGGGCTAGGTGAGTTGATACTACATTGATGGGCAGGGTAGTTATTTATAACAATGATGGGCTAGGTGAGTTGATACTACATTGATGGGCAGGGTAGTTATTTATAACAATGATGGGCTAGGTGAGTTGGATACTACATTGATGGGCAGGTAGTTATTTATAACAATGATGGGCAAGGTGGGTGGATACTACAGGATGGGCAGGGTAGTTGGTTGGATACTACATTGAACAGGGTAGTTATTTATAACAATGATGGGCTAGGTGGGTGGATACTACATTGATGGGCAGGGTAGTTATTTATAACAATAATGGGCTAGGTGGGTGGATACTACATTGATGGGCAGGGTAGTTATTTATATCAATAATGGGCTAGGTGGGTGGATAATACATTGATGGGCTGGGTAGTTATTTATATCAATAATGGGCTAGGTGGGTGGATACTACATTGATGGGCAGGGTGGTTATTTATATCAATAATGGGCTAGGTGGGTGGATACTACATTGATGGGCAGGGTGGTTATTTATATCAATGATGGGCAAGGTGGGTGGATCATACATTGATGGGCCGGGTAGTTATTTATATCAATGATGGGCTAGGTGGGTGGATACTACATTGATGGGCAGGGTGGTTATTTATATCAATAATGGGCTAGGTGGGTGGATAATACATTGATGGGCCGGGTAGTTATTTATATCAATAATGGGCTAGGTGGGTGGATACTACATTGATGGGCAGGGTGGTTATTTATATCAATAATGGGCTAGGTGGGTGGATAATACATTGATGGGCCGGGTAGTTATTTATATCAATGATGGGCTAGTTGAGTTGATACTACATTGATGGGCAGGTAGTTATTTATAACAATGATGGGCTAGGTGGGTGGATACTACATTGATGGGCCGGGTGGTTATTTATATCAATAATGGGCTAGGTGGGTGGATACTACATTGATGGGCAGGGTAGTTATTTATATCAATAATGGGCTAGGTGGGTGGATACTACATTGATGGGCAGGGTGGTTATTTATATCAATGATGGGCTAGGTGGGTGGATAATACATTGATGGGCCGGGTAGTTATTTATATCAATAATGGGCTAGGTGGGTGGATACTACATTGATGGGCAGGGTGGTTATTTATATCAATAATGGGCTAGGTGGGTGGATAATACATTGATGGGCCGGGTAGTTATTTATATCAATGATGGGCTAGTTGAGTTGATACTACATTGATGGGCAGGTAGTTATTTATAACAATGATGGGCTAGGTGGGTGGATAATACATTGATGGGCCGGGTAGTTATTTATATCAATAATGGGCTAGGTGGGTGGATACTACATTGATGGGCAGGGTGGTTATTTAAAACAATGATGGGCTAGGTGGGTGGATACTACATTGATGGGCAGGTAGTTATTTATAACAATGATGGGCAAGGTGGGTGGATACTACATTGATGGGCAGGGTAGTTATTTATAACAATGATGGGCTAGGTGGAGGGATAATACATTGATGGGCAGGTAGTTATTTATAACAATGATGGGCTAGGTGGAGGGATAATACATTGATGGGCAGGTAGTTATTTATAACAATGATGGGCTAGGTGGAGGGATAAGCAATACAAACACATTTGGAAAACTGCGAACTCTACATGTTACAACAGAATGGTGCATTGGTATATATTAAATTTGACTTTCCCTGTTATGATCTAGCTGACCACAGTATTTGGTGAAAGTGAGATGTAGATAGAAAGTTACACATTCTCATGTTATTTCAGTTGTCCAGATTGTGGTCTGAGTGTGGAGATGGACACATGGGACAAACAGTTACACTGCCCCAACACAGACTGTATGCTGGTGAGTACTGGACTCCACAGGGAGTTTCTGAGTCAGTGTCCTCTGTTTTACCAGGTATCAATTCTGTTGAGAAGTATTTAAATTCATTTGGAGCATTTCCAATGCAACTGAACTAATATATAGACTGTACTTTTCCAACCGCCTACATGGTGTAGTGGTTAGAGCATCTGCCCAGAGAGTAGAAGGTTGTGGGTTTGATCCTCGGTCACATCATACAAAAAGACATTAAAATATGGTACTTGTTGGTCTCTGCCAGGCGCGCTTGGCATTAATGGGCACAAGGACTGGTTGGCTCGGATAATGTGTCGGTATAATGTGTCTGAGTTGGGTATTCATGCTTAACTGCAGCATGGTATCTCAGTGGGCTAGCACTATAAAACCAGCTTAAGTCTGGGCTAGTACAAGCAGCCGCACATACACATGCATGCACGTTGTCATATGTGCGAAATATTCTTCAGTACAACGTTAAACCCCATTTCATCTCACCTCACCTCACCTCACCTCACCTTTACTTTTCCAGGCCAGTTGCCGATACTGCAAGAGAGCATGGAATGATGGGCGCCATGACAACTGCAACCAATTCCTCAGTGTACCCAGCCTGGATGACTGCACCAAGTACCCCAGTTACTGGGATCCATGCACCATGGGGCAGAATGAGGTTTGTCAACAGAGTTATCTCCCTTTGGCTTACCAGGCACGAATGATTGTGGTTCAAGTTCATTTTGTTGTCAAGTTTTTTAGCACTGTCATTGCTCATGGATTTCACCAAGTAATAAAACTTGAACAATATTGCATCACTTTGGGCTTCAGGCATTAAGTGGATGTACCATGATGCAACTGAATAACTGTTCAGGATTCTTTTACCGAAACAGTCTCACTCCCATCGTTTTACTGATTCACGTTGGACTACCTTGTGTACAGAAATGTATCATGATACTTAATTTGTGCTGTTTTGTGTGTGCAAAAAGACATATGTTCAACTTGTCAAATTATGGCTTTTTTGTATTTTTCTGTAAGATTAATAGAGGATACTACACGACCGTCAATGTAATACCATGTTTATTTGATACTAAATCTTTCACGAGTTTAATAAAAATAAAAATAAAAATGGTATTTCACGGAAGGGAGTTTAGTATTCTGTTTATTAATCTCCAACATAAATTGATAGAACTGCCTACAGTGTGATACCTCTCAGTTCTCCGTGAGTCAAGCAAGGTCTAATACCATTGTGACAGAGGTATTAGCATTGTGACGTCAAAATTGTAAACTATTATGATGTCATACGTCTATCAGTATTGCACTAGTGTAACATTGCCGTAAACATATTACCCTGCAGTATCTTCCACGGGCGAGTAATAAAGGTATATATTCAGAGATGAGAATTTTCGCTGATCCGCAGAATTCTGCAGATTTGATCGCACTGGGGTCATTCTGGTGATTCATCTAAACCTTCGGCCCCCAAAACCACCTGTTCAATTTCCTCATTTTTCACTCATACCCATTCTCATCCTGGTATATTTCATAATATATCATAAGTTAGTAGCATCTAAAAACTACAGCAGCTTAAATGATTTGGTATTCAGTGAAACATGACCTAACATGTCAGAGAATGAGGTTATGATTTTGTGTCTTGCAGGATTACCAGAGTAAGATTGTACCGCATGATTCTTTGGAGTTCAAGCTCATCAAGGCCAAGTTCCTGAGGACAATGCAGAACTATACTATAGTATACCTCACCCGCATCCAGAATCCCAAACTATGGCAGAAGTATGGACTGTGAGTATTTATTTGAATCTGATTCCGGGAATCATTTAATATGACTTCTCAGTCTGCTCAAAATGTGTAATTATTAATTTTTCTCTTTTTTAACTAATTTTTCCTTTTTCTATTCATTTTATTTTTACTCTCTTGATTCATATATTGTTTGTGTTTGTAGGACAAGGTCACACATTCTGGAAGACTTCGGTCCACAGAAACTCAATGAGAACCATCTGTTTCATGGCACCCACCCCGATGCCATACATGCTATCTGTAAGGAGGGCTTCGACTGGAGGTTGTGTGGTGCCCATGGAACTAGCTTTGGACAAGGCAAGTCATCCATTTGTCTGAGAGTAAAGAGATGAGTAGGACATGATAATATCAAACATGTTTATCTGTGTGTGATCAGTGATGCCAACCCTTACGCTTTAGGCGTAATTATTACGATTTTGACCATTAAATTACGCCATTACACTTAATATGCGAAAATTACGCTTTTCTACTTTTTTGTGGATAAATTTTCACAGGGAACTGTTTCGTAACGCACAGGTGCAGGGGTGCAGAAATGGCCTTGCACCGATAGGAATCGCTTACTCTTAGCATCGCACTCATTCCAATTAACTTGCAAGTAATTAAAGTATATTGAGTCACATGACCAACAATTTTCGATGTATGGAGATTCATAATGATTGGTCAAATGTGTTTCTGTCTAGAATCTTCCTTTCGTGAAAAAGTGTATCATGTTGAAGCGATCGACAGACAAGTATTACACTTTTTAGGTCCAAATTACACTTTTTGACCTCTAGTATTACACTTAGGCCCCAAATAGGGTTGGCATTTCTGTGTGATGCATCTGTGGTTCTCTCTGAAAAACTTCATTTGAGACTAGGTCTGGGCCTCCTTCCACGAAGCACTAAGGTGATCGTTGGTCACTATTAAGGTAACCTTGGTGCAATGTTAAAGAATGGAAGTTAAGGTTAACCTTAGTAAAGGTTGCTTTGTGAAAGGAGCCCCTGGTCAGCAAATCAGTCTTACATTCCGGCCAATGTTTTTCATGATTAGTTCTGTAATGGAGTGGCAATACAGCATTGTATTCTGGATACAAGACCCATGTTGTATCAATCGATTTACAACCCTTGTTCTATGATGTAACTATTCATTGCATGATGAGTTATTTAAAATGTTAACGAAGACTGTTCAACAACCTGTTTAAGCAGATTCTATAGTATATCCTGTTTGACTATAAATAGCATAACATCCGCGGTTCCCTCCTACCTTTTTGTTTCTGACGGACTTGTCCCATCTTTGTTATCTGGACTTTGAACACAAATTATTCAGGGTTTGTAATTCACCTCAAAAAGTAAGAATAGCAACTTCTGAAATAGAAGTGCAGAAGTATCCTGATTTTCAACAGTCACTGCACACACACAATATTCGGTATGTGATTTGTTCTTTCTGATCTTTTCATTAATATCAGTTTTAATGCATGTCTATCACAAGAAAGAATTTAATAAGTTAATGCAATGAGTCCACCCAAAGAAGAAGTATACACAATTACTTACAAATCACTGCAGATATTTTAGAATTTTCAACCTATCTTCACTGTCAAATGTTCATAATCAGTTGTGCAGGTAATAGTATCCTGTTTCTCGAGCCTCATGCACATAAAACAACATTCACTGAACAGACATGACATTCTGACACTTAGACATGCTGTTTCTATGGTGAGCAAAATAACCAAGCTTCAGGATGTCTGGCCCCGAATAGCTGGAAAACTGCTGATGTTGCACAAAACAATATTCATTCATCCATTCGGGATGTCTGAGTGTATAGACCTCTGATACTGCTGCAGCTGTTGCTGTATGAGGCTGTCGTTGTTTATGCTCAGGACATTATGTGTTGTTTGTTCCAGGTTCCTACTTCGCTGTGGAGGCCCACTATTCCCACAACTATGTCCAGACCGTCCTGCATGGGCAACACCTCCACTTCCACAACAGCAGAAACATCCCCTTCTATCATGGTCACTACCTGCTGTTGATCGCCAGAGTTGTATGTGGACGTTACACTGTTGGCAGCACCACGATGAGGCGGCCTCCTGTAGACACCAATGATGCCAAACAACGGCCCTTCAATTCAACTGTAAACAGCATGACTCATCCATCTATATATGTGACATTTGATAGTGCTCAGAGTTACCCTGAATACATCCTGGAGTACAGGTGATAAGAAAGTGTGTAGTCAAACCATTACAGGTACAGTGGAGCTCCTTTATCCAGACACTCTTTTCAGGGAATCATCTGGATAAACAGGATTCTTGATTTGTGAAGCATTTGGAAAACACTACCCAGAGTTAGCTCCCGACCATGCTTTTATAAAGCACTATCAGTTAGTGGGCCCACTAAACACAGGGACTGCAGAGCTCCTTTTGGGCCCACTCCACACAGTGACTCCAGAGACCCTTGTGGACCCACTCAGTGACTCCAGAGCTCCTTGTGGACCCACTCAACACAGTGACTCCAGAACTCCTTGTGGGCCTACCCAACACAGTGACTCCAGAGCTCCTTGTGGACCCACTCAACACAGTGACTCCAGAGCTCCTTGTGGGCCCACCCAACACAGTGACTCCATAGCTCCTTGTGGACCCACTCAACACAGTGACTCCAGAGCTCCTTGTGGACCCACTCAACACAGTGACTCCAGAGCTCCTTGTGGGCCCACCCAACACAGTGACTCCAGAGCTCCTTGTGGGCCTACCCAGCACACTGACTCCAGAACTCCTTGTGGACCCACTCAACACAGTGACTCCAGAGCCCCTTGTGGGCCCACACAACACAGTGACTCAAAGGGGCTCCTTGTGGGCCCACTCAACACAGTGACTCCAGAACTCCTTGTGGGCCGACCCAACACACTGACTCCAGAACTCCTTGTGGGCCCTCCCAACACAGTGACTCCAGAAGGCCTTGTGGATCCTCATTTGCTTACTTAACACACATAACAACCAGAATGTTTTTAAGTGAAAGAAACAGTTGACAAGGAAACCATTTGTAGTGTACGTGAGGCTAACTTGAACCCGAATGTTAAACGTTCACAGAAAGCCATGTCCAGAGTATAGGCCTTTTGTTGATTGTGATATCTTGAAAGCACCAATCAGCCTATGGTTACATTTGGAGTTCCTATGTGAATTACACAAGGTTCACAACTGGCTACAAGTCACATGTCTTGCTGGTGCTGATACGGTGTTCACCATGGCGACTGAATCCCTCAATGTACCCACCTGAATCTGTGTAAAACTGACTTCAACCATGTTGGTGGTGAACTGAAGCCATTCTGAATCAAAGTGACCTTCACTTGCTTGAACAGTGAATCAGTGAACAATGAAACAGTCAACAGTAAAACCAAGACACAATATCAGTGACTTCAGCTGACTATGATCTCAGAAACCATCATCGCAGTCTGATGGTTATAAAGATCCTGTTTGTGTAGTGGTACGCCCATACTTCAAAATTAGTGTTGGGAATTGGTTAAAATCTCATAATTGATGATTGCTTCATTGCAACCGATCAATCATTGGAAATAATTGGTTAGCGTCATTTATGAAATTTTCCTGGTTATTTTTGTTAATGCACAAAAACATAAAGACAAAACATGTAGTTCTTGGGAGGATTTTTTTGCAAATTTCACATCTTGAAAGGATGACTAGTATGTTAGGAACATAAATTTCTTGGGGTCTTTAAGATAAATTCAATCATGACTTAGAACGAGCTTGTAGTGCTCAGGAAATGTAACTGACAAAACCAACCTTGTGAAAAATATTGTCAATGCAAAAAGTGTTCCAGAATTGTTTGTGTTCGATTATGAGAAAACATGATCGATTGCTTGGTCGTTTAGTCACTGCGACCAATCTTCGATTATTTCAATTAATCGGACCACCACTATTCAAAACTCCACTTCATATTTCATTGTGATGGTCAGTTGGCACAACCAAACAGCCGAACATGCCCTACAAACTGACGCCAAAGGCCTTTATCATGTGTTTATATTGTTGAATGATTTACATTTCAAATGCCAGCGAAGTTCTGACTACTGTGTCAACTGTCATTTTCAATATGGAAGACGTCTGGGTGCATACTAGTTTGTGAAGCACAAATATTAATTATGAATGCATATTTTGAATGTGGTTCTCTATAAAATACAGTAAAGCTAACAAATACATCTATGCATATATATGTACACTATGGTCATTTAATCAGAACCAATATGTCTCTTAAGAGAAAAGTCTGCCTTCCTGTTTACCGAATGCTTATAATCTAAGTTGGTGGTCTGGAAACTAGTATATCTTTTGTGATATAGTTCTTGCCTCATGCATTAACTTGTTAGGGTTTTCGCCAGTGTTTGCAGGGATCTCATTATTTACAAGCAGGATAAAGAAATGGTTGTGTTCTAATCAATTTAGCTCAAAATATTCAATGATGAGTGTATGATTTGGAAAAGGATAAATTTCAGCCTGTTACTTTGAAAATGTCATGAAGTATATGAAGTACTCTGTTGAGGATGACACTGTTAGTGATAACTGATTGGCTGATAGCTTAATGAACAACTGGGATGCGATATTTGCTCTGCAGACAGTATATCATGATTGATTTTTAATTATTCAACTTTTAAAAAGAAAAACCCAAAATATGTAAAATGAATAGTCATTTATTTACAAGGAAAGAACTAGTCACTGTTTTTAGGATTCTTCAGCCCAATCTCAACAATATTAAGAAATATACAAAAAATATAGACAACCATGTTCACTGAGGTCCTCAGAATTTTGTGTGAAATGTATTGCTTGCTCTGTGAAAATACAGTAAAATAACAAGATCATTGTAAAGTCTTCACCAGTGGGGCTTTTAAATAGTGCAAATGTTAAGAAATGTTTGTAATTTCCCAGTTAATTAACATTTGAAATTAAAGATGAAACTGAATTTAAAATATTAATTTAAAAAAACAAACCATTTGTCTTTTTCTAGTCTAGTGTTTTTATGTCTAGAAGTTTTCATGTTATGAGTTATATATGTCACATCTTTGATACATGGCGCCAACTTCAGCCAATGTGATAACATGAAATATATCATCTATGTATATACCACACAACAGTTAAGTATGTCACCACATGGCAGAGTGGTTGTAGCGAGTGTGAAAGGCATGTTGATATAATACATGCATGCAATATGTTGTCATGACAACATGAACCAGTTTTGTCTTTCATCAGAACAAACACTTCACAGGGTTATTTGTGAAGGCCTTGTATAAAGATAACGTGTCTTTTACTTGAACCAATTTAGTATGCATGTTATTTAGTAAAGCCACTTCAAGCTGAGAAGCCTGAATTAGAGGTATTCTTAATATATACTCATGGAAACAAATAAGGGAACACATGATGAAAGAACAAGTGTTCCTTTATTTTTTTTCCAGAATTTCACCCACAGTGCAATACAAAGCTTGTGAAAAAATCTGGAAAAAAATAAAGGAACCCTTGTACTTTCATGTGTTCCCTTATTTGTTTCCATGAGTATATATATATATATATATATATATATATATATATATATATATATATATTACTCAAGGGAAGTTTAGAAGATCCTATTTTTTTCATGTCCCTGTTGTCAATTTGACATGCAATAACAGAATAGCTGTAGGCATATGAACACAGGGGCATTCTTTAACTTCTTTCAGTGGGATATTCGTAACGATCTATAGCTGAATGAAATCTGGAATATCCTAATTGACGTTTACATTATTATGGCTTTATAACTAGGACTGGCTGTACTATATTTCTGTGAGAATATGAATTGTATAGTAAAGAGTTTGTATGTTATTTTCATTTTAAGTGCTCTTGTGCATGAATCGGATTCAATTTTTGTCTATTTTTATCAACCAAGATATTGAGTTCGCTTTATATATGCATAATGTTTAGGCTGCATAGTAAAGATAATGTGATATGAAGTGACCACGCTCACTCTGTCATGACTGAATAGTATGCGGGAGCATGTGCCCAGTCTGAACACCTGCAATATTCTGTGCCGAGTTGTATCCCTTTGGTGTGTAAGGATCCTGAGATGGTTCAGTTCTCATTACCTTGCTTATGGTCTATGGTCTGTTTGCACCATACCTGTGCTCATGCTCACCTACAGTTGAAGACATTGAGATCTCCATCATAATAGGCTTTCCTTCCAACAAGATCACATGCTGTGATATAATATCTTATTCTTGAAGGGTGAAAGGTTATTGTGATGTAATTTAGGTTTTGTGAGATAATGCAAATGTTGAAGGACATTGCTTGTAGTTAAACCATTGTAACAAGTGGAGCAAGATAATGGCATTGTCAACTGATCATGGCATTTACATGGAAAAATATTTCTAAAAAAATGTTAAGTAAAATTTAAAATGTTATCACATTTCCATGAATGTTTATGGTTTTGGGATATCTTAATCAAGATTTATTGTATAATGAAAATATGTAAACATTTTTTAGAAAAAATCATGTGAAACCTGTACAGTATATTTATGAAGTAACTATTTCATCGCCATAAATGTTGAATGTTGGTTATATCATGTAAATATTGTTCTTATTATGATGTTCATAATTTGTTTTTGACTGTGAAATTATACAATGTTTATATTTGGTATTTTGCCTGTTGTTGATGTTTATCAGTTAAGGAGTACTTGTGCCCCTTTCATACAGTGTACCTGAATTTCCTGTTGGGTTGTCTCCCTTATTTACACCTTGATCTGCTGATCTTGTTCTCTTGGATAGAGAACATCTGCCCAAAGAGCTGAGTGTTTGATCTCATGTCAGGGTCACACCAGAGAATCTCATTGGAAGTTGTTTATTGTTACCCTGCCTGTTGCAGTAAGGGGATAAGGTTGAGAGTGATTTATGTATGAGTGGAGTATTCATGTTAAGCTGCAGGCTGGTACATCAGTGGCCCAATAGAACTTGTCCAGACTAATAGGAACAACTACAACCTGCATTCATGTCACCTGAGTACAATAATGAAGGCCAACAAACACTCATATCAAGTGTTCCACGCCAGCATTCATACCGATTATGAGCCTTGGTTTTTGGAACTCTTTGGACTCTCTTTCTTCTGAATCAATTTGGGCTTTCGTTTCGCTTCAGATGTGACACAATCAGTCGGATTTGTCAGATTCCTGTTATGTTGGAATCATATCTGCCTGGCAAACTCTTACAGGATGTATCGCTATTTTAGACTGGAGTAGTGGATGTGTCGAATTCCTAGCAGTCTCAATGTTAATTTATGCACCAAATGTCACAAATATCTTAAAACTAACCCCGCGAGACAACTCAAATGTTTTGGAAGGGTATGCAGTGCGCTAAACCGGATAGGGTGAGAGGCATTAAAGACAGGGAACTGTCTTATTTATGGCTCGATCCACAAACTATTTTTTCTCAGTGTTTGTGACAATAGGTTCGGTACTGTTCAAATCAGCGATAAAGATTAGGGGTGATGGAGGAATGGGCCGCTATATACGTGAAATATTCTTGAACATGATGCTGAGCCCCAATGTTTTGTGAACTGGGTGAATGAGTTAACTTTTATGATGCTTTTTGCAATATACCAGCAATATGACTGCAGGGGACACCAGAAATGGACTTTACACATTTTGCCCATGTGGGGAATCGAACCGGGTTCTTCAATGTGACGAGCAAACGCTTTAACCGCTAGGCTACCCACTGCCCCTTTGCGAAGTGAAGGACAGTGTTAGAATAGAATGGAATAGAATAGAATAATGCTTTAATGCCTTTTCAGGAATTTGTGTTACATCAGCAGAGATACTGACACATTAGAGAGATACGAAACATATTGACATAAATTCTTTGATTTAGGTATCTTCACATTTGTTTAAGGAGAGATATGGTACTTGGAATAAAGGATGCAGGGGCTCTCTTAGTTTTCACAATTGGAACTTTGTAGCCGCGGCCTAAAGGGAGGAGGTTGTATTTCGAATTTAAGAAGTGAGTACGGTCAGATATGATTTTGACAGCTTGATTCATGATTTGCTGCTCATATATTGATGATAAACATTCAAATCTGACTCCAGCGATTTTACTTGCTGTGTTAACAATTTTGACTATTTTAGATTTGAGATGAAGTGAGAGAGACCCATACCAACAATGGAAGGAAAATATTAAAATACTCTGAATAAATGCTACATAAAAAGATGACATCACAGATGGGTTAACATTAAAAGATCTCAGTTTACGCATGAGATGAAGACGTTGTTGACGCTTTTGTATAGGGCTTCAGTGTTAGAGTTCCAGTTCAGCTTAGAGTCAATGAAGGTTCCCAGATACTTATACTCCGACACTGTCTCAACACATTCACCCTTGATTATCACTGGAAGCATTTCTGTGGGTATTTATGGTGCAGTAGCTTGGCGAGACTGGGCAGTTCCTGGATGATGAATGCCTTTTAACTATACCACAAGCGAAACTCCAGATGAGGCACACATATGATGACCACTACATCATAAACTGGCATTGATGCATCGCCACGGGAAGGGAAGTGTTGAAATACTGTTTCCCCATTGCTGAACATCCAGAAAGCACGTAAAACGTCTTTTCAGAGCATCGTGTGTCATATTGTTTCTCGGAGGTCATTTTTTTTCTGTCGTAAGAATTTCACCGTGCATTGAGTTCATGCCAAATCTGTTGATACCGGTAATGTGCCAGTGTTCAGGTTCTTCATCTTGCAATCAAAACGTTTATCACGCGTCTCTTTACTAAGTTGTTTGATGAAGATTACAACATTCAAGACGCCAGAAAGTTATATGGTACACGTGTTTAGGATATTTTCCACGAGTAATGCATCAGTGACCTTATGCAAATCCCTAATTTCACTCGTGTTCCCTTGTTTTCTTCAGTTGAACATGTGACTTGGCCTTGCATAAACGCATGCTCTGTCATCGTATCGCATGGTGACAATCACTGGATTGTCTGGTCCAGACTCGATTTGTTTACAAACAACATCGTAAAGCTGTAATACCGCTGAGGCATGTGTGCTCATGATATAGTCACAATTGTACATTCGACTCTGTGTACTCATGATATCGTCACAATTGTACATTCGACTCTGTGTGCTCATGATATAGTCACAATTGTACATTCGACTCTGTGTACTCATGATATCGTCACAATTGTACATTCGACTCTGTGTGCTCATGATATAGTCACAATTGTACATTCGACTCTGTGTACTCATGATATCGTCACAATTGTACATTCGACTCTGTGTGCTCATGATATAGTCACAATTGTACATTCGACTCTGTGTGCTCATGATATAGTCACAATTGTACGTTCGACTCTGTGTGCTCATGATATCGTCACAATTGTACATTCGACTCTGCTTTTAGCAGAGATTTTCTATGGATGTGGAAATGGTTTTGTCGCTTCTGTACTATTTGTGCCATGTGCCACCGGCGGGGCACAATAAGCTAACCTCTTCACGATCACCTGATATCACCAATTTATGATAAAAAACAATTGATCATAAAATAGCACGAATCATACAATGGAGATTTCTTATGAATAGGGAAAGGGTTTAGTCGGTTTTTATAAACCCCCGCCGTGATATTGCTGGAACATTGCTAAAAGCGGCGTAAAACCCAACTCACTCACTCCTGATTCATACAAAGACACTGTCTTGTTAATCGACCACGTGCAAACAAATCCCCGGTTTAATGAAAATAAGGCACATGACTTTTTACTAAAACATTCCCAAAGTACTCTGGGGTAAATTATGCGAGGCCGCTGAAAGCAAAACGAAGTTCCAAATTATATACCTAAATGTTAGTACCATAAAAGTGAATGTGTCACATCAGAATAGACGAGTTATGTCTGTGAAATGACTATTAACTGTGGGTCATTTGTTACCGACATAACATACACATGCTCTTACCATGCTGAGTCGCCCAAAACGTTATGGTCATTTATCAGTACACGGCTACCATGTGTGAAGACCTACATTGTCTTGAACGCTATAATTCAAATACCTGGTAATCCATTATGCGCTTTGATAAATACGGTTGATGGATAAAGCATTCAAACTGCTACACAAATAACGTAGATCTATGAGTGATTCAGACTGGGGTCCTTGTCAGGTAGTCTTGTGGTTAAAGTGTTCGCTTGTCACGCCGAATTCCTGGGTTTGATGGGTAGAATGTGTAAAGCCCATTTCTGGTGTGATATTGATGGTATGTTGCTAAAAGCGGCCTAAAACCGAACATCCATTTAAGAGGTGAGGTGAGGTGAGGTGAGGTGAGGTGAGGTGAGGTGAAATTGGGTTTAACGTCGTGCTTGAGAATATTTCGCTCATATGACGACGTGCATGAGTGTGTATGTGTGTGTGCGGCTGCTTGTACTAGCCCAGACTGAAGCTGGTTTTATAGTGCTAGCCCACTGAGATACCATGCCACAGTGAAGCATTAATACCCCACTCAGACACATTATACAGACTCCGAGCCGACCAGTCCTTATTGTACCCATTAATGCCGAGCGCCAGGCAGGGACCAACAAGTACCATATTTTAACGTCTTTTGGTATGACGCGGTCGGGGATCGACCCCGCGATCTTCCGCTCTCCGGGCGGACGCTCTAACCACTACACCACGGAGGCGGTCTCCATGTAATAGGTAGAACAAAATGACCAATTAGTTGTATTGTCCTACCTTTCAAATATTTGTTAGTTAAATGTTACAATTGTTATGACGTAAAGTCATAATGTAATTTAAGCATTTCTGTATTTCCGTGAGGCAATGGGAACTGTCATAATGCACATAGACGTCACAGTTTGGCTGTGGTAAATCTAAACTGACCATCCATCTTTTACGGTTTTGATCAAGTGATACGATGCCACTGTGCTTAAATAGGCCCCTATCAGGCTTATGATGAATATGTTTCAGTTCACACGACAGCAAAGATATAACCTGTAATGTGTGATGTTGGTTTATGAAATGAGTAAAGATAATCTCCTGTTCTTGTGTACGCGGACCCGTGAAGGTCCGGGTTAGAATTGATCTTCAGTAACCCATGCTTGTCGTAAGAGGCGACTAACGGGATCGGGTGGCTAGGCTCGCTGACTTGGTTGACACATGTCATCGGTTCCCAATTGCGCAGATTGATGCTCATGCTGTTGATCACTGGCTTGTCTGGTCCAGACTCGATTATTTACAGACCGCCGCCATATAGTTGGAATGTTGCTGATTGCGGCGTAAAACTAAACTCACTCACTCACTCCTGACTGAAGACTCGATGTTAACCCAGCAGATGCCCACAATTGTTTCTGAACTGACGAGACATCCCCCATTCTGAGCCTTAGTGTTTGGCTTTTGAAAAATTTTCACAGTCCTTGTTCAAGCATCGCACATATTCTATTGAAAAGTAGGGATTATTCAATACAAAAATGTCACAACTGTTTTTATTTTATACATTTAATGAGGTAAATTGTTTAACAGTTTGACAGAAACATCTGACTGAGATTCGCAATAGTCGTTGAACATCAGATGACCGTAGATTTTGTTAGATGATTGGCCAAAGCGTCCATCACGTCATTTACCACGAAAAGTCAAACTCGGTACTATCGCGTGGATCTGCCTCTTTTCTCAAGACAGTCCCCATATTCATAATCAAACGTCCGATGCCAACTTGGTCCATTTCATGCCATTTGTATCCCAGACATGTTTGATGGGCGTCAAATCTGAAATGAGTGCTGGCCTTGGAGGACCTCAGTAACAATACGCGCCCTGTGTGCCCTTGCTGGCCATGGTAAGATGGCTATCGTCTGATGTTGGAGGACCTCAGTAACAATACGCGCCCTGTGTGCCCTTGCTGGCCATGGTAAGATGGCTATCGTCTGATGTTGGAGGACCATAGTAACAATACGCGCCCCGTGTGCCCTTGCTGGCCATGGTAAGATGGCTATCGTCTGATGTTGGAGGACCTCAGTAACAATACGCGCCCTGTGTGCCCTTGCTGGCCATGGTAAGATGGCTATCGTCTGATGTTGGAGGACCATAGTAACAATACGCGCCCCGTGTGCCCTTGCTGGCCATGGTAAGATGGCTATTGTCTGATGTTGGAGGACCTCAGTAACAATACGCGCCCCGTGTGCCCTTGCTGGCCATGGTAAGATGGCTATCGTCTGATGTTGGAGGACCTCAGTAACAATACGCGCCCCGTGTGCCCTTGCTGGCCATGGTAAGATGGCTATCGTCTGATGTTGGAGGACCTCAGTAACAATACGCGCCCGTGTGCTCTTGCTGGCCATGGTAAGATGGCTATTGTCTGATGTTGGAGGACCTCAGTAACAATACGCGCCCCGTGTGCCCTTGCTGGCCATGGTAAGATGGCTATCGTCTGATGTTGGAGGACCTCAGTAACAATACGCGCCCGTGTGCCCTTGCTGGCCATGGTAAGATGGCTATCGTCTGATGTTGGAGGACCTCAGTAACAATACGCGCCCCGTGTGCCCTTGCTGGTCATGGTAAGATGGCTATCGTCTGATGTTGGAGGACCTCAGTAACAATACGCGCCCCGTGTGCCCTTGCTGGCCATGGTAAGATGGCTATCGTCTGATGTTGGAGGACCTCAGTAACAATACGCGCCCCGTGTGCCCTTGCTGGCCATGGTAAGATGGCTATCGTCTGATGTTGGAGGACCTCAGTAACAATACGCGCCCCGTGTGTGCCTTGCTGGCCATGGTAAGATGGCTATCGTCTGATGTTGGAGGACCTCAGTAACAATACGCGCCCTGTGTGCCCTTGCTGGTCATGGTAAGATGGCTATCGTCTGATGTTGGAGGACCTCAGTAACAATACGCGCCCCGTGTGCCCTTGCTGGCCATGGTAAGATGGCTATCGTCTGATGTTGGAGGACCTCAGTAACAATACGCGCCCCGTGTGCCCTTGCTGGTCATGGTAAGATGGCTATCGTCTGATGTTGGAGGACCTCAGTAACAATACGCGCCCTGTGTGCCCTTGCTGGCCATGGTAAGATGGCTATCGTCTGATGTTAGAGGACCTCAGTAACAATACGCGCCCCGTGTGCCCTTGCTGGCCATGGTAAGATGGCTATCGTCTGATGTTGGAGGACCTCAGTAACAATACGCGCCCTGTGTGCCCTTGCTGGCCATGGTAAGATGGCTATCGTCTGATGTTAGAGGACCTCAGTAACAATACGCGCCCTGTGTACCCTTGAGGTGAGATGAGGTGAAATTGGGTTTTACGTCGTGCTTGAGAATTAATCGCTCATATGACGACGTGGTGTACCCTTGATTTGCCTTGGAACTGAACCATCGTATGTTTACGTGTTGATCATGAACGTCCTACCAATAAACGTAACTTGCACCACCTAAATATTGACAATATCATAACTGTCTTTCCATATCCAGAATTGAGTATGTTCTCTCAATTAACATGAAATGCCGAATGACCATCTGTTCTGTCGTTTGGTCTCTAGCGCCCTGCTAAACCGCCATGACAGTCAGTTGGTAAAGTATGAACTACGTTAACTAAAACCTTCCTTTGAAGGTAATGTACTGTAGGGTGAAGTCAATAAATTTCTTTTTTAAAATTCGTTCTCTCATACAAAAAAATAAGGTGTGTTGACATGGGTGCTTGAATATCAAATATGGCAGAAAAGCCCAGTAACCTATTTGCTGATGGGAAACCATTGCTAACTATGAGTTTCACGACGTTAAAGCTGAGATGATTCGGGTGGGGATTGTTACAGTGAGTGAGTGGGTTTTACGCCGTACTCTGCAATATTCCAGCTATAAGGCGGCAGTTTGTAAATAATCGAGTCTGGACAGACAATCCAGTGACCAACAGCTTGAACATCGATCAACGCAATTGGGATACGATGACATGTATCAACCAAGTCAGCGAGTCTGACAACCCGATCCCGTTAGTCGCCTTTTTACGACAAGCATGGGCGACTGGAGATCAATTGTGATTCTGACCAGGATTTTCACGGGTGGTGAATGTAGCAGTGGTGAATTTGCGCATTCAGTGTTGGAGTTGTAATTCACAGTTGAAAGGGACATTTACACTGGGCCACATACGGCCCCTTGGCACCAAGAGGGGTTTAAAAGTTCTTAGTTCATTTGTCAAACGGAGTTCTGGTGGAACATTAATACACAGGTGTGACCCAGATGTCTGAAAAGTCCGATCTTCATATATATTTTGCTACAGGATTTGGATGTTTAAAGACCATTCTGATTCCCGGATGGTAGTGACCATAAAGGTTAACAATCATCCTCAAGATCAGCAACAGAAGCTGGTGCCAGTCCGTTCAGAGAAATGAATACAAGATTGAACATCTTGAACTGGATACGTTCTTTCATGGGCAGCCAATGTAATAGTATCTCTAGCATACCTCTTCATATCCTTAATTCAATTCGTTACACCATCAGTTTTATTGCTGATATATGTAATTGCATCTGTACTTTGTTATGCTCAAGAAGATAGAATTTCCTTTTGAGATTAAACTGAAAGAAGTACAGAACAGTGTGTTGAAAAAGTGAGACAGGTGCAAGATAGATCACATGGAGCAGACGACATCTGACATCAATGACAATATAAGACAAGAGCTACTGAAAATTGAAAGAAGATTGATGATAGAAAAGATTCAATAACACTGAACATCGTTCATAAAAGTGTACGCAAGGAAGAAGAGGAAATTATAAGGAACAAAGTGAATCATATTGACGTTGAGAAATATAACTGACTGACTGACAGTTTGGTTTTACGCCGCTTTTAGCAATATTCCAGCAACATCACGGCGGGGGACACCAGAAATGGGCTTCACACATTGTACCCATGTGGGGATTCGAACCCGGGTCTTCGGCGTGACGAGCCAACGCTTTAACCATTAGGCTACCCCTATATAACGTTTCAAAGAGCTGTGAGAAACAAATCCTACAAACTCTCGCTACCCTGTTGTACGTCCATGACGGATGAAAGTGACATTCTAAAATCAAAACCAACACTCAAAGATTCCTGATATGTTATAGACATAAACATCTCTACTGACAAGTAAAAAAAACAAAGACCATGCGAAGCCAATCTGAGATCGATCGTGAACGTCTCCAGGTAAGGAGGGAGATCACGTGATGGCAACGTGCACCCTAGCAGGCTGATATATGACGTGGAGGAACTGGCACCCTGACCCCACAGCAGGTGTAGATGGTGACTGACAGACCCAGTTAAAGTGACAGAAAACGACATGTCAGTGAGGAAAGACAATCAAGCAGCTACTGGAGAGGAAAAGATACAACGTCTCCGTCTACATGTACATAGGGTAGACAGATGTAGTATGTTGGAATGTTGCCGGATGGCCATGCACAAGTAAACATTTGAATTACCACGCGACCTTTGACGTTTACGTGACCTAGTTATATTTGGGAAAGGCAAAACGTACGTGAGGATGAAGGGCTGTTTTTAAATGGCTATATATATATTTGACACAACAGAAAGCTACTCCATAACCCTGCCAAGACTGGTCCTGATGGTGAAGGGTTTGTTTTTCATCAAATCTGATTTATATGTAAATATAAAGCTATTAATTTTGATGACATTATAACTGAATGTATAGTATGGCAAGGATTAACGGATCGTTGTGTTTTACTTTGCAGTGCGGTATCTCCCTCTTCAGAACTCAATGAGAAATGTGTGTACAGTTGACTTTCTTGATACTTTGCAGTGCGGTATCTCCCTCTTCAGAACTCAACGAGAAATGTGTGTATAGTTGACTTTCTTGATACTCTGCGGTCGCAAAGCGTTTCAGTCACGTGGTACAATACTGCATGTATGTGGAGGCATCGACAGCAGGGTCTCAGACCAGAGTGATTTTACAGAGAGCGTGGACGCGATACCAGAAGTTTAAAGCATCACGTTATGTACAGCGATATTATTGAACAAGTAAAACATAAACAAGCCATTCTTGTAGAATTATGGGAGACTATGGTATATGCATTTAAAACAATACGTTTATTTTCTATGTGTAAAACATGCACGTGTAACAACGCCAGATATATCACTAATACAATGAAGTGAGTGAGTATGGTTTTACGTCGCTTTCTAGCAATATTCCAGAAATATCACGGCGGGGAGCACAAGAAATGGGCTTCACACATTGTACTGATGGGGAGAATCGAACCCGGGTCTCCGCCGTGAGGAGCGAACGCTTACCCTCTAGGCTATCCCACCGCCCCGATGCAATAAAGCACGACGTCGTGATCAGAATATGATATAGGGTTTTGGCAACGTTAAAACACAAGTCTTCGTTTGACATTAAAAGTCTGAAAGAGCTTCAAAGACTTTTTACATAATGACACAGTTTCATCTATGTTCAGTGTGGGGCGGTGGGGTAGCCTAGTGGTTAAAGCATTCGTTTGTCACGCTGAAGACCCGGGTTCGATTCCCTACATGGAGACAATTTATGAAGCCCATTTCTGGTGTGTCCCGTCGTGATATTGCTGGAATACTGCTAAAAGCGGCATAAACTAAACTCACTCACTCACTCTATGTTCAGTGCTTTTGGGTCATTAATTGAATATGATACAATCTGGCGGTGCAGAAATTATCGGACATTTTAATATTCAGTGGATCTGAAGTTTGTGACTTTAAGCCCAAACAAGTACATCACCAACCATGCTCCAAACAAAACTCTTGGTTTGATAAAGATTGTTGCTGGTTAAAATCAGAGAAGTATAGGCTATTAAACAGATACAGAAGATATCAGTGCGATAATTACTTAGTAATTCAGTACTTAAAGGCTAAAGTTGAATTCAAACATTTTTGTAGTTCCAAAAAGAAATTATATGACTAGAAAAAAGCGGAGGATATTTCATCTCAAGCACTACTTGGGGACTGTAAAAGCTTCTGGCAAACTGTTAAACATACACTTTCTGCAAATTCTATTTATGAGATTCTATAGTTACACCACAAACTTGGTTCTCTTACTTTATAAATCTTCTCAACCCAGATACAACTACAGAGTCAGACTTTGAAAAGACAGTGCAAGACTTTATTAATTCTCATACCTGTTCAGATTCACTGTAACTGAAGAGCTTCTTTCAGGGGAAATTACGACTGCATGAATAAAGGAGGTTATAAATTACCTAAAGTGGGGAAAGGCTCCAGGAGAAGATGGAATACCACCGGAGTTCCTGACGTGTTCCAGTGACGTGTTCATACATTATCTTCATGTTTTATTTAATAAAATATTTGAATATGGAAACTTTCCTACATTTTGGAATATTGGTATGATTGTTCCACTTCTCAAGTCATGAGATATGGCAGACCTAACAATTACTATTTTGACCGTTATGGAAAAGTTATTTATAACTGTCTTAGTAAAAGAGATTTTACTGTGTCTTCATTGACTTTAAGAAGGCATTTGACTATGTAGACAGAAGCAAATTATTATTTAAATTAGCATCAAGGGATTGTCATGGGGAAATGTTTAATAAACTTAAGAATATGTGTTCATCAATTAAATCATGTGTGAGGTCAAACTAAAAAACCCGAGTAACTATATCACATCAGCAGGTGTCCGACAAGGATGTATTCTAAGTCCTGTACTTTTCATTCATCGTTTTCATAAATGAGCGTGTCAGTGAAATGTATGATAAATGTGATCACGGTATATATATGTTACGCACAATATTTATGATATAACGCTACTTTGTTTGCCGACGATGCTACAATGTTCTCTTATACTATTTCAGGGTTACAAAAAAAATTAAATGTGCTCCAGTCCTTGTGTGAAAGATCGGGATTTGAAGTCAATCAAAATAAAAAAATGTTCCTGTATTCAGAAATGAAGGCATTGTTGCTAAACGTGAAAGCTGGGTTCTAAACAACATAAATCTAAAAATTATACCATATTATAAATATTTAGGTATGCTGTTTTTCATCAACGTTACATTGGGCAAAAGCATGTCAAACGCTAGCAGCTCCAGCTTCACGTGCAACGGTACCTCTGTTCACATTACGTTTTACGTCGTCTTCGTTATTTTAAGATTAACTCAACCATATTGTCATTATTCTACAAGACTTTTATTCAAAGTACTTTAGTTCTCAATGTACATTGTTGGTATGGGGGTCTGTCTGTTCAAAATCGATGTTAACTTTCCAAAGTTGTTCACACAGGAAATAAAATTTCTGGACTTAAAATGCAAGATATCGGCACTATTTACAAATCGCAAAATTGTAAACAACAGCACTCATGTCCTATTTCCTAAATTTCAACTTCTTCCTGGCCGATGACTGCGCAAACCGATATTCAGAACAAACAGGACTCAAACTTCTTTCATCCCAGCAAGCATCAGTGTTTTATATGAATTATTTTAATGTTTGTTAATAATTTAAAAATACTTTATCAATTGTTTCAAACTGTTATGTTAATATACTTTTAGTGCTAATGTTCTTCAGCATAATTTTAATGTCGTCACTATGGCTTTAAATCTTAAATATTTTATTATTTATTTTTTATTATTTGTCTTTACCTATGGCGCAGCGTATTTTTTAGTAATAGTGGTTTATTTAAATATCCATCACGTTATGGCCATAGGTCATTCATAATTTGCAGCACCAACCCTATGGTATGGGTGTTTCCTCTTCAAAAAAAAAGTCTATCTTAACTATATTCACTCATGTCATTGTGACCGAATTGTCATATCTTCCTCTTGAACTCTAGTGACTCCGCCGTTTTTCTCTAAATTTTATATGTAGCGCTTTGATATAAGAACGATGCTCCGCAAACTGATGGACTATGGCGCATAAGAAATATCCATTTATTATTATTATTATTGTATTGTTTTTGTCTTATGTATATGTATCTTTGTTGTATTGTTTGTGTTAATGTTAAAATGCAACCGTGTGCAGCAAATTTCCTTTGGGATAATAACGCATTTTCGTATCTTATCTTATCTTATTATTTCGAAACAAAAGCTGCATATCTTTTCCAGCTTGTATAATTCGGCTATTTGTCGTACGATGAGAAAGGTGTGGGCTCAATAGTTCCAGTTCTTGCTGCTCCTTGATTTACTGATTTCAGACCATAAAAATACGTGTTTGTTTTCACGGCCAGTGTTCCTAGTCACCAGTCTTGGCCGCTGAAATAAAATTGACTCCCATTATGAAACATTCAGGGTAACCAACCCGAGTCTCCATGACACGTTTTATGTAAAACAACGGTAACCAACCCGTGTCTCCATGACACGTTTTATGTAAAACAACGGTAACCAACCCGTGTCTCCATGACACGTTTTATGTAAAACAACGGTAACCAACCCGTGTCTCCATGACACGTTTTATGTAAAACAACGGTAACCAACCCCTGTCTCCATGACACGTTTTATGTAAAACAACGGTAACCAACCCGTGTCTCCATGACACGTTTTATGTAAAACAACGGTAACCAACCCGTGTCTCCATGACACGTTTTATGTAAAACAACGGTAACCAACCCGTGTCTCCATGACACGTTTTATGTAAAACAACGGTAACCAACCCCTGTCTCCATGACACGTTTTATGTAAAACAACGGTAACCAACCCCCTGTCTCCATGACACGTTTTATGTAAAACAACGGTAACCAACCCGTGTCTCCATGACAACGTTTTATGTAAAACAACGGTAACCAACCCTGTCTCCATGACACGTTTTATGTAAAACAACGGTAACCAACCCGTGTCTCCATGACACGTTTTATGTAAAACAACGGTAACCAACCCGTGTCTCCATGACACGTTTTATGTAAAACAACGGTAACCAACCCGTGTCTCCATGACACGTTTTATGTAAAACAACGGTAACCAACCCTGTCTCCATGACACGTTTTATGTAAAACAACGGTAACCAACCCGTGTCTCCATGACACGTTTTATGTAAAACAACGGTAACCAACCCGTGTCTCCATGACACGTTTTATGTAAAACAACGGTAACCAACCCGTGTCTCCATGACACGTTTTATGTAAAACAACGGTAACCAACCCGTGTCTCCATGACACGTTTTATGTAAAACAACTTCTTTTTATTCTTTTAACGACGCTTCATTATTCACCTGATGAGCTCTGAATGTCGTGATGAAGAATTAAAAGAAGTTGTTATCCATAAAAAACGTGTCATGTATTCATGTTCGTCCAACTTCTAGATGCCTCTCAAGAACTTAACCCATGCCACAATTAGCAGCAGTTAATACTGTACTGTTGGCGTGTACTTGCCAACTCCTAAACCGCACTTACATGCCCTTTTCTGGATTGTGGTTTTATATTCTGTAGTTCCCCAAATAGCTGCGCCGTACTTGATAACTGCTAACACAACTGAATTATATATTGCACTGAAAGCGCTGTATGGCATACCACCCATAGCTTCACATTTAGTGAGAACAAAACCAGGAGCCCTACTGTCTGACTGCGCGACTGCATTGCTGTGACTGCGTAGTCTGAATGCTCATTCAACAATAAGCCCAGATGTTGGTATTTGTCCACAACGCCCAAGACAATGTTACCGCAGCTGAAGCTGCAGATGGTAGATTATGTGACCTATACTCATTGGCGGAGGTGATTTATTTTCTGATAGATGCAAATTTCTGTATATTGAGAGGAAGAATGTCGTCGCCAAATAACTTTCTACATATCTAGTAAAGGTGCCTCTGTTCTTGACTACTGCATGCTACCATATATGGTGCGTGGTTGTTGTTCAGGTACTTCGACCTTCAGAGTTGATAGAGGGCACACCATACTGTATCGCCTATTTCAGCACGGCTCCCTTTGGAGCTGCATAAATCGCCTTACACGTGCACGCTGCATGTCCTTGGATAGCTGCACCCTGGAGCTACACGGAGAATGTTTCTGGTGTTAATACCCGTAAAAGCATATGTATATAGTGAACTTGATGTAACAGTGGTGAGTATCGTGTGAGTCTCTTGATATTAACTCTCAGGTCTCAGATGACCAAACAGATACGGTTTATGTAACACGCTTTTGTACTTTACATACACCGCCTGACTTTTTGACGTGATAAATGACAACATATTTCAGCTCGGGGCGTCGACCCAGAGTGACCTACATCTAGTTGCAAAGAATCTGAAGAACATGTTCATGCGAGAGATGCTTATAAATTAAAACCACCTTCGCATGTTGTTTTTGTAGTGACAGTAATAATAAGCGTCGTGAGAAAGCCGTAGTGGACTGGGGACTTGCATGTGTTGTAGGATGAGATGTGGGAGGTAGGGAGTAAGCGGTGTGAATGTAAGCGTCCAGGTACTGAGAGGGTGTTCCGAAAACATTGTTTTGGAAATAAACGTAAACCGTTTGACAAAGCTGTGTATGATGCTAAACACTGGTATTTAAAATATGAAAGTAATGGTTTGGTGGGGACAACGATAGAGCGTCTTGGAGGAATAATGGTTAGATTCCTGTCGGTGGGGAGAAACGAAAGTAGATTCCTATCAGGTTGGTTCGTTGGTTTGTAGTTTAACGCCGCACTCAGCAATATTCCAGCTATATGGCGGCGGTCTGTAAATAATCGAGTCTGGACCAGACATTCCAGTGATCTATAGCACGAGCATCGATCTACGGAACACCCGATCCCGTTGGTCGCTTCTTACGACAATCATGGGTTATTGAAGATCAGTTCTAACCCGGATCTTCAAGGGTTGGTTCCTATGAGGGTGGTTTTAGAGGATGGAAATTTGTCTAGAGATGTGTTAGAGACGTGGATGAATGATTAGTGTTGGATAATGAGGTCAGTATTGAGAATAACACCGTTGAGTGTGACGGTGAGGCTGCTGATACACGTGCTGTTTGACGCCAAAAGTTACTCGTTGTGTAACTGGAGCAGTTGATAGCCAGTGTGCAAGGCTCCTTGTGTCGGCGGTATTCCTCTGGAATGTCGTCAGTCATAAAATGTTATTTTGGCTGTACATAACATCAAAATGTAGGAAGAACCCTGCAGTATGGTTTAAAGGCATACTAAACCCCATACCAAAGTGATCTACTTCTGATCCTTCGGACTATTATTCACATAAAAGTTTGATCCACACCAATTCTGTGTACATATTATATTGTAACATTTCTGAATGTTCTAAATGGTGCACAGAATGTGTTCCGGAAGCGTTGATCCATAACGAATCATATATTGTATGTTAGTTTTGTTATTAAAACTAGAAAATATATTTCAAATGACACCGTTTCCGCTTGATTTATACAAAGCGTATGGTAGCATTAACAGAGGTAAACTTACCTGAACCTGGAGAGGTTTCCAATTCCTTGAAGTAAGTCTTCCTTGGGGGACTCAAGCATTTTTTTACCGAAAACATGTTTAATGGCCGTGCAAAAAGTTTTAAAAATATTTTTTTATTTCTTTTTTAAAACAACAAACTTTTGTTGATGCGGTATGCAGTATGATCCTCGTGGCTAGGGTTTACCCAACATGCCATACAACTTCCTCTTTTTCTGGTCAAGAGCGAGCAGAATCGAGGGGAGGTGGGCGGCCATACCCCAAGGAAGACTTACTTCAAGGAATTGGAAACCTCTCCAGGTTTAGGTAATTCCTTTTCAGAAGTCTGAATACAGACTCCCAGAGATAAGTAATGGAAGTGGTCGATTCTGCTAAGGGAGATAATACCGCTGCCATAGCGTCAACGATCAAAACAATTGTCAGTATGAAGGCAACGCTTACCTGGTGGCTCTTCAGACGACTCTAGGGAGGCTGTCTATGGGCCACCGAGGTGCTCATGGGATATTGTATAACAATATAACGTGACTCTAGAGTCAAATACTCCCCTCCCCACCCCTCTCCTCTTTCATGGAAGAAATACGGGGTAGTGAGTGAAATGATACCAATAGAATCCAATGCGCCGAAGGGGATAAGGGTCAGCACAAACAATATAAGCATAGATATATATTTATATATAAAGATATACAAAGGCCATGACATACACAATACAAAATCACTTGGTGAGGGAGGCATGGCCCTGCCTACTGGAGAGAACCAACTGACCGAAGCAAGCACGCTCTCTCGAGCTCAGGTCAAGTTGGTAATGCCTGATGAATGTACTCGGTCAGCTCCAAATAGCCGCTGAGCAGATCTCTTCAATGGGCAGGGCCGCTGCGAACGCCTTAGAGGTAGCGACAGCCCTGACCGAGTGAGCTTTCAACCCCTCAGGGGGAGTCCTACCCTGAAAGTTGTAGGCCGCACAAATTGCAGAGAGCGAGCCAGCGGGAAGCAGTTTGCTTACTGGCTGGCTCGCCAACCTTCCCTCCAAAATAATTGACACCCCTTGCGGATTTCTTTCGTTCTCTTTATGTAGGCATTGAGAACCTGGCGAACATCCAGCGAGTGAGAGCTCGTTGGAGAGGATCCCGGGGTAGAAGGATGTGTGGAAGCAGGAAGCTCAATATGAGCTGTCACATGGAAGGTATGAGCAACCTTAGGACGATAAGTATCCGGTAGGCGAATGCTTACTCTGTCTTTGTGGAAAACAGTAAGCGCTGGGTCTGCAGACATAGCATGTATGTCACCCACCCTTCTACCAGAAGTCACCGCCACAAGGAAAGCAGTTTTTTAATGTTAGCAGCTGGCGTGAAAGAGATGACAGACTCAAAAAGGAAGGACCGGAGAGCAAAAGATGATTGTCAAGTCCCAAGGGGTACTTGTACGCCTTGTAGTAGGGCGCACTCTGCCTACTCCCGCTAGAAAGCGCGGTACAAGAGGGTGCTGTCCCAAAAGAGCACCACCGACAGGGATGTGAAAGGTAGAAATAGCCATGGAGTAACCTCGAATAGTCGAGGCCGACAAGCCATCGTCCAGACGGAACTGAAGGAACTCCAATACTGTGACTAGATCTGCAGAAAAGGGATATGTACACCCTCTGTTGCCACACCAGCGTGCATAACGGGCCTATCTATTCTCATACTGAACGTTTGTCGAACCTCTCCTCGAAGCCAGAATTGTGTCTGCAACTGTTGCAGGAATTCCACGTGCCTCGAGTTGAGACCTGACAGAGGCCAAGCCACCCATGGAATGTGGGGATTCGGGTGTGTCGCTTCGTTCTTAGTTAGAAGGTCCGGCCGAAAAGGTGATAGAACAGGAGGCTGAGCCAGAAACCTGAGAATTACCGGAAACCAGCTCTTGGACGGCCAAAGGGGTGCGAGGAGCACAAGAAGCCGAGCTGGCTGGGTGGAAATCTGAGACAGGACCCTGGGGACTAACGGTAGGGGCGGGAACGCCCACAGTATCTTGCTCGTCCAATCCAGTGCAAAGGCGTCGAAACTAACGCCCTTGGCTCTGGGATCCGAGAGCAGAACACCGGAATCTGATTTGTGCCCCCAGACGCAAACAGATCCACCTGGAACGGTCCGTACAACTGGGAAATAACCCCCGAATGGCCTTCGATTGAGCATCAACTCGTGTGCGGCTAGGATTCGCCTTGACAGGGCATCTGCTCGGACATTCTCCAGCACCGGAAGGTACACTGGGATCAGCGACACGTTGTACCGGTCGCACCACAGTAGGAACTGCCATGCCTCCGTGAGGAGCGGGCCAGACATGGCTCTCGAAAACCAGTCTGACTGCTCTCAGTTTCAACACATCGATGTGCAAGCAAGTCTCCTTCTTGGACCAGAGACCAGAAGCTGTGAGACTCGGAGCTCGGATCAACCAGTCGTCTAGGTAAGGGTGGCAAAACCGACCTTGTGACCTGGCGACCTGTGCAGGCACCATTATCAGTTTGGTAAACACTCTCGGGGCCGTAGCGAGACCGAATGGCAGCACTTTGAACTGATAACTCACTCCCTCGAATGAGAACCTGAGGTATCTCCTGAACGAGGGGTGCACTCGGACATGTAAGTATGCATCCTTCAGGTCGATTGACGTAAGCCAATCTCCCGGCTGTACTGAGATCACTGAACGCAGTGTCTCAATTTTGAAGGAAGGTCCACACTGAAGTCTTCCCCTGTACCCAGCCCGGGCTCGGAAGAGGAAGAAGAGGAGGGCACGAGAGGACGGTTGAAAGAGGTCGGAGCCAGGAGTACCTTAGACTCCTTGAGCTCACGGCAACCGCTGCCTCCCTTACAATCTGCGCCGACCCTGGGAACAAGTTTGAACCGAGCTCATAAGGGAGGGCAAGCAGGGTAGCCTGGTGCTGTGGCAGGTAGCTAGTACAGCTCAGCCACAGTCGGCGCATGCCCATGACAGCACCCATTAAGCCGACAGAGGCAGAGTGCAATGCGTCCCTAGCTAGGTACTGCCCTACCTCAGCTAATTGACTAGAGGGGACAATGCCAGATGATGGGTCACCATTGTCCAGTTGGGTCCGAGCCAGGCTGCCTTGGAGGAAGCCAGATAGGCGCTGTGCATCGCCACCCGCATCTGCTGACCCGAATTACGATAGCTCGGGGCCTCAGGGACAACAGTCTGAGGTTCCCCTGTTTCCTCGACCCCCTCTTCCTCCCCTGACTCCTCGTCAAGGTCTTCCTCACTTACAATGTCCCCGAGGGAACTAGCGGAGGCAGAGACCACTGATATAGGAGGGGTAGAAGATATGGGTGGGAAGGCACCGAGGGAAACCCACCCACCTGTACCGAAGTCACCGTTGGAGGTCGGGTCCGAGGTGCCAGCCCACAGCCCACTGAAACAGGATGTCCCATAGCTGCAGGCATGCCAGTCGCGACCCTCGTAGACACACCAGGTATCGAGATGGGTCCTGAAGCCAGGGGGCACAGGACCAGAGTCTAGTATCTCAACCATGGGGGCAAGTACCAACGGCTGGTCCGAAGACGGGCCCAAAACGGTCTCTACCTCCATTGGGTCGGGACCCGACGTGTGAGCATACTGCTCGCCAGGTCCCTCCTCCTGCCGACCTTGAGCCGAAGCCAAGGTCTGCTCAGCCCTAGGCGAGCATTGGCCGACTCCTCAACCATGACACGCATAACCTCAAGCTGCTGCTGAAAAAGAAGCTCCATGTTAAAGCCCAGGGGTGGAGGGACCACAACACCGGAAGGGGCACTTACCTCCACTTCTTTTACAGTTTTACCACCCCTATCCCCCTTGGCATGTTTAGCTACAGTTTTACGCTTGGATTTACTCGAGGAGGAGCACTCGGGCATGGTCGGCCACAACCTCCCTCGCTTCTTTCGGAAACGTGAGGTCAGCCGCCCGCCGCTTCTGGGTCTTAGGGGTGAATGCCTGACATAATTCACAGTCGTTCGGGAGGTGTCCCTCCACCTCCAGGCACCGAATACAGAGACGATGCTTCTCTTGGGGTGGGAGAGATGAGCCACAATTGTCACACGGCGAAAAGGCTGGTGAGAGACAGAGTGGATGTAAGTCTAGGCAATTAAAAAATAATATCATGTGTATGCACACATTTAGGGTGCAATATGAAAGAAAGATACATAGAATCCCGACGGCCGAAACGAGACCTAGAGTCAACGCAGGCAGAGGGAAGCCAACATGTAAAGCATACATTATATATACATAATATATATGTGCTAAAATTATAGAGATATAGTTTACACACGACAGAAAACTCCCAAAGGGAGTAAAAATGTAGCGTAAGACATGTAAACAACAAAGATGGCGGACCCAAGACGGCCGACATCTCGTGAAATCTCGCCAACTACACGAGATTATATTATATAATTGTAGAGAATTTATATAATATTTACACAAAGTGTAGAGAAGTAAGAGGTGCATAAAAACAATTTGAATAAAAAATGCACCAAACAAGCATATAGTTATAGTCCAAGAACGAGGGTGTAGAAGTTAGTTTGACCCTGCAAATTGGCGGAAAAAAGCACGGAAAATATGAAAATTGAATGCGATTCCATGACGGCGAACGCAAAACGTTCTCCACAAATGATAAAGAAATACATACAGATGATTCTTGCGACATGATGACTAAGAGAAAGCTTAGATTCGGTTGGCTTGCGAAGCTGTCGGAGAAAACACGTCTGACGTCAGCGATGGCCGAGAAAAAGAGGAAGTTGTTTGGCATGTTGGGTAAACCCTAGCCACGAGGTTTCATAAAAGGGAGGTAATACGCTCACCACTGCATACCGCATCAACAAAAGTTTGTTGTTTTTAAAAAAATATATATATATATATTTAAAACTGTTTGCACGGCCATTAGACATGTTTTCGGTGAAAAAATGCTAGAGTACCACAAGGAAGACTTCTTCTGAAAAGAAATGTGTAACATTGATGTGAAAGGGAAATATGTTTTAGCACTTACCCATGTATGAAAGTACAAAGACTTTTTCATATCTTCGTATTTGTGGCAGGTAAAGAAAAAATGAGTTGTATCCTCAACTTGATACCCACATGTCCAGCATTTTAGTCGCTACAGCCAATCGAGTCTGCAGCGACAGTGGGCAAATTGGCAGAATCTGGAACCACAATTCAAGTCCAGGTTAATTGATCTTTATACGAATGCAGTGTGCGTAAAATGGTATGCTTTACTCTGGTCGAATGTTAGTAGGGGGTTAATACAAGGATGTTTATTTTCTCCAATTATGTTCACCTTTTCATCGATGAGTTGCATGACAAACTGGTATTGGTGTTTGCGTTGATAATATAACTATTGCAGCTTCAGCAAATGCTGATGATCTTATTCTACTTGCAGATTCGGCAGCTGATGATTTGCTTGTAAGTGTGTGTGGAAAGGTCAGATTAAGCTACCCCATCTTCCTAATGTTATGTGTAATTAATATTTTCGCTTTTTAAACATCATGCATATTCTACAGGCCAAACCTGCTTCTCTTCGTCTTCAATGAATGAATGAGTGAGCATGGTTTTACGCCGCTTTTAGCAATATTTCAGCAATATCAAGACAGGGGACATTAGAAATGGGCTTCACACATTGTGCCCATGAGGGGTATCGAACCCGGTTCTTCAGTGTGACGAGTGGACACTTTAACCATCAGGCTACCCTACCGTGAATGAAAGATATCATAATTCAAAACTGATGATAGGATATATTCCTTGTGGGTACAAAAACATGGTGGGGTATGGTAAAACAATATATTAAAAATAAAGTCTGAAAGTAACTACTTTCCACCAATCATATCAAATGGCATTATTTACGACGACCCCAAAGATATTGCAAATGTCTTAAACGATTTATTTGTAAGTCAGTCTACAGTACAAAAACCAGATTTACAACCTCCCGAAAGTCATTTTGAACTTACTACAGACGCACTAAATGTTGCCAATCTTACACTTGATGAAGTTCAAGATATTCTCCTCTCTCTCGGTCCATCAACAGTTACAGGGCCAGATGGAATAGGAAATAGATTCTGAAACTCATGGCGACAAATATAGTTTCTTTATTAACAAATTTATTCAACTTGTCTCTTAAAAAATTCACGTTTTCAGGAAGCGTCATTCATGCCTCTTCATGAAAAAATAGTGTAAATGAACGTTCCAATTACAGACCGGCCGCACTTAAAAACTGTATGTCTAAAGCTTTTGACAAATGTGTTTTTAAACATGTATAATTACTTCAGAGACATTGCTATTTTAACCAATTTATAGTCGCTTTTATGCCAGGCGACTCTACCGCTGAACAATTCACATTTTTAAATGATTTTATCGCGAAAAAGGACCGGATGAAGGTAAAGAGGTCGGGTATTTGATAAGATATGACACAAGGGCATCATTTATAAATTTAATAACTATGGCATCGGTGGATCTCTTTTGAACTGGTTTGAGAGTTATCTTGAAAACAGATTACAAAAAGTCGTCATTAATGGATACTGTTCCGATCACAAACCTGTACTTGCTGGCGTCCCACAAGCTTCCGTATTGGGACCCTTACTTTTTATTGTATACATAAATGATATAATAGATGGTATAAAAAGCCACATACGTTTATTTGCTGACGACACCTCAGTTTATGTAATGGTAGATGATCATGATATTGTCACATCCTGTCTGAACGATGATTCAAACCGTATGTCTAGCTGGGCAGCCAACGGCAAATTATCTCCAACAATACAAGAAGTCAAAAGACATTAACTCCTAGGCATAACTCCAGAGAGTGATCGCGCCTGGACAAGACATATTGAAGATTTTATTAAGAAAGCTAGCCCCATGATCAACTGTCTCCGAAATTTTTAATATCGCCTCTCCACATGTACGAATCGTTTCTGGTGCCGATATTTGACTATTGTTATCATATCTGGGATAATTGCACAAATGATCAGTCCCTTATTCTTGAACGGTTACATCTAGATGCACTTTGTACAACATGCGGCGTTGTTCGTTGCACTAGTCATCATAACTTATATATCGAAACAAAGTCTATACCATTAAAATAAAGAAGGCGCGACATTAGACTGATAGTTTTTGCAAGCTGAATAACGATCTCGCACCTGACTACCTCTGTGATCTTGTTCCTAAATCTGTCTCTGAACACAGTCAATATAATCTCGATAATAAATAAAGCTACAAACAATAAATTGGAGGACTAAAATATATGAACAATCGTTCCTACCTGACACACCTAAAACTTGGAATTCATTACCTGCTAACTCCATGCTCGCTAACTCGATCGGAGAATTCAAATCTCTGCTTAAAAATGGTGAATCAAATAATTATCTTGATCTGAATTATGGCAGTCGATTCTGTCAGATCGTGCACTGTCCGATAAAGCTAGGTTGTAGTGATCTGAATGCAGATATAGTAAATAGACACACTTCTAACAAGGATGAATGCGTTTGTGAATACCACAATAAAGATGTTGTTCAATATCTATTTACATGTAAGTTATACACTGCTGTTGGAAACGATACCTATTTCTATGTAATTGACCACTGCCTCCAAACTGTGTTATATGGAGTACCGCGACCTACTACCCCCCACACACACACACATGCACGCGCTTGCACACACACACACACACACACACACACACACACACACACACACACACACACACACACACACACACATGTTTTCAAACATGTATAATTACTTCAGAGACATTGCTATTTTAACCAATTTATAGTCGCTTTTATGCCAGGCGACTCTACCACTGAACAATTCACATTTTTAAATGATTTTATCGCGAAAAAGGACCGGATGAAGGTAAAGAGGTCGGGTATTTGATAAGATATGACACAAGGGCATCATTTCTAAACTTAATAACTATGGCATCGGTGGATCTCTTTTGAACTGGTTTGAGAGTTATCTTGAAAACAGATTACAAAAAGTTGTCATTAATGGATACTGTTCCGATCACAAACCTGTACTTGCTGGCGTCCCACAAGCTTCCGTATTGGGACCCTTACTTTATATTGTATACATAAATGATATAATAGATGGTATAAAAAGCCACATACGTTTATTTGCTGACGACACCTCAGTTTATGTAATGGTAGATGATCATGATATTGTCACATCCTGTCTGAACGATGATTCAAACCGTATGTCTAGCTGGGCAGCCAACGGCAAATTAACTCCAACAATACAAGAAGTCGAAAGACATTAACTCCTAGGCATAACTCCAGAGAGTGATTGCGCCTGGAAAAGACATATTGAAGATTTTATTAAGAAAGCTAGCCCCATGATCAACTGTCTCCGAAGTTTTTAATATCGCCTCTCCACATGTACGAATCGTTTCTGGTGCCGATATTTGACTATTGTTATCATATCTGGGATAATTGCACAAATGATCAGTCCCTTATTCTTGAACGGTTACATCTAGATGCACTTTGTACAACATGCGGCGCAGTTCGTTGCACTGGTCATCATAAGTTATATATCGAAACAAAGTCTATACCATTAAAATAAAGAAGGCGCGACATTAGACTGATAGTTTTTGCAAGCTGAATAACGATCTCGCACCTGACTACTTCTGTGATCTTGTTCCTAAATCTGTCTCTGAACACAGTCAATATAATCTCGATAATAAATAAAGCTACAAACAATAAATTGGAGGACTAAAATATATGAACAATCGTTCCTACCTGACACACCTAAAACTTGGAATTCATTACCTGCTAACTCCATGCTCGCTAACTCGATCGGAGAATTCAAATCTCTGCTTAAAAATGGTGAATCAAATAATTATCTTGATCTGAATTATGGCAGTCGATTCTGTCAGATCGTGCACTGTCTGATAAAGCTAGGCTGTAGTGATCTGAATGTATATATAGTAAATAGACACACTTCTAACAAGGATGAATGCGTTTGTGAATACCACAATAAAGATATTGTTCAATATCTATTTACATTTAAGTTATACACTGCTGTTGGAAACGATACCTATTTCTATGTAATTGACCACTGCCTCCAAACTGTGTTATATGGCGTACCTCGACCTACTAACACACACACACATGCGCGCGCTTGCACACACACACACACACACAAGCACACACACACACACACACACACACACACACACACACACACATGAAATGTAACCGCAAGCTCAAGGTTCATGTACCAATATGATTTAATTTGTGCCTTTGACTCGGTAGAAAGAATATTCATGCACAATGTCCTATTTCATCTATTTTGGAAATGACTTAAAAAATTTATGAAGATACTTTTTGAAGATGTTGAATCGTGTGTTTTGGAAATACAAGTTCCTTTTTTCAAAGCATAAGTGGGTTGTCGCCAGGGTATCTAATATCACCATACATATGTATATTATGTGCAGAGATACTAGCAAATATGATCGGAAGTAATGAAAATATACATGGAATACAGATGAGATAAATTCGCTCTTTTCTCGCCCAATTTGCAGACGTTACTATACTAACTGTAGATGGGTCAGAAAAAAGCATCTACGCAATAATGAACTCCTTTATCTTCATTTGCAAAGTGTTTGAGGATTAAATATTAATTCAAAGTATGAATCAAACTAGATGTGCGGCGTTGACTCAGCATTCTCTTCTGAATGTTAGACTGATATACTAATGACCGGTATTTATTTCCTCAAACATTCTCCTCCATGTCATCCTAAATCCCTTCATTCCTCATCCTCTCAACCCAGCCTGCCGCCCTCAAGTCTCCTTAGAAATAAGCAAGTCAAGATCAGCTTGTGACTAAGCCATTCCTCTGAAAGCTCCTATTGAAGTATCCATGGTTATACATGAATATCAGCCTGCCAGCCCTCCAACCCTCTCTCCTTAGGCTTTTATGATCTGTTGCTTACAGTTCAGTTCAAGATGTTTTACCTGTGTGACGCATGTGAAGACCATCAGGGATTATTTACCGGTGTGTATTGTTAGACCAAATTAAAATACACATACCATCGCTTTTTAACGCATAGTCTGTGAAGAAAAGAGTGTCTTCAAAGATTCCCTCCTGCATGTGTAAGACAGCATAAACTCTATCGTAATGTAGCCTGACAAACAGTTTAACTCTCGCCAGCAAACTGTTTGGATGTGAGCAACATGAATAAAGCATCAGAGATTAGACTTGACCCTAGAGATATATTTAGGAAGAACCATGTTGAGAAAATCACAACAGAGCAAGAAACCACAAGCACCCAAGAAGTCGATGCTGAAGACAAAGAAGAGACAGGTAAAACCTAACATGAAAACGATGACAACCCAGAAGGAACAGAAGACAACACCCCAACCCGTGAAAATACGATATATGACACAGATGCAAGCTGTAGTGAATTAGGCAAAAGCTGCTTTGAAACGAGCGGAAGCTGACTTGAAACGTCAACAGTATAAAAAGAAAGCTTGAACCCTGGTAATCTGGACACTTGTATAGGATCACGATGGGAGTGACTTCCTGTCTGGGCTGTGGGAAGAGGTTCACATGAAAAGATAATCTACAGAGACATTGGAAGCAGATGCACGGATCCGCTCCAAACGTACCTCCTCCTCCTCTGGATAACGACGACCCTCCTGTAGGTAATGACACTCGTCAAGAGAGACACTCTCTTCCTCAAGAGAGAGATGCCCTCGCCCTCCTCCTCCTCTTCCTCCTCGCCAAGAGGACCAGCAGCAAGAATGGTTCAAGTTCCCGGGACCTAGTGGCTGTGGAAAGTCTGTGAGTAGTATACACAATGGGGCTACGGGACCAGGTCCCCCCAAAGGGCTCAATTTAAAAAAAAATATGAGCCCTTGGGAAGTCCCTAATCCCGTAACCCCATTGTGTATACTACTACTGAGGTGCATGCAAAATGTGATGAAAATCGGTCGAATAGTTTCTGAAATATTGACTTTTAAGTGAGCATGGGGTCGGTCGAGAAAAGGCAAAATGTCCAACTTTTTGTCGTAATTAAGTCTTAATTAATCTAATGAAGTCATCGAAAGTGTTTCCAATGCCGTTTTGCTATAGCGTAACCATCTGCCGAGATGCATGCAAAATCTTACGAAAATCGGTCAAATTGTTTAGGAAATAATCACTTTTTTTAGTGAGCATGGGGTCGGTCTGGCGAAAGGCTAACAATCCAAGGTCGTACTTGTTATATATTATCGAGGCGAGAGGTGTTTTTAGCTGAATGAAACGCAGGTCTCGGAAGTCATCACCTCGCTACCGTCTCGGGGGTTGCTTTGAGCGAGCGCCGTTGACGAGTATAAGTGTGTGTATCTCTTGGCTCAGCTATGATGATGATGCACGGCCGGCTGACTAGAGAGGTTACAGATGTCTGAAAGTGAATGAAATGCATCTCTCGGCAGTTTCCTCCCTGGGTCGTCGTCTTGGTATCACCGAGCGAGCACTGAGGGCGAGTCACAGTGTGTGGCTCGGCTCGGCTTGTACAGCCGACTGGCTGGCTGGCTGGCAACGTTATGTTGATTTCCACTAAATCATACCGCATCTCTCGGCAGTTACCCCGGGTCGATTCGCTGCCGTTTTGGTAGTACTGAGCGAGCGCTGTGGGCGAGTCGCAGTGTGTGTGTGTGTCTCGGCTCGGCTATCTACCTACAGCTCGCTGAGATGGCTGGCTACATTATGTTGATGTCCGCGAAACAGTTTATTGTGAATCTCCTTCTATGATTTGTTTGGTTGTTGTAATGAAGGCTTGTCGGGCCTGTTGCTTCCCTTGTTCTATGAACATTTTTTTCTTGTCTTCACAAATGACGGCGTTTTTATGAGACTTGGTCCGAATCTCTTGTTTCATTCTGTGATATTTTGCGATTTCTGATAGCACCAACCAAAACTCTTCTTCGGAGATTTTAGAGTTGGTGAGCGTGGTGGAAATATGACCGTCTATCGTGTTTAACTTCGCTTCAGCTAGAATTCTAATTTCGTCGTGTTTCAATGCTTTACGTTGCAGTCTGCGAGACACGTACTTAAGGGTCAAACCCATCAACCTTACCACTCCGGCTGTTATTTTGATGCCTAGCACCACGGGTGCTAACCCGATACCTGCTACGCCTAATCCCATGAAACCAGAGCGCTGTCAACACCGTCCACGGAATTGACGGCCCTGTGATATTTTGTCTGTAATGCCGACCGCGTATCGCGTTCACATTCTAGCTGTTGTTTGATCTCGCATATCTGTCGCAAATGAAACCCGTCTACGGTTTCCAGTTTGTTTGCTACTTCATCCAGGACCGGGTACAGTCCCATTCTATATATATACTCTTTTTTATAAAATAGTATTTAAGTCAATGTTTGATGAATATACTTTAAGCTGATGAGGTACAAGTTTTCGTATATATAAATGGTCTCAAGTTCAATAAAATTCTTTTGAAATATCATAATATCTAGGTTTGCAGTGGGTTTTATTCCTGGTTGTATACAAATACGATGGCGATCATGCCATCGTATTTCTAACCCATGCAGAAGGTTTATATCTGCTCCGGGGGCATCTCCAAGAAATACTTCGATAAGAAGAGTAGAACCTTGTATCACACTGATCCACGAGTCTGGCACATAAGTATATTTTAGTATAAATAACGCTACTTTTTTCTCATTGGGGACTAACATGTTAGCCGTTTGATCTGGTAATGGCTCTACGCTCGTCCACGTTCTTCTTCCAGGATTAAACCTTAAAGCAGTATCCCGTTATTTATTAGTGAGACGCCACCATCATTATTATCCATGATAAGATAGGGGTAGGTCAGGACCAGGTTAATAATCCAGTTTAACTGAGATTCGATGATGACTTGTAGTTTGTACACGTTGTCTTGTAAGCGCATGGCGTAGAAGGTGTTTTCCTTGCCGGGCAGATCGAATCCCCTCGTGTCTCCGAGATCGGCTAGCGTTACTTTGGGATGATGGTTCATCTCATTTATATATAATATATTATGAAATGGGTTTCAATTGGTTATCAGATAATTCCTCGGACATGCATTTCAAATCCATGAGATGTATGTTGTTGAGTAGGAAAATTTCGGTGCGCGATATCGTGTCTTCCATGGTCACGGTGACTTCCTGCAGACTGGTGTAGGCGTTAACGTTCAGCCGCACGTAAACGTTCACCCGCACGTAAACGGAGCAAACTTGGTATTGTTGTTGTTTGGCCCAGCAGAGTTTGATCCCTTTCACGATTTCGACGACGTTACGCGCCGACGGTGGTTCGCCGAGGTAGACTTGGATGTACAACGTGGATTTCGCCGGCAGATTTTCCAGGACGTTTACCACACCATCGAATTCCGACACCATCTGCAATCCCACGTTTTGCGTCCCGGGTTTGCTCGACAGCATGTGGGCTACTCTTTGCCTCAACGTGCTGAGATCACGCTGCATCTTTGCGTAGGGACGTAAGCCACGAGCAGCGTTCCGTTGTTCACGACTTTCGTCAGGTAGTGATCTTTGTTGTCCATGAAAACGTGGGGAGAGTCGAGCGTGATGTTGAGATTCCAGTCGATGTGGGATGGCACTAATACCCATTTGTTGTCGTCGTTGAAGATGAGAGTGTACTGCGTGTTTCTGGAGACGGCTGTGGTCTCGACATCGTCCAGGTGAAACAGCCTGCCGCGAAACGCTGACCTGATCTGCAACGACAAGGAATGGATGATAAGTATCGCATGTTGTTGACCGCTCCTTCGGTATTGACGAAATCGCCAGGTCGTTGCCACCACAACCAGCGGCAGTAGAGGGCGGCAGTTCGACGAGTTTGTAAATGTTGTTTTTTCAGTTGCAAGGCGTACAGTTTGCCGTCGACTCTGGGTTCGTCAAATCCGCGCATGTCAACGAGGTCGGAGATCGCTATGTTGGCGCATTTTGTAACGCGTGTTCGTGGACCTTGAGACTCCGCCATTGTCGTATGTGCAGCGTCGCGCTGAGATACCCTATAATTACGGGATCGTGTTTAATGTCTAAAACCGATATTTTCAATTCTGTGATGTGGCCTCGGATTAATTACTTGTAATGCTGCGACGAAAACGATTCGGTTCTGCCGTTGTTGAACTTTTCCGTTTTCTCCGGCATGGCTCTCAGCAGTGTGGAAGGTCGTTCGCCTTGAACGTTGTCGGTCTTGCTCAGCTGATCGAGATGAATGCACAGTTTGCGATACCGGTGGTTTCCGGTTGTATGTATCAACGTAAACCCGAGTGTTTTAGCCAACGGCCGACTGGGACTCAAGTCGTTTTTTCCGTTGTTGTCTAACATGACCGTGCAGTTCGAGTCGTTCATTTTGAGTTCGGCTCCCACGGGTTTGAAGATTTCTTTGTTGAGCGAGCACACGCTGTAGTAGCCATCCGTTATTTGGTTGTGGACGTTATTGACGAACAGCCTGTTGTTTTTGCCATTGATGTTGGTCCATCGTGGGTAGTCGGTGATATCGCAGAGTGCGACTTCGAGCTGACCGGACGTGTTATCGATTGCGTGCAGCAGTTGAATGGACTTACTGCTCATGATTCCGGGAAGCGTCACGTACATATTGAAAAAGTAGATATGTATACTATATAACAATTCAAATATGTACAAACCAGGAGTGTTTTATTCTAAAAGTGATAATATAAGTGCTACCTATCTCACACAAACGAGTATTGTGGTCAATGCAAAGGATGGTTTACATTTCATTGTTCGGTTCATCGACGTGTTTTAAAAATTATGGGTTTTCGGTCACGCTTGGTTCCACAACCCGATGCAGTTCTGGCAGAATCAATTCAATTTGGCCGTGTCGTGCGCGATGACCAGGTGCGGCGTGACGTTGAACGACACTCGTCGTGATGCGCTGAGTCGGTCCGTGTTCTATTTTCATGTGTACTTCCAGATCAGACGTATCCTGAAAGAAATCAGCGCCCCGATTCCGCAGGACAAGGCATGGAATGTCGCAAACAATCCATACGATCGATGTGCGTATGAACGCGTTGCGGTGAATTCGATCTAGATCCGAAGACAGTCGATTGGCGTTTGCCGGATCCGAACCACGGTTTGGGCATTCCCATTGTTCACAACATGTATCTCGTGGAAGCCAGGAAACAGCTAGTGAAAGATTGGGGTTACAAGTTATGTCATTACGTCAAGACGAACGAGGGATTACGAGACGCGATTACCTCCCATCGACCAATTTTAGAGCAACTTGACCGATTCCAATATCTCTCAAGACGATTACGTGCACGCGATTAACGTGTTGGACAAACTGGCCTGGAAGAATCTGGGCGATTACCATGACCTGTACTTGAAAACGGACGTGCTGCTGCTGGCCAACGTGTTTGAGATATTCAGAAAAACGTGCTCGAAACAGTACGGCCTGGATCCGCCGTGGTTTTTCTCCTCCCCCGGTCTCTCTTGGGACGCTTTGTTGAAAAAGACCGGCGTGGAGCTGAACTACTGACGGATTACGACATGCACCTGTTCGTGGAGAAAGGCTTGCGAGGTGGGATTTCCATGGCCTCCAAACGATACACCAAAGCCAACAACAAGTACGTTCCCGGTCATGACCCCAGCAAACCGACCAAACACATACTCTATCTCGATGCCAACAACCTTTACTGCTGGGCCATGAGTCAGTATCTCCCCACCGGGGGATTCGAATGGGTCTCCTCACCCGAGATGATGGACATGAATAGCATCTTGCTGGATTCGAACAAAGGCTACGTGCTCGAAGTGGACTTGGACTATCCCGCAGAACTACACGAATTGCACAACAGCTATCCGCTAGCTCCCGAACGATTGACGGTGAACTAGGACTGGATGTCCGAATATTTACGAAACTTGCTGGGAAACAACAAGCTGGCTTACGTCGAAAAACTCGTGCCGAACTTGATGAAATATGTCGTTCACTATCGCAATCTGCAGCTTTACTTGTCACTGGGAATGAAACTCACGAAAATACACAGGGCGCTCCAGTTCGATCAAAGTCAGTGGATGGAACCTTACATTCGGTTGAACACGAATCTGCGAAAACAAGCCACAAGCGACTTTGAAAAAAACTTGTACAAGCTCATGAACAACTCCACGTTTGGCAAGACGATGGAGAATTTGCGAAAACGCGTTAACGTGAAATTAGTCAGATCCAGCATGGAAGAAAAACTCAGGAAACTTATAGCCAGCCCGGCGTTCAACCGAATTAAGATATTCGACGACGACTTGGCAGCACTGCACATGAACAAAAGCCACATCAAGTTCAACCGGCCCATTTATGTGGCGATGAGCGTCCTCGACTTATCCAAACACTTGATGTACGAGATGTACGAGCTGAAAAAGCAGTATGGCGACAGGTGCGAAGTGCTGTACACAGACACAGTTTCCCTGGTGATGGAAATTCACACCGAGGACGTGTACGAGGACATGAAGAAACACATGCACCTGTATGACACCAACGACTACCCTAAAGATCACCCTATGCACAGCCAAGTAAGCAAAAACGTGCTTGGCAAGATGAAGGACGAATGCGCGGGCACGCCGATCGCCGAGTACGTTGGCTTGAGACACAAGATGTATTCCATCAAGAAGGCCAACAATGATGAAATCCGAAAGGCGAAAGGCATGAAAAAGCACGTGGTAAAAAAAACACATCAAGCACGCCAGATTCAAGGAAGCCCTGTTCAAGAATAAAACGTTCAAACACCAAATGAACATGCTGAGAAGCGACGGACACAGGATATACGGACTGAGAATCAACAAGACCTCGCTGTCTCCCATGGACATGAAATGATGGATCGTCATCAACGGAGTCACCACTTACGTGTACGGGCACAAACGCGTATCTAATAATTGAACGCTTACGCACACTTGCGTACATATATCATGGGGAAAATTTATTACAGCCCGCGAAGCCATTCAAGTCTCGGAAGAGAAAGCCAAAGCCTGACTTTAAAAACAAACCATCTGGCAAGTCTACCTGCCGGCGCCTCGATACATCCCGAGAAGAAAATTAGACATTTCAACGCCGAATCGCGTCGACCAAGCCAACCTCCTGTTTCTCCCTCACGACAGGGTGAGACGCAAAACCTACAAGTATGCCCTGACCGTCGTCGACGTTGCCAGTCGCTACAAGGAAGCCAAACTGTTGACAACGAAAGATTCGAACGAAGTCGCCAAAGCCTTCAACGCATAGGCAAACGCAGTCGCTTGACATGGCCTACCGTATTGCAAGTCGATCCCGGACGCGAGTTCATGGGAGCCGTGTCACAGCTGCTGGCCAAGCACAAAATCCAAGTGAGACGATGTATAGCAGGAGCTCACCGTAGCCAAGCCATCGTTGAGAGATTCAATCGCACCCTAGCCGAACGCCTGTTCTCGCACCAATACTCGCAGGATTTAATGGATCCCGGAAACAGAATCACGAAATGGGTCGTACGATTACCGCGAGTGGTGGATGTCATCAACAACGAAGTCACCAGACTCGTGGGCAGCAGCATGTTGCGATGAAACAGAGAAAACATTACCGGACCGGATCAGCGTTTGGTACTTGTACCAGCCGGGAGAATACGAGGGAGGCAGCAGAAAATGCGCCACCTATCCGATATGGTCCATGAAAACGAACAACGTAGACCTTGTCGACATCAAAGACGGCGAACCGAACTTGTACTACTGTGAAAGACGGACCGCCGAGAGCATTCGTCAGAGAGGAGTTGATGATCGTACCTCACGACACAGTCCCTTACACATCACCCACTGTGTGATGATAGTTTCTCGTCATGATTTTTTATCAGTCTTGCATGCCTATTTTTCTGCTTAATGTAGCAAGCCAGCCAGCCACCCGTACACCAAGCCGAGAGAGACACACGCACACGCACTGCGACTCGTCCGTCCACAGCACTCGGAGGCGCAACCACCCCCGAGACGACCCGAGCCTTTTTCCCTACCGACCCCATGTTCACTTAAAAGTCAATATTTCAGAAACTATTCGATCGAGTTTCATCAAATTTTGCATGCACCTCAGTAGGGAATTAGGGACTTCCCATGGGCTCAATTGTTTTAAAAATTGAGCCCTTGGGGGGACCTGGTCCCGTAGCCCCATTGTGTATACTACTCTGTGTTTACCTCTCATGTGCTCTGACATGGCCTGATCCAACCCCAACCTACCCGCATTGTTTGGTGTTATACTCAATGGCAGCCATTATATCAGGACATCAGCGAGCAGCTACCTCAGCTCACCTTTGCAAAACGAATTCCCTATGATATCTTGGACGAGGATTACTTTGGTGCTGGCCAACTGAACGTGTTGGTCCTGGATGGTTTCCTGGCCGAAGCAAAGCACGACAAGCATATTTCACGTCTGTTTACTCAAACCTCCCATCACAAGAATGTATTGATCTTTCTCTTGGTACAAACTCTGTTTCTGAAAGGTAAAGAATCGAGAGACATTGCTTTGAACGCTCATTATGTCAGCCTGTTTCATTCCCCCATAGATAAACAGCAAATCAAACTCTTTGCTCGTAGAATTTTCCCCGAACATATGGATCACTTTATGGCTATGTATGAAAAGGTTGCTGAAACACCCTATGGACAACTCACCATTGATCTAATACCTACCACCAAAGATAAGGATCGACTGCAGGTCAATCTCATAAATGAGGAAAACGGGCGAGTCAAAGCTCAGTCTGAACCTGATCTGCCTAGGGAGAAGTTGACTACAACAGAAATATCTAGATAGTCCTCTGACTCAAGAAGAGAGCCCCAACATCAGCTCACTCAAACTGAAACCGATTCAGACACGAGTAGTGAGACATCATTGACTATGGCCACGGCTTGCGCAGATTGCGGGGTGCTGATAGATAACATGCACGATCTACAGCGACAGATCAAACATTGGTGTCCGGCAAATAGCCTTCAACCTGAGAGAAAGCGCGCCAGACTCGAGAGTAGGGCTGGATATTGTCCTGATTCTCATATTGCGATATATTGCAATAATTCAAGAGATATTGCAATACATATTGTGATATATTGACTGGAAGGTTTCTGTCCAAGTGCGTACATCATAAATTTATAATAGCTCTCTGTGTGCGACACCATCTTCTTAGTTGTTGTTACACCATACTTTCAGGCTCCCTGTCCCCAATGTGTGTGGGTGTATGCCAGTGGTGTACAGATAAATGATATAGAGACTTAATGTGGAATGTTTCATTGACGTAACTGTATTGCAGCAATTTTTTGCGTTCATAATGATAAAGGTAATAGTAAAACATGATTTTCATGGTCAGTGTTGTTTGGTTCAACAGAATTCACTTCAATGCAGTATGTAGTTATTGTTACTGTTTGTCAGTGATTTATTCAGATTCAACTCCAACATAAACATGTGTTAACATGAACTGTTGTAAAATGAAACATTAACATGATTTAGGTGAACTACTTATGACCTCCAATAACTAAGATCCTTGAGTAAAATGCCATTATACAGTCCTACAAGATTTATAAGATTTTGGCCTTTATCATAAATTGATAACATATGTCCCATTATGAAACAAAACAAAACAAACAAAATAATGTGAATTGTGAAATGGTCACTCAGAGCCAGTAGCTCTAGTTATAAGTCCAAATAAAAGATTGGTCAAATCTTTGAAGGGCATTTAAAAGTGGAATGCATAAGAAAAGCAAGATTTATGGATGTCAACTTTTTTAATTGTGAATATGCATTGCCTGATGAAGGAGCAAGCATACACCCCGAAACGTTGTGTTATTAACAACAAGACGTTGACGTCCATAAATGTTGCTTTTCTCAAACTCAAATCAAATCAAATTAGACATTTGTATAGCGCTACATATCCAGAGTCCTCCTCGTGTGCGCTTAGTCGAATGCTCGTTTGAAGAGGATGGTTTTGAGACAAGATCGGAAACTGTTGATATTTTCCGATTTTCTGACATTTTCAGGTAATCCATTCCAGAGTACAGCACCTGCTCTGCTAAATGTTCTGTCCCCGTATGCAGTGGTTCGGACAGATGGAACATCTAAGCTTTGCTGACTAGCTGATCTGAGTGACCTTCCAGGCTTGTGAATGTTGTCTAGTTCCTGGAGAAGAATGGAGCAAGCCCATTAATGGATTTGTAAACAAACATAAGTTTGAATACAACTCTGTCTTTTACAGGGAGCCAGTGTAAGTCCTTCAGGACTGGTGTTATGTGCACATACATATGTGTGCATGTTATCAGCCTGGCAGCTGTGTTTTGAACACTCTGTAACTTGTCCATGTACTTCTGCTGTATTCCATAGAGTAGACTGTTGCAGTAGTCTAGGCGTGATGTCACGATGCATGGGTTACGCATTTTACTGATGGTGTGTCCATGTACCTGCTAATCTGTCTGATGTTCCTTAGGTGGAAATATGCAGATTTGCAGATGTTACTGACGTGATTTTCCATGCTTAATGTTGAGTCAAAGATGATTTGAAACTGGACGATGGTTCTTAAAGACATTTGGTTCCAATGTTGGCTTCTTTAAAAGAGGTGTTATTAGTGCTTCCTTCAGTGACGATGATACCTGGCATTGACTTAGTGTCTGTTCACTATGGATGTGATAGTTGGTATGACGGCCTGTGGGCTGTTTTTAACAAGCCATGTTGGACAAGGATCGAGAGAACACGACTTAATTGGACTTTTTGAAATTAAAATACTGATCTCTTTCTCAGTGGTTGGTGCAAATGAATTGTTTGTTTTGTCAGTTTTTACATAGAATATAATCTTCATATACCTCGATGATAATATGTGTAGTCCCTAGACAGACATGGACACACACTTCACAGATCTACGAACCTTCCATTCATAACAATACATCTAAAAAGTAATGTAATCATTTAAATTGTGAGTTTAAACGTGTATTTTACATGGATTTACCGTTACAAGGATGGGTGCATTCCGCACAAACTGTTTACAATTCGATCGTCTGAAAATACCCAGAGTTATGTTGACCCTAGACATGTGTGCGGGCGAGTTCATTCATCAGAAATCTGTTACTTACGATGTGTTTATAAATATAAACTGCTAACCATACTCATAGTCATGTTTATGTAGTGGTTAGAACCGTAATTGATCTATTGAAAGGTGTCCTACATTCATGTTCAGATATATGTATAAAATCTACAAGCACATACATTCCTACATTACCGCAAATCATTCAAATGTATTAAATACCGGTTACATTTAATATACACACACATACACAACAACAAAACAAAGGTTTAATGAGGGGATCTCTCTGAAATAACTCCCTTTATAAATAACAAATGTACAACACATCTCCCCTAACATATAATAAATACGGTACACTGGTCACACAATTTATGAATGGGAAGCTTCGCCGGTACGTTGACATTGTGAGGCCGGTATGTTGACATTGTTATGGACGGTCAGTCTATCTGCTACACACTAGCTATGAATAAACCTGCCTCGACATATTTTTTCCAATGAAACATTTTCCTCGCGTTTAAAATGTCCATGTTAAAATATGTTCTCTCTTCGAATTAAGGGTGACTATTGTAAACATGAAGCACGTTGTTCGCCTCTACATGTCTGATCTATTGCTTCTGTCTCTTTCCCAGCAAACATAGCTTTATGCTATTACACTGCTACATGACCAATCAGTTTTCTAAATGACATAGATATGTTTCTATCCATGTGTATGACAGGTGCTGTCTGTCTATTCAGGGCAGCACGCTATACATAGCTCTATTCATTACACTTTGCTTCTGTTTTTCACGTCTTATAAAAGGTTTTCTTCAAGATTGCATGACTGCATTAAAACACGTACCTTTCATTAACCTTTCCTGACTTGTGAAGTCCTGCCTACATGAACATATTCATGCATTCTCGTGCATACATTATCAGATCAACCAAAAGCAGGTTCTGCTACCACCTATAATACTACTAATGTGTGATTTATAATCATGATGATCTTAACATAACTTGAATTTAATAAAATTGGGACCGCCTCCGTGGTGTAGTGGTTAGAGCATCCGCCCGGAGAGCGGAAGGTCGCGGGTTCGATCCTCAACCGCGTCATACCAAAAGTCGTTAAAATATGGTACTTGTTGCTCCCTGCCTGGCGCTCGGCATTAATGGGTACAACAAGGACTGGTCGGCTCGGAGTCAGTATAATGTGTCTGAGTGGGGTATTCATGCTTCACTGCGGCATGGTATCTCAGTGGGCTAGCACTCTAAAACCAGCTTAAGTCTGGGCTAGTACACGCAGCCGTACACACGCATGCACGTCGTCATATGAGCGAAATATTCTCAAGCACGACGTTAAACCCAATCTCACCTCACCTAATAAAATTGGTTATTGTGACTTTTTTCCCGAGTCAAAATTGTGACTTTTTCCTGCGACTTTTTTGTGACTTTCTTTCCGATCCACTATATATAATGCCTATGCTGTGATATCTTCTTTGAGTGGCGTTTAGAAGTTGGTGTGATGGACAACGGGTAAGTTCTTTGGATATACAGCTATTTTATTATAATGTAAGGAACGTTTGAAATGTCACCTGTTTGTCAACGGTGTTAGCAGGTACACCGAAACGTCTCTTACATTATCATAAAAAAGTTGTATATCCATAGAACGTAACCCGTTGTTCACTGTGACAGCTGTTAAGTCTATCGTAACCATTAATGACTCATTCTCATGTACTTTTGCTATGTATATATGTATATAATCTGTGAGGTGTCAAATTCTTTATTCGCAGAGTGTATGTAGGCCATCGGCCCATAATACAAATATTAAATGTTTGCAGCCATATATGATTGGCGGTGCTTTACAGCATAATAAATAAACATTGCTACATTTCTGATGACAAAGGTATTGTTTGAGGTCATCAATATATTGAAATTTGACAAAGAAGGGTATGTGTAAAACTTGGCAGGAATATATATAGTGCGCAAGGAACTGTATGCAGTACACACTAAAAGGAAATGATACTCGTTTTCTATATATCCATTGTCGCACATGTTACATAACCTGTGATGTCTGGGCTTATTTGTGTATCTACCTGTCTCAATATTTAATTGATGGGAACCACAGCGAAACTGTGTGAGTGCAATGCGAAATTTACTAATGTTAATAACACTAAGATATGGTTCCATAGATAGATTACACTTGAAAAGAGAATATGAATAAGTTTTAGAACTTGATGATAACGAGTTATGCCATTCTTGATGGGATATATGCTGAGCCCTGATAATAAATTCAGACAGGAAGGAATTTAAGCTACTAATATACTGTCTTTCCCATATATATCCAAATCCCATCTTGTAAAGTAATAACTTAAGTATTGATACCCAATTTGTTTTACCATGGCTAGCATCTAACAATAATAAGTTATAGCACTTTCTGGGCAAACGAGAGGCTGGCATATTCAACAGTTTATACCAATATTTAATACAACGTTTGTAAGCATACACATAGACAAGATATCTGTCACACTCACCCCGAACGATGTGATTAGGGGTTGATATTTTGACACAAAGCAGATATTTACAAGCCAGAGTTTGAACTTTCTCGATTGGTGAACTAATATCACAATCCAACCCCCAGACTTCAGCCCCATAGAGTAGGATTTGTAACACCTTTGAATAAAAAATCCTGAAAAAAATGTCACTGCGAATAGGTTTTAGCTTCGATAGTGACCTAATAATACTATAGAGGGCCTTTTTAGATTGTAGAATGGAAATATCAAAATGTTTATGCCACGACAAGCTTTGAGAAAAGAGAACACCCAAATACTTATACCAAGAGGCACAATCTATTCTCATGCCACTCAAAAACCACTTTTCATATTTAGAGAGCTTACCTCCATTTCTAAAGACAACAATTTTGGATTTATCTAGATTAACGGAAAGGTCATACTCGATACAATACTTTTCCAAAACATTAATACGCTTTTGTAGGCCACAGATAGTATCGGAGAGGAGTACTACGTCGTCAGCGAACAGCAAGAGAAATACTTTTGTTAATTCTGGATGCATCTGTATACCAGGATAACAAGATGACTCAATTTCACTAGCCAAATCATCTATAAAATAGAAAATAGAAAGGGGCTTAAGACACACCCTTGACGCACTCCGATATTACACTGGAACATTTCGGAAAAATATCATTTGATTTAACGCAAGTTTTGACACAATCATAGATGGATCGGACACAGTTCCACATTTTGGTAGACACGCCCTTCTCATTTAATACAGACCATAATTTTGCCCTATTCACCAAATCAAACGCTTTTGAAAAGTCTACAAAAGCATAAAGTTAGCTTTTTTAGATAGAATCCTGTTAATAATAGTTTGTAAAATGAAAATGTTATCTATAGTCGAGTAACCATCTCTGAACCCTGCCTGCGACTCTGAGATCTTGCAGTAAGCATCAGTCCAAAACCTGAGCCTATTATTAATAACTGACACATATAGTTTACTAAAGACACTGAGAACTGTAATCCCTCTGTAATTGGACACCTTATGGACATCACCCTTTTTATGAACAGGAACTATTATACCCATAGACCACTGAGCTGGGAATATACCTTTATCAAAAAGCATATTGAATAAAATAGTAAGATATGGAATAATAACATCCGAAGAGTGCTTAAAGAATTCAGCAATATGCTTATCATCCCCCGCTGATTTAGAACACTTGAGTGCATCTATTCCCACCATAATCTCATCAGCCGAGATTGGCGAGTCAAGAATAGCAGTGGTATTACTATCAGTAAACTTAGACTCATAACTATTGGCCACACTATCGCTAACTGATGATCTACCCGGTGTCATATACATACTGCAAAAATGATCATGCCACTCCTGTAATGAAATACTGGGGATAACTGGAACTGTGGATGAAAAACTTTTTAATAACTTCCAAAATACCTTACTATTATATAAATTATCTCTCAAAGCTATAGACATTTTATCTTGGTAAGCTCGTAACAGAAGAAAATTATTTTTTTGCCTTTAAATAATCTTTAAGAGTATCATCAAGTCTACATCGTCTATAAACACACAAAAGCCTCTCTCTCTCAAAGCGATAATAGCTACACTCAGAATCATACCAAGGCTGAGAATTTACAGTGCCATCACGACATTTACGTTTCATACATGTACCAGCTTCACATATAGCATTAGTAAATAAATCAACAAACTCAATAATATTATCGAACATGCGATCTAGGCATTAATCAAACATTGAAATAATTTTATCTGACAACAGATTTTCTCTGAAAAGTTCCGTGTTAGTCAAAACGTTGTCACATCCCGCCGAGCACGTCACACGCCATAAGCTGAGAGCAGTGCGATACGTTCTCACATAGACATGTCAAACAAAACAATTCGCGTCAAGACACTGGTCTTCCACGATGACACTTGGTATCCGGTCATAGGTATCACTTTATTACATTGTTGGACATTAATTTTCATTCACATTTGAGCCAAACTATACGTTTTTCGTTTTTATATCCTATAATTCATTTTTATTATTACCCGCTGGCCCGTCCCGGATTTGGGGCATTTAGGAAAATTAATTCGTTTGTAAGAGCGGCGTGTAATGAATAAATCGAGTCAGTCCTACTCAGTCCGACGTCACAAGCCATCAACCAAAACACTGGGCCTGTCAGTTTATTTTACCACCATCACCCATAGCCCGTGGCAAGCTCACGCCCGGATGTTAGATGTGGAAAAGTACTAAAATCTATACTTTACTGAGAAAATGTAATCCCCAAAATAAAATATGTGGAAGCCAAATCGTGGGCAATAAATACACTCTTTAAAAAACCCCAAACGCATAAGCCATTTAAGAAGAATTTATTGTGTTAATTTAAGAGCAATTATTTCATGTAATTTCAATGGTAAAAAGTTTATAGACAAAGAGTTCGCCGACACAGCAGCAGCTCTGGTTGTTGTGTTTCGAGAACTGTTTACTTGAGTCCACAAGATGGTGTCTCTCATTCATTCACTGTATTTGCACAAGTGTAGGCCATCGGCCGATATACCCGTGAAGGTCCGGGTTAGAATTGATCTTCAGTAACACATGCCTGTCGTAAGAGGCGACTAACGGGATCGGGTGGTCAGGCTCGCTGACTTGGTTGACACATGTCATCGGTTCCCAATTGCGCAGATCGCTGCTCATGCTGTTGATCAGTGGATTGACTCGATTATTTACAGACCGCCGTATATAGCTGGAATATTGCTGAGTGTGACATAAAACTGATCTCACTCATTCGCTCTTCAATATATATAAGAATGTATGTATATATATATATATATATATATATAAATATATGTATACATTCTTACCGGACAAACTAGTGATTGATAGTATAGGCAACTATCCTCGCAGTCAGGCACGAGGTCACGTAATCAACCAAGTGACCCAGACTACTTCTTTCAGTGGTATTTAGAAGTTGGTATGATGAAGAGGAACACTTTTTATGGATAGACAACTTCTGTATTGCAATATATGCAAAGTTTCGGTGTAGATTCTAACGCCGTTATGAAGCTTTAGATAATAGCAATGTCTGAGGGTATAAATTGTTAAGCCAAAGTTGCAGGTTTTCCCAAAAAGTTTGTGTCTCGAGGCATTCCCAGTATACATGACAACCACTCTCATTTACGTCATTGCAGAAACAACATAGACTGTTATAAACCTTTTTTATTTTAAGCAATTCTCTTTTTGTGTAATTAATACCTTGTAGAAATCTATATTGAAAATCTATTGTATCGTGCAGACCTTTTCTATACACTGTAAATAGATTTGTCCAATCAAAGTCTGTTTCAGGAAATATAAGCTGCCATTTAGTACAAACGTTTGGATGTATATCTTTGGATACATGTTTATCATAAACAATCTGCTGATCTCGTACAACTCTACACAAACAGCTCACAGTTCCCCATCCTAGACCACCCTACCCCGAGCCAGCATCAAGGTCCACAAAGACCAAATCAAAGCCCGTTTCCTAGTCTCCACAGTCCACAACGATACTGCCCAGCTCCTCGTCCGCCTTCACGCCCCACTTGGTAAATCAACTAACCCCTGTATATCAGACTCCACGGAATTCTGCAACATGATGATCACGATCACCCATCCTGGTAAACTAATCTGTTATGATGTAGTTCGTCTATTCACCAATGTTCCGAGAGAAGAAGCCATCATCGGAAGAGTAGAAGACATCCACGCTGACCAAGACACCCCACCTCACAGTACACAGCCTCATATATTCCTGCATTAGTTCCACATGCTTCACCTAGTCTACCTATGGAATCCCCTCTGTCCTCGATTATCACCGAGATCTACATGACAGAATTAGAAGAGCAGGCCCACCTCACCACACCCATCATACCTCTAGATGATCCCGCCTGAATTATCAACCACCTAAATGCCCAACATCCACGCATGAAGTTCACAATGGAAGAAGAAAGCGACACTATGCTTCCAGTCCTCAACTTTCAATTAGAACAGGACAACATCAAGCTCCATATAAGCGTCTATAGATCCACACGGACCAACATCTTCACTTCACATCTAATCACCCCCTACAAGTTAAGAGGAATAATCGCCACCCCATCCTCGATAATCGTCAAGGTACAAATGTATACGTTACGATAAATCTCCACTCCCCCCTGGATGCATCTACGGCTCGTCCCGATGATTTCATTACCTCCCTTGGCTGGCTTTTTATCCAATCAGGGGTCTACGCTGGGCAGTTGAGCGTACCAATCACAACGCACTTTCACTTCTGTTATCTAACCGATTACACTTGGCAACACATTTATTTTTTAAGGTTTCAGACCTTTCAATTTGTCTGTATGATTTCCCTCCCAAATCTGAGTCGCACTGCGAACACACCTTCGCGGCTTCGAACGCTATCTTTCTTGACACTGGCAAGCTCGGTTGTAACGGCGGCTTATCTGATTGAATACTGTGAGAATGTGGAGCCAGCAAAGGGAGCCATAGATGCATCCAGGGTACTAGTGGAGATTTATCGTAGCGTATACCCTGGATATTATCGAGGATGTCGCCACCCTAGCCAGGAGAGTAAAGAACATCAGCCGCACAACCAAAGCCCTTGTTGAGGCCGAGTTGAACAGAACAGAAAGTTTATTCTGAGAAAACACCTTCGTCATGTCTTCATAAATCTTAAAGGCACAATGTCACACCACATTGCTCTAAAAATACATAAAGCATTTCTCTCAATAATACTAGCTATCAGCCCTCAGGGAAGCCACCAAATAATATATTTAAAATACAGTTACGTATTTAGATTACAATATTAAATTAAAAAGTCCGAACGAATTAATGTAACGTTGCATTAAATCGACTCTCGCGCCCACTACCGGCCGTACAAGAGAACCCCATAGAATTATGTCCCTTGGAGCGCTATTTACGAATATCCTACGCAGAACCTGTGATTGAAACCAGTTAGGCAAACACCGACAACATCGCGTGCGACAGTTTTCGACGTACGGAGCAATCGTCTACATTCAATATATGGCAAATGGAATCTGTTGGTAAGGGAAATAAGTCTTTTATTGCATCAATAGGAAGCTAAAGTGAGTGCATATCCCCCTAATATATGGAATATAGGCGAAAATATTGTCGAACATGGCGTGACACTGTGCCTTTAATCTGTATCCAAACAGACCATCCCTCCCCATGCCTGCCCTTTGTCCATCTGACTTCATAGCCATTATCTGTAATTACAACAACTATCAATAATGCATCAACCAATTGTATAAACTCAAACACCATTCATGTATATATTTTCCTTGTGCATAATGCTGTGTGGCATTTGCTTGATAACGGTGTCAGCATCTACAGCGAAATATCGCATTTATTGCAATGGAGTGAGTGAGTGTATAGTTTTACGCCGATTTTAGCATTTTTCCAGAAATACCATGGCGGGGCACCAGAAATGGTCTATTGCAATGGAGAAGTTGTCCAAAAAGTGTTCCTCTTGACCCACACAACTTATTACCCAACACGCTTTGTAGTACAAGTATAGACTGCAGACCGAGTTCTACAAAGTGACCTCAGTGCTGGGACCGTTCTCATTCACGTTCGATGATTTCAACGCCAGGATTACTCTGTTGAAGTGGCCCTGGACTCCAACTGGGTCATTATGGATAACAAAATTAAAAGACGCATTAACAGCTCTCACGTTACTTTTGTAAATATATTCATTCTTCCGATACATTTTGGAATAAAAGAAACTTGGAGCAATGATTTAGATTAAGAAAACGTTTAAACAGATTATCAAATTAGTAGTAAGTATGAAGACAAACTATCTATATGTTATATATCTATATCTATATCTATATGTTCATTAACGCTTCGAAATTATCATCACTGAAATGTCACTTAAAGAAAACTTCAAATTTTAATAGCATTTTTCCCTTAAGTCAACTGTACTTTTAGGTTCTAATGCTGTTGATTGCTTATCTGGCAAAGATAACCCCTATTGGAGAGATGTTTTATCTGCTTGGAGAATATTTTATAAAAAACACATCTTTGACCAGCCACTCTGGTTAAACCATTTCTTTAAATCTTCATACATGATAAGAAATTGGTTTAAGTGCGGTATACATTATGTCAGCGATATTTGTAAAGAAAATGGATTTCTCAGTTTTGAAGATGTAAAACAGAGGTACAAAATAAGCGGAACCTTCTTAGACTATCATCATTTGTTAAATAACATTCCAATGAACTGGAGACAACTTGTAGGAAACAGAACTTTCTGCTTAAATCAATTAAACATTAATAGAGTTTACCTAGATATGATCTCAAATATTAAAGGTTCAAGGATATTCTATGATAAATTGATTAAGAACAACGATACCCCTAAAGTACTAGAGTATTGGAAAACTGTCTTTCAGCAGGATATAATGTGGAGTAATGTATTCAGATATTACAGGAAATGCACAAATGATTGTAAGCTGTTAGATTTTCAGTACAGATTTATTTACAGAATAATCTATACAAAGAAAGAACTATTGAAGATGAAGCTAGTTGATAATGATACTTGTACTTTTTGTAAGAATACCTCAGAAGACATATTGCATGTACTTTTTTACTGTGATTTAGTTAAAAACTTTTGGCGAAATGTAGAACAATTTCTAAATGCCCACCTCCAGTGTGATGTCACATTTACAAAATTCACTATCATGTTTGGAATGTTCTCAAACAATAAAATACTAAACCATATTATACTTCTTGCCAAAAGATTCATTTATGTTTCAAGTATAAAACAACAAACACTTTCCCTTGAGGGATTTCTTAAGTTATTAAAAGATATATATACAACTGAAAAATATATAGCTAGGAAAACAATAGCTTAGATCCCTTTATAAGGAAATGGAAACATTTATATACCTTACTATGTGCTAAACATTAAATTCTACTTATAATATCAGCTGAGACTTCCAGACCCTACTCACTACAACCATACTATTCAACCTTACCCCTCCAATTTCATATTCCCTCCACAGAAACTTTAATGACATCTTATGTATCTATATAATTGTTGTAATCTCATGATGTTATATTTATATATATGTATACATGCGTGTATGTATGTGCATATGTATGTATATGTATATATATATGTATATGTGTGCAATACTGTCGTGTATGTATATATTTGCAAAACATCAATACTGTATATATTTTATGTCATATAGAACCTTGCAAAACATCACTATGAAGCTATATACATATATATTTGATGATGTTGTCCTTGTGAGACTTTGCCAGCGTGGCATGACACTGGGCTGCTATTTTTATGTGAGACTTGAAATGGAATCCAAAAAAAACAATTGAAATTGTACGGTTTTGGCGTAATCTCTGCTGTACTGAACATTAGATCTCCCTGTGGTGGACCTGTATAATATGTCTAAAATGGAATTTTATTGTTTCACAGTGGATACGATCTTTAGATTTTCAGAATTAGGAAAAGGAACTTTGGAAAGACCCAGGGAAAACTAACGGGAATAAACTCCGTACAGTTTAAGAAATTACGAACAGCTTAGCCATATGTTACTGAAATTCTGCCAAGATCTCATCGCAGTATACTTAGTAAGTTACGATGTGGTACCCTACCTTTGGAAATAGAAGTCGGTAGATTTACACGCCCTGAAACACCTTTAGATGATAGAATCTGTAAATGTTGTGATGACAATACGATTGAAGACGAAGTTAACATTTTCTGGATAGCTGTCCACTACATTAGAATTTACGATGTGACCTGTGGGAAACTGTAATAAATATTAACCCATTTTTTCTCTCTTGTCGCCTACTGACCAGGCCGCATGTATGCTAGGTAATGTTAAATTAATAAAACCCTCATCTACATTGGTTACTAAAATGTTTACTAGACGCAAACGCACTTTGTAGTCATGTAATTAAATATACCACACTTCACAGTTGGTTGATTAATTTCGTCAACCTAAACAAGCAGACAGACTGAATTGTGAAAGCCCATTGGGTGCCACTCTTTGAAACTTGTCCGAATAGTATAAAGTATCCTAGGAGTGCAAGAGATTTCTGATGTGTCGATGAAATGGTGACTGAGATCGATTTGGATCCCAATGTGTGTGTTTTCTGCCATGATATCATGCCATGCAATAATGTCGTTTCAACTGACCTGGGCCCCGTTCCTCAAAGAGATCGTAGCGCTACGACAGTCGTAAGTCTATGTTAAAGTATGGGAGTTACGATCACCTTAGCGCTACGACAGTCGTAAGTCTATGTTAAAGTATGGGAGTTACGGTCATCTTAGCGCTACGATCACTTTGTGGAACGGGGCCCTGGAATACTAAAAACACACTTGATTTATTTAAAGCCGTACACTTCATCAACCCCTTTTTACAGTTTAATAATTTAAAACATTCCACTCGGATACATATGTGAATACAACCTGGAATCATCTACCTCAATATCTACGTGACTGTACAGAACTTGGTGGTACCTGGAAGTAGACATTTCTTATTACACTGTCAGTATAAAACCTTTGATTTTGAGGGGTTGACGGTGCATGTTGTTTTGAGGGATTAACTCTCTGGGTTATACTAAATTCTGAACTACCTAACGAATTAGGAGCTAGTTGAATATAGGTGACGTGAACTCACCCCGTGTTCACTTTCATGATTGAAATCAATAAAGTTGATATGAACTCACTCATGTTCTTAGTTTGTTTTCACAATTGATTGACATTGATTAAAGAATTAAACACCATCTCAACAATTTGGGTACATAATATGCTGGCCATACCTTCAATTCATCGCTTTCATTATGGTTAACCAGCAGTTAGAGTATAAGTTCATTCCGACTTCACGAGGTGGCAAATATCTGTGTGTCGATGGGTTTATGTTCGGAACGAATCGTAAGAGAAATGCTGCGCCCTGGATGCCCTGGATGTACTGGAGATGTGTAGAGAAAGGCATGTTCTCATTTCGCCTACATTCCAATTCGCCTACAGTCTTAAAACAACATTTCATGGTCTGTTGACTGTTGATTACGCAATGGTAAACTAGTGGCACCCCTATGATCTAAAAGTGGACTCTCCTAGTTAAAGTAGTTGAAGGACAAAAATAATTTATTTCTGTTATTTGTCAGTTATTTATTTATTCTGTTATTTGTCATTTCCCGGTCACGATGATATTCACATTATATCACAAATTCATATCATATCACATTAGTATTAAGGAAGTTAACTTGTGCAGATGTCCATTCAGGAGATAGACATATTGTGTTGGAAAATTAGAGGTTTATAACTAAATTATAATAGCTCTAAATTTGAATTAAAAACTCTACGTGCAGCGTGAGGTTTTAAATACAAAATTTAGAGCTATTATAATTTTATCTCCATTCTACCATAGCCGTGTTATTAAGATTTAAAATAAAACATACTGTATTGGAAAATCAGAGGTATACAATGTGATTATATACCTCTGAATGACTTTGATTAACCACAATCCAGTATTTACTGAAGGCATGGTAGAATCTCACTTCAACTTGATAAGGTGACCAGCCGCGTCGAGGACTTAAAGGGGTGATCTTCAGAACAAATGTATTATGTTACCTACGAATACATAAAAATACCAAAATAGTTGAAGCGTTTTGAACATTTGTGATGTGCTTTCTTTGAATACAAATGTCAGTTGAAACATTTGCTAGATAAAATTTAAGGTGTAATGATTTTAGTTCAGTTTCTATTTCCATCAGTGAAAATGACATTGCTACTTTCCGACAGACACCAAACAAAGATAAAACCTTAAACTGGTTGTAAACAGTCTTTATTCACATGTCCTATGCATTTAGATAAACAATTTCCAAACTGTTCGATGTTTTAATATACCAACTATGATTTAATTTGACATATATAAACGTTTATGAAATACAAGGAATTATGCGATATTTGTTTCATTTTTTATTCTTGCACCCAAAATTTATTTTTTGATGCATTTTCAAATTTATTTGTACTTACCGAAAGTCCCACCCGTTGTCTCCCAGATGAATAAGATAAATATGTAGCAATGATTTGTTTGTGAAAAGAACACTAAGTGGTGCTATTTCACTTACACCAAACAAAGGTACCAAAATGTAAAACCTGAGGTTATAAAACATGAAAGAAACCATGATATGGCTTCAGTGTTTCTATAGTCATTAACATATTGTGCATGCAGAACAACAGTGAATTTGGATGTTAGGCAACACACAATCCATCTAATCACAGGATATACAAGGTATGATGTTGGTATTTGTAGGCAATTCAGAAAACGAGCCTTCAACTTCACTGATCCACAAACTTGTCACTTTTAGAGATTAGTGATGGCAACTGATTTTCATAAGAGGCAAATATGTTGACTTTACATTGGTAAAAAGAATTATAAGGTGCAAGCAATTCTACTTTGGACACCTTATACCTAGCTGTGTACACTTGTCGTTGGAATCGAACACATATCCTTATAACAACAGTCGATCAAGATGTAGTGTGACACTGACCAATGAGTCTGGTTCATTATAAGAGTAGGGGTGAAATTTTTAATCCCAATTAGCCTACAGTATTTTGTATGCGAAATGGGATGTAGGCGAAAAACTGCAACTCGACTGTCGACTCGACAGAGCAGCAACTGAATGAAATCCGCCTAGTATAGTATGGTGCTGGTTAGAGATTTCCTCATAAGGGAAGGAAGTACAGCAACATCAACAGCAGCATAGACATTTTGAGGGATGATTTGTCTGCAGGCAGACTTAGTGTACTTGTGTACGCAGACGCAGTTTTATACTTAATGAAACTACAGTGAAATCTGAATGTGTACTATGTATCATTAAATTGTTTTATCATGCGTGTAAAATAAAATGATGAAAATAATTTGCGCTAAGATGTCCATTCAATGAATTGTTTTGTTGGAATTATATTTTGTTTTGTTGCCATATCACGAGTAGAGTAAAATATTCTCTAAAATCTGGTATATTTTATATATATCACTTCGTTGTACAATTTTTTTTATTTTCCATTTGCGAATTCAGTGTTACCCGCATGCTTATCGTCACAGATTATGTCCATTGTTCTCCAAATGCGGTCAACCTGAAAATCCCTGCATTGTCCCCCGTTGTTACAAACATCACAAAATGTCTACTTCACGGACATCAAACCGGTTGACACATGTCACAGGTTTCAAAATACGCAGAACGATGTTCATGATGTTGATCACTGTATTGTCTGGTCCAGACTCGATTATTTACAGACCGCCGCCATACAGCTGGAATATTGCTGACGGCGTAAAACTAAACTCACTCAGATTAGCTTATAAGTACAAACAAAAATCCATTGAATTGTGTTCCATGTTTCTCTAGCCTTTCATCATCTCTCAGTGTCTGTTTTATATGTAATTCTAAGTCTCTTGCTTTGAGCATGTTGTACATCGAAAACAATTAGTAGAAACACCATCCAGATTACCTGACAAGAGTTCCTTATTGCGGGTCTATGGTAATTACTCAACCATATAAATGTAGATGTGATGTGGTTAATGTATAACGTGTTATGAAATAAGCGGTTGAAGCGAAGCAAGAGAGGGATTATCAGTTGAGTTCCAAAAATCCAAAAACGCAAAGCAGTAACCGCTAACAAATTGACTGAATTATCATTCACGGAGAGAAAAACAAAAACAAAAGCAACAACTAGTCCCGTGGAATTGTTCTTTATCGGTGCTGCATTTGATTAAGTGATCAAATATGTTAGAAGAAAGGTATTTCCGTATTATTTGGCAAATCCCATCCTGGAAGAGATTATGCTTACTTTACTTCTGTGTATACACTTTAATACTTGAACTGGGATGAATGTTGTTGTCCGGAGGATCATATAATTGAGTATACATAGAATTATCGTCATTCTATGTGGGATTTTATAGAAATATATTTGATTATTTTGATCTTGAACGTTTTTCAACTGATAAGATTGTGTGCTCACTTTTGAATATACATTTTATGAAAGGGAGATTTTTTTCAGATGTAGATGTTTTTTCATTTTTTTTTATTATTACAGCATAAGAAGCAAGTATACTGTTATGTGTAAAAAATAATTAAAAATAAATAAACATCGTTTGAGAAACTGCATTTAATGATTACCAACCATTCAGGTCAGACATAAAATGTGTAGGCCGAACACATGAGTACATTCAATAAAATATTTAAAATATATTCATTGTAATGGATACACTTGTATAATTATATAAAAAATCTCTTTTCATTCTCGGATATTGATTCACATCTATTGATTCGCCGATGAGGAGGGATGCGATTCTCTAGAGTATTTACCATCTTACGGGTACTAAATGTCGTGGAATAATCACTATTCTGTGCGGATTCTTTAAACAGTCTGTATATCTATTTCTATTATACCTTGAAGTTGTATTTAACGTCATTATATAGAAAATGGATAAGATAAATGAAGAACAAGCTGGTTTTAGATAGGGATACTCAACTGTTGATGACATTTTTATTCTGCACACTGATGTACAAAACATTTGATTCAGTGAAGAGAAATAAGCTATAATATCTATTACCATTCGCAGATGGTATCATTCTTTTTTCTAATGCTACTATACTTTGAACTTAATTTTAACGTCATAATAGATTTTGAAAATATTTATTTTGTACATATGTTAGCCAAAAATATAACAAAAATGTTTTTAAGACGCAATTTACATGAGTCTACTTAAAACATTATATACTTTCTAAACATATTTTCAGCACAATTTAACGTATGATATTGTGTAATGCTCTATATAATTTAAATGCTATTCTCTTTTAACACAATGGTTGTCTATTCGCTCTATGTTTTTTATTCATATAGTTCGTTTAATACTCTATTTTGTAATATGCTTTTTTATATTTCACAAGTTTTAAATGTTTAGTGTCTCAGAAGCCAGTAATGGCTGGATGACAGTTTTTATATAACTACTTTGAATGCTTTGATTATACCTATTGTAACTGTCATGTGACACTTTAATAAAATACCTTTATCTGCCTGTCTATAAACAAAATAGACATTATCCAGAATCATGGTCGACGAGAATAATTGTTCCAATACACAAACAAGGTTATTTAAATAACATGCACAATTATAAAGGGTATTAGCCCTCTTAGTACATACTGCAGGAAGTTTGTATATGATAAATAAAGAACAAGCTGGTTTTAGAGGCGAATACCCAACTGTTAATGACAGTTTTATTCTTGACACTATTGTAACAAACAGTTGATTCATTGAAGAGAAATAAGGTATAGAATCATCAACATCACACGATCTAAGTAGAACAATAAATAAATGCAGTAAAGGCGTGTGTACGACATAATAATAAAACAAATCCGAGGCTTTTTTTAGCCAGTTATGAGTTTTAATTTCAAGAAAAAGATGACAAGCTGAAGCCTGAAAAACTTGGGTCTCTTCTCCCACATCAACCTAACATCGTGATGCAACTGAAATATTGTGCAAGCTTGAACAATGAAAATGTGAAGAAAAACAACCCAAGTGTGCATTGAAGAATTTTTTTGAGAAAAACGGAAACTATGGTAACAAAGATTGCCTCTGATAAAACCGCCGGCCCCAAATATTTACTGGTCCCCTTTGGCCCTCTGATTGCTGACGGGTGGCGCGATAGGACAGTTCTTCAGTTGACTGGTTTAACATTTTTCAGGAATTATTAAATAACATGGCAAACAGTGTTTAAAGACGATTTATTGCCGAACTTATTCTACATTTAAACACAAAATTGGAATTGGATCCCTCTCGGCTGGTACTGCGGCCTGTGTCGAGGAAAATGTTTCCACCAAACGATGTTTGATGTTTTTTCTCGACTTTTGGTTTTACTTTCTTTCATTCTTCAACATAGTATTGCGAATCTAGGAATAAGAGATAAAGTAAACACCGTTATTCCAAATGACCATCCGTAGTTAATATATTGACAGGACCGCGGTTATACTGAAACTTCACGTCCAGGAAAATATAATGTGTTAAGCTGAAGTCGTATATGTTTACTGAAATACTGTTTTGAGTTTTTAACAACCGTTACGTACCCTTATCACCTGCTTTCATATTCAGTTCTCATACGTTCATCGCTTCTGTTATCAGTTCTTTCATCGTCATCGTCATCTTCATCGTCATCTTCATCTTCATCGTCATCGTCATCGTCGCCGCTGTCGTTATCAGATACATCATTGTCTACGCTCGTAAGGCCATTGTCGTTGGTTCTAGCTGTATCATCATTGTCGGCAACAGTTGTATCATTACCTCTCCCAGACTCATCGTCGTTGATAACACGTGTATTATCAGATGCAGCATTGTCTCCCTTCCTAGACTCATCGTCATCGGTATCAGTTGCATCATCGTTTCTGCTTCTACGGTCGTCATCATCATCGATATCACTTCTATAAGTGTCTCTCTTCCTACGGTCATTGTAGTCGTCCGTATCAGCTGAATCATCATCTTCATCGCTGTAATCGTCGTCGTCCTCTTCATCATCATCATTATCCTCATCGTCGTCGTTATCACTAGTATCATCATCATCGTCACCATCCCTACTGTCTGCTGTATCATCATCATCGTCGTCGTCGTCGTTGTTATCGTCCTCATCATCATTATCACTAGAATCATCATAATTGTCACCATCGCCACTGTCGACGCTTCCATTTCTATCATCATCATCATCATCATCAGCTGAATCGTCATCGTTATCAGTTTCATCATCACTGTCGTCGTTATCAGCTGAATCATCATTGTCATCGTTATCTGCTCTATCACCACCATCATCGTTATCAGTTCTATCACCATCGTCGTCGTCGTCGTCATCATCATCATCATCATTGTCGTCATCATTATCAGCTGAATCGTCATCGTTATCAGTTTCATCATCACTGTCGTCGTCATCATCGTCATCATCGTCATCGTTATCAGCTGAATCGTCATCGTTATCAGTTTCATCATCACTGTCGTCGTTATCAGCTGAATCATCATTGTCATCGTTATCTGCTCTATCATTACCATCATCGTTATCAGTTCTATCACCATCGTTGTCATCATCATCATCATCATTGTCGTCATCATTATCAGCTGGATCGTCATCGTTATCAGTTTCATCATCACTGTTGTCATCATCTGAATCATCATTGTCATCGTTATCTGCTCTATCATCACCATCATCGTTATTAGTTCTATCACCATCGTCGTCGTCATTATCAGCTGAATCATCACCGTCATTATTGTGAGTTATATAATCATCGGTTGCGTAATCAGCTGAATCATCGTGGTCGTCATTATCAGTTCTATCATTGTCGTCATATGATGAATCATTGCCGTCATCATAATAAGTTCTATCATCATCTTCGTTGTCATCATAGCTGTCATCATCGTAGTAGTTCTCAGTACTACCATTATCGTCGTCTTCGTTAGAATCATCGTCGCTCCTCCTTCGCTCATAGTCTTCGTTATAATAGCCTTCGTTATCACCGCCTCTCCACTCAGGTCGAACTCTTCCCCTGTTCACTAAACCTTCGCCAGTGTCTTTTCTTTGATAAAATGAACCAGTGTCCTCAGCATCTTCGTTATCAGTTGTATCACCGCCTCTCCTCTCAGGTTGAACTCTTCCTGTCCTCTCAGGTCTAACCCCTCCTGTCCTCTCAGGTCGAACTCTTTCTTTCCTCTCAGGTCTAACCCCTCCTGTCCTCTCAGGTCGAACACTTCCTGTTCTCTCAGGTCGAACTCCTCCTGTCCTCTCAGGTCGAACACTTCCTGTCCGCTCAGGTCGAACCCCTCCTGTCCTCTCAGGTCGAACTCTTTCTTTCCTCTCAGGTCTAGCCCCTCCTGTCCCTCTCAGGTCGAACCCCTCTGTCCCTCAGGTCGAACCCTCCCTCAGGTCGAACCCCTCCTGTCCTCTCAGGTCGAACACTTCCTGTTCTCTCAGGTCGAACTCCTCCTGTCCTCTCAGGTCGAACACTTCCTGTCCTCTCAGGTCTAACCCCTTCTGTCCTCTCAGGTCTAACCTTTCCTGTCCTCTCAGGTCTAACCCTTCCTGTCCTCTCAGGTCTCACCCTTCCTGTCCTCTCAGGTCGAACCCTTTCTGTCCTCTCAGGTCGAACCCTTCCTCTGTCCAGTAAACCTTGATCAGTGCCTTTTCTTTGAAAAGTGGAACGGTTGTCCTCAGCTTCTTCGATGTCAGTTGCATCACCGCCTCTCCTCTGAGGTCGAACCCTTCCTCTATCCACTAAACCTTGACCAGTGCCAATTCTTTGAAAAGTGGAACGGTTGTCCTCAGCTTCTTCGATGTCAGTTGCATCACCGCCTCTCCTCTGAGGTCGAACCCTTCCTCTATCCACTAAACCTTGACCAGTGCCAATTCTTTGAAAAGTGGAACGGTTGTCCTCAGCTTCTTCGATATCAGTTGTATCCAAGTCAATCCTTTCAGGTCTAACCCCTCCTCTCCTCTCAGGTCTAACCCTTCTTTTCCTCTCAGGTCTATCCCCACCTCTCCTCTCAGGTCGAACCCTTCCTCTCCTCTCAGATCGAACCTTTCCTGTCCTCTCAGGACGAACCCCTCCTCTCCTCTCAGGTCGAACCCTTCTTCTTTCCACTAAACCTTGACCAGTGCCTTGTCTTTGAAAAGTGGAACCCATGTCCTCAACATCTTCGTTATCATATGCATCACCGCCTCTCCTCTCAGGTCGAACCCGTCCTCTGTCCACTAAACCTTGAAAAATGTCTTTTCCTTGATAAGTGGAACCAGTGTCTTCAGCTTCTTCACGAAGATCGTTTCTTCCTGCCAAGGAAGAAGATAATGTTAAGTTCATCTTAACAATGTCTCACAGCTTAAACTAGTTACCGGTTGACATGGACATGCGTTTTACGCCGCTGGTAGTGATATCCCAGCAGCATCACGGGAGGAGATACCAGCAACTGGCTGCACACATTCTACAAAATTACATTGTACGATTGTGTCGGAATATCATTACAAAGGTATCTTTCAAAATTTCAACATTTCACCATAGCCTAACATTCTTTATAGAATACACGCTTATATCAACCTATAATACCATGACAGATTTTGAATTGTCACCTAATCCCTGTTCAAATTGAGGCAGACAACACTGCCCATTCCCAATTTATTGACTCAGCCAAGTATAACCAATTATAACACCATACTGATGAAGAATTTCCATGATTTATGCCAAAATATTGTGTCCTACACCATCCATAGATCTTACCATCAAGTAACGCTGATGTGGAAACCTGTATATATGCATACACCAGTATGGAACTACCCGGGGTATATAAACAGAAGGGTCAGCCACACTCATCAAGAACCATACCAGTAAATGTAGCTTTCTTCACTTCAAGATCTATTTCGCAAAATTTACCTTGTACACAGCATCTGTTAATTTACTAAAATACCCAAAATAAGCTCCCTATTTCTCAGAACTATAGCAAAGTATAGACACCATCATTGAACATATGTCTGGAACAGATCATGTTACCAATCTATAACAGTTTTATTAGCTTGAGATGCTAGGCATGTGCAGGCTTTTCTCCATACAAGTAAAATGACACAATAACTCAACAGGGCTACCGTTATAACATCATTTCTATGGGCCACCATTTCTTCAGACAATAATGTTTTATTTTATCACTCCCTGTATCATTACAAACGTTTCCCAGAACATTAAACTTCTTTTGGAGTAAATTACAAGTTCGTGTCAGCAACACCAGCAAACATAAGTACACACAAGTTAGCATGGAACTGATTTATACAAAATAATGGCGCCCACTCTTTTTCTAATTTTTTAAAATGTAGCTCATTTATCATGAAAATACCGGTCTGGCAGGTACCGACGGAAAAATGAAAACCAAGATGAGAATACACTTCTTTTCAAAACACGCTTTTAAGTGAGAATACATTGACGCAATAGTATTATAAAACTTGCCAGAGAGCATAGCTTTTTGCAATGACTGTACGTCCACGCCATGCCTATGTGTGTTAAATGCCTTCGAAATATTTATGATGAGACAGTAAAATCTCTTCCTTTTCTTACAGCAGTGCTTTTAGAGTGAGCGAGTGAGTGAGATTAGTATTACGTCGCACTCAGCAATATTCAAGCTAAATGGCGGCGGTCTGTAAATAATCGAGTCTGAACCAGACATTCCATTGATCAACAGCATGAGCATCGATCTGCGCAACTGGGAAACGATGACATGTGTTAACCAAGTCAGCGAGCCTGACCACCCGATCCCGTTAGTCGCCTCTTACGACAAGCATGGGTTGTTGAAGAGAAATATTAACCTGGATCTTTACGGGTGTCATTTTAGAATTTGGGAAGTGCAATATCGACAAACTACACGGATAGCAACTTCTTTTATTGCGATACCGATTCGTGTACCGTTGTCAAGCAGGACACTTGACAACGGTACACGGATCTGTATCGAAACAATAGAAGTTGTTTTTCATAAAGTTGAGACACAAGCCTGTAAAGTAAACATTCCATATACAGAGTACGTTTTCCTGAAGCCCGGCTTAATTAATGATATCATTCTTTTCACACCAAATCTGCAGCCTTTTATTTAAAAAATGGAAGCAAATGTTTTGCAGAAAGCGCCAATCAGAAACATACCCCTGCTGTTTGTTTTTATCGTTTTACTACCAGATTTCGCTAAGTGCATAATATGATACCTTATCCCACCTGTTAAGGTTGATATGAAACATAAGTGTAAGCGCTTGAAAAAATTATAATCTGTATAGTAATTATTTTTTGTTCGCATGTGTCATTGGTCAATGCAGTGCATGCTGTCGCTGTAGTCTGTAGGCGTATCTACGCAAAGACGATTATACAGATTGTTACTCGCTTTTCATCCGTGATAGTGTCGAAAATACCCTCTACAACTCTGTTTTCTTTAAGAATTTTGGAACAATTTGTGGCATCCAGTGGCCTGTCTTTCCGTTCCTTTAAAAAGTGAGTACTACGAAGGCTCGAATAATGTTCACAGACGTGTGTCGATATCCCGGGCTTGTATGCCTTGGAGTGAGTGTGATATTGGTTTAATGCTGTTTTGAACACCATTTCGGCTACTTGACTTGATACGAGAGTAGCACCCGGAGTGCCGCAAGTTTTAGACGGTTACCATTTCGGTGAAACAACGAGTAAATGTATGATACTGAGACACCTACAATCATTAATCTGGGATGTCGGTATTTAAGCTATAAGCTTTCTCAACTAGCTGACATTTCATAGAAACCACGAAGCATCACCATAAGCCGTTATAGCCATTTGAAAAGTCAAATTGTTATTGATATATAACCTATCAAGCTTAGATTTGTTTCTTCCACACACTTGCGAATTTTGGACTTTTGTCATGATCAAATACACAAATGGCTAAATTGGGTGAATATGGTTAAATTCTTGAACATCCTGTTCAAATGATGACGTTTTGTACCGCATATTTTCAATGTTTCTAAGAAAATCTGACGTTAGCGACTTGCTGATGTTCAGTATCAGAAAATTCTTAAAACCCCCGAAACCTTTTAATACCGTTAGCCTTACGCACATGGCGCCGTTGAGGCAAGGAAGTGTTGCTCTCATTCATAGCAACTTCTGACAGTATTCGCAATGAGCTATATAGTTTCATGTCAGAAATCATCCCGTGGGCCCAAAGAGACCTGATCACACGTCGTCATTTCAAAATGAAATCCTTTTTGGAAATTTCTATTCAAAAGCAAAGTACTAACCTCGAAACAGCCTTTTGGAACTGAAGCCGGCCGCAAGAACTACATCTGCAAAAGTCAAGGGGATGATGTCAAGATAGTGAACAACGTCCACAGTAACTGTCGCATCTGAACATAATTAAAGGCAAGATGTTCAATTGCTGACGCACCTGTATGATGGAATTATCGTTTAGATAGTTGGGGGAAGACAAGTTCAGTACTACATTTTAAAGTATACTGGACAATAAAAGTTAGGAATTTTGGTATTTTTATGATTAATATTTTATCAGTGTGTCAATACATAAATAGATCATTATTCATAATTTCAAAATTTACATATATCCCTAACTATTTTTGTCCAGTATATAAAGGAATAATAGTTTAAATAATGGGTGAAAAAGATGTTCGTTACTACACATGTAAAGTATAATGGAATTGTTTGTTAAATAGTTGAGGGAAGACATGTTCATTACCGAAGATGTGAAGTAAAATGGAAATATCACATAAACAGTTGGGGAAAAACATGTTTAAACACTGATCTAACAATACAAGCAAGATGCTTAATGGATGACAACTTGTTTATCCAGTTCCAATGCGACGTTTCGGTATGGATCCTTCCTCTATTGTCACTCTTGCTTGAACACGATAACAGAAAAACAAAGTTGTTGATAGTTGATCCATAAGGTATCGTGTCTTTTTTCTGACTTATTTGAACTTCTAAAAATGCAGCTCGACTTATTAAACACATGCTGCCTAATTCGCTCGTCAGTTTTTCCAACCTTGTTTCTGACCCGTCACGGGACGCGACCAGGCACTGCACATTGTAACGCTCAACACCACTCGTTACATGTACAGTCACCTGAAGCAGCATGTGATTATGTAACCATTGTGGTGCATTGGTAGAAGTATAGATAACATATGTACTTACATGTCAGCAAGAGAAAGGATAACGCAACCTTGGTCCTCATCGTGCAGAAACCGAAGTTCTCGAAAAGTCCTCTCAAAAAGTGTGGAAGCTTCTGAGGCAAGCAGGTCGGATGTACGATTTTTATACCAACAGCAAAAGACATATACCCATATCTCTTAAATATTACGTCGTGTAATGACCTGGTAAGAGTGACATTCAGCTCCGCCGTCTATCACAGTAAAGGGGCGGTTCTTTCTGATACAGTAATCACTTCAAATTTGAAGACATGAACCAGCGGAAACGGAGAATGTTTACTCGACAGATTGTAGTAACGGTAAGATATGATCATACGTTCAAATCAGTGCACAAGTTGCACAAAACAACCGTATATATATGTATATAAATTACACCTTGCAAAAACGGCTGTATGGTTGGGCGTAAGGGCTTTATTCAATGAATCATCAGTAAAATCACAGTTAATTCGAGATGGATGAGTTTATACCAGCTCCCCTTTAACTACAAAAAATACAACAATCTTATCTCACTTATATTTCCCTTCATCCTTGATTTATACTTGATTCCAATCAGATGTTGGTATTCACTGGTATTACCAAAAGTTTATTTATTTATTTATCCATAATATATTTATGGATAAATGGATAAATAAACCTTAGCCAGGCAAACACTTTTCTATTTAATACGATGTCCATAACATATTTATGGGTATCGTTTTAAATAAAAAAGCGTTTGCCTGGCTAAGGTTTTGCAACCTGCCATTAATTGGCTTATCTTGTCACACGTCCCTGTAATACACAGAGGAAATGTTATCGTAGTCAGGTAATTCATTGCGGATGCTTGGCCGGTTTTCCTGTCCCTAATTTGGTGGCACAACCCACATAAAACATGTCAGCTGGTACACATTTCCTCTTATAGGGCGAAATGACAAATTCCATGAATCTAATAAAGCTATGTCATTTGTTTTCTTTAATAATATTCCACAGATATCTCAGTGTCATGAAAGTCGGGAAAAGAGCAACACTAAGGTAAAAAAGATATACACATGAACATTATTTATGCACCACGAATCTTTGGTCCGACTTGGCTCGTGCTATCAAAGGCAAACATAAACGTATCTTGGATTGTGTTTCTATCTAAAGAATATTATCTAAATATCACTTTATAAAGTCTCAAATCGAAATATTTTAAGCAAACACGTTGCTTAAATTGAAGCTCTCTTTATCACATTCTGAACATAGTCTCTGTATCACAAGTGTTCTGTCCGACTTGGTGACTGAGGCAACAAAACCTTAAAGGTCACACAGATATTCTGAATTTTATTTAGATGCATAGCATAATACCAATTCTACCAAAAATGCTACTTTTTGATGTTACAATACATCACATGTAAAGATAACTGCTAAGTTAAAGGGAATCCCTTTCCCCTCTATATTCTTAATACAGTCTCAATCAAAAGTCTTTGGTCTCTGGTTGGTCCGACTTACCCTGGCTGTAAAAGCCCTTAACACACCTAAAGAATACCCGAATACAGCATAAAACGTCTCAAATATATTATCACACATGGCCACACCTATAGAATACCTGAATACAGCTTAAAACGCCTCAAATATATTATCACACATGGCGACACCAATAGAATACCTGAATACAGCATAAAACGTCTCAAATATATTATCACACACGACCACATCAATAGAATATCTGAATACAACATTAACGCCTCAAATACATTATCACACATGGCCACACCAATAGAATACCTGAATACAGCTTAAAACGTCACCAATATATTATTCCATATAGCCACATCTATAGAATACATGAATACAACGTAAAACCTCTCAAATACTAGTATTTCTATTAAACACGTTGCTTGATTTTGGCTGTTCCGGGTTGTGTTCATTTTGAAGATTAACCGTATGTTTGTTTGTTGTTTCACGTCGCACTTAGCAATATTCAAGCTATATGGCTATCTGTAAATAATCGAGTCTGGAGCAGAGACTCAAGTGATCAACAGCATGAGCATTGGTCTACGCAACTGGGATACGATGACATGTGACAACCAAGTCAACGCGCCTGACCATCCGATCCCGTTAGTCGCCTCTTACAAGCATGGGTTGTTGAAGAGCAATTCCAACCCGGATCTTCGTCTTATCTGCACTAAGTCCAAGTGTTATCCGCAAGAAGTACTGGTGTTATCTGCAACATGTCCGGAACTTATCTGTAACACGTACTAGTGTTATCTGTAACATGTTCTGGGGTTATCTTCAACAGTTAAATTGTTATCAGAAGGAAATACTGGTGTTATCTGTGAGAAGACCTGGTGTTATCTGAGTTTCTTGGCATTACCTCCATGGCAGCCTTAGCTTATTAAGTTAGACGTAACGTAGCAAGTCATTCATGAATAGTGAGTAAGTGAGTGAGTTAAATTACAAGACATGTACATACCACATTTACAGTTTCCAGTTGAAACCAAGACACGTGCCTTGGTAGAAACAGATTGTATTGACCTTACGTGTGAGGTAATGTGCAGTGCTATTCATACAAGGATGCGAAGAAGCATGTATTCACATGAGCATTAATAAAGGCATCGCCTGAATCAAAGGGCAATGTTTAAAAATTTGTTACAAATAAGCAATCATACTCTAGCATATTCGAATGCACATGACAAGCACGCGACTCACGGTGTCTCAAAAGATATGTGTAGCATGTTCACGTGCTGCGAAGGCACCAATCATCCGATCACACGTCCATTCTTCACAGGTAAGCACAGGCATTAACGTGTGGAGCACGCTTGGTGCAAGCCCGAGGAAATAGGAGGGTTCGTTGGCCTGCTGAAATTCTTCTACAGGCTACCGACGGTCGTTGTCGTGTGTGGAGACGTCGTAACGAGCCATTTTGCCAAGAGATCCTCCATGCAGCTGAACGCTTTGGTGGAGATTCAGCGACGGTGTATGGTTGCGTTTCATATGACTACAAGTTGGATCTCATTACAGCACTTGGGTCAGTTGGGTAATCAGTGGAAAAAGTAAAATCAAAGCAAAGATGTACATTCAATATATTGTTTATTTCTTCAAATATACTAAGCAGCAAAAGAAACGTCAATTTGGAATTTTCCTTCTTTTAATGTTTTGATTGTATATTTTTGACAACATCTCCAACTTTACCTGAGCAAAGACATTCCTTCCCAAACTCCTGGAACCCAGGAAATGGTCTTAAAAACACAACCTGATCTCGGAGATGGTACGGTGTTCTCCATGTTTTTCATGCAACTCATGCTGCACGAGCTGTTCACAAGGACCAGTCCTATAAAATGCACCCCAAACCTGGTTGAAACATTCACATTACAACGTCAGCAGGATGCCGAGACTCACGATAGCTCAGAAGAACCAGGCGCTAGGAAGACTTGAAGATGGCCACACTGCACAAGCCGTTGTCAATCACTTCCAGGTCAACGTTCGGACCATCTACAGACTGCAGCAACATTTCCGGGCCACCAACACCACAAATGATCGCCCCCGTACTGGCAGACCAAGGGTGACCACAAGACGACAAGACCGCCGTGTTGTGCGACAGCATGTACAGAATCCCTTAATGCAGGCATCCGAAACAGCACGCCAGACAGTGGGAACACACAGTACGCCGACGTCTTAACAGCGGGAACCTCCATTGCCGTAGACCTTACCGTGGACCTAGCCTCACCCCTCGTCATCGGCGTGAACGTCTACAGTTTCCCCTACAACACAAAAACTGGCGATACAGGCAATGGAGAACTGTTCTGTTCACAGATGAGAGTCGGTACTTCGTACCAACTGCAGATGGCAGAACAAGAATATGGCGACTATGTGGCCAGCGTTACTGAGACCAATGTGTTATCGAAAGAGACTCATGGGGAGGTGCAAGCATCATGGTATGGGGTGGAATAGGCCTGAATCAGAGAGTGGGTCCTGTGTAGTTCCAGAGCCTTGGTCCAGGGAGAGGAGGCGGCATCACAGCAGTGCGCTACATCGACCAAGCTCTCAGACCCCACGCCATACCACATTTCGCACGTCACAGGAACAACATTTCCCAGCATGATAACGCCCGGGCCCATACTGCCAGAGCTACACGGGACTTCCTACAGCAAAACGGTGTCAACATTATGCAGTGGCCAGCCCTTAGTCCTGATTTATACCCAATTGAACATCTTTGGGATGAAATTCAGAGGAGACTGAATACTGCCGATTTATTGCGCCAGGCCTTTCTCAGAGTGTGGTCCCAGGTGCCAATGGCCTTCATCAATCGAATGGCGCACCCCATGCATAGACGCTGTGCTGCAGTTATTGCTGCTCGTGGTGGTAACACTAGATACTGAAGTCAAGAGTCTGAATGGACTGCAAACGTTCACGTAATGTCTTGAAATTATGCTGAGTTATTCATTGATGTGTCAGGATATTGTACACAAAACATGGTATTGATTCACTTATAATGTCCATTTCTGTTATGATTTGAATACAGTGCCTATCCAATTTTGAATTCGTACTGACGTGTTTTATGCTGCTGAGTATACATCTTCGCCAGCGATACACTTGCCAGAGAATGTCTTTTGATGAAAGATATTTTCGGCTGATCTCCTCACGTATAGAACCAGACGTTTCTTTTGTGTTGAACTTTTTGACGTCATTGAGATGAAGCTGTTGGAGCTTCATGACGAGTGATTTCGGATGTATTTTCAATACAAAGACGACGAGTCCAGGTATCTTTCTTGCATCTCGGCTTTGAGGTTGATGCTTCCTTGTCATTATGATGGTGTACTGATCTCAAATGAGTGAGTGAGTGAGTGAGTTTAGTTTTAAGCCGCACTCAGCAATATTCCAGCTATATGGTGGCGATCTGTAAATAATCGAGCCAGTGATCAACAGCATGAGCATCGATCTGCGCAATTGGGAACCAATGATTTGTGTCAACCAGGTCCCGTTAGTCGCCTCTTACGATAAGCATGGGTTACCGAAGATCAATTCTAATCTGGACCTTCACGGGTCGATCTCAAATGAAGGTAAATAAGCTGATAAAAGGGGTTTTGACACAGCCTTAATCAAGATCGAACGTTTGATCTTGTTTTTAATGATCGATTGATGAGTGCTTGGATCCATCTCCTCCAGACTGTCTAGGGTGGGTTGGAACAAGGGTGCCTCTGTGAAATAATTGGTAAACCCTATGAGAGAATTAAGGGAGGTTACCAACTCACTTTCCCACGTCTGTTTCAGTTTTGGGTCAATCCACTGCTCTGGCCTCCCTTGTTGTCCGTACCCCTCCCTCTTGAGTACATCCTGTTGGTGTTTATCATACACCCGATTCCAAATACGTTGTAAACCCTCATTTGGCAACGCGTTGGTCTTACGGTACTTCCATTTACATTAGGTTTGGACACCACCACCCCCTTTCTTGTACAGATAGGTCTTCATCACTTTCTTCATTCTCATATCTCACACGTTTCCTTTTGGATGTCAATCGGTTTTCTGAGCACCATATTTTGATATGTATCTGCAAATCATGCATATTATCTATCAAGGTACTATAGTCAGATAGATAACATGCATGATTTGCAGATACATATCAAAATATGGTGCCCAGAAAACCGATTGACATCCAAGAGGGAAAATGTCAGATATGAAAATGAAGAGAAAGATGAAGACCTACCCGTACAGAAAGGGGTGGTGATGGCAAAACGAAACCTAAATGGAATGACATCGAGACCAACGAGTGAATCAGGAAATTTACGAATTGACTGAAAAATTCAGGCAATAATTGACTGATTTTTACTGTAACAAATATAGATATTAAAGAAACATAGAGTCATTTGACAATAAGATTAACATGGCTATGTTTCAACACAACATATTATATTTTAATTGGATTAACCAAACTGGGACTATTTAACTGAGAGACATTTGTTCAAGATACATACATGGAAGTCGAGAAATCATGACATCTCAGAATTAATATGAAGTGTAAAACAAAAACATGGAGGAATACAAGCAGAAGAGTCCATATGCGTATTCTCTCTTTCTCATATGGTCAGAACGTGACCCTTGTTTAAATGTCTGAATCTCACCGATCACACCGACTTGGAGATTCGAACCCGTGAAACCCCTCCCTCACAATACTACATATACTCATAAAAACGAATAAGGGAACACATGAATGAATTTTTCTACGCGTAGTAACTTCCATCCATTCATACACTGGTGTTGAATCAGCATATCATCCCCGCATTCCTTCACGCACGGGTTCGTTGATACAAGGATTAAGATATACTACGTAGCCCGCAACGCCTGGTCCTATACGCGAGGAGATCAGCCGAGTTGGGACCTCAAGGTCGAAAATATCTTTCATCTGTACGATAAATATGACAAGACAAAAGACATTCTCTCCTACGCGTACATGGACGTCGAGAAATCATGACATCTCAGAATTCATATGAAGTAGAAAACAAATATATGGAGGACTACAAGTAGGACAGTCCATATGACTATTCCCACTTTATCATATGGTCAGAACGTGGCCCTTGTGTAAATGTTAGAATCTCACCCATCACCAGCAAAAGGACGTAATATTCCGTTCTAATATGAAAGTCATTATTGTATATTATACTTCCAGTTTAATTATTAATCCTGTCATTAATTACGCGGTTACAGTTTTAGTTAGACTTTATTATTCATGCATGCCTTTACCAAGCAATGTCTTAATGTTTGATTTTAATACTTCGTTATTAATTATAACTAATAGGTGATAATAATTCCTAATATGGAGTGGTGCAGATGGGGAATTTAAGTCCTTCACAGCATTGAGAAGAAATTCTGAAACCCGCTGGAAAACACTTGTTGCAGATACACATAACACCAGGACCTGTGATACATAACACCAGGACCTGTTACACATAACGCCAGGACCTGTTATAGATAACACCGGAACTTGTTGCAGATAACACCAGGACCTGTTACACATAACGCCAGGACATGTTATAGATAACACCGGAACTTGTTGCAGATAACACCAGGACCTGTTACAACTAACACCGGGCCATGTTATAGATAACACCCGAACTTGTTGCAGATAACACCAGGACCTGTTACACATATCGCCGGGCCATGTTATAGATAACACCGGGACTTGTTGCAGATGATATCAGGACCTGTTACACATAACACCGGGCCATGTTATAGATAACACCGGAACTTGTTGCAGATAACACCAGGACCTGTTACACATAACACCGGGCCATGTTATAGATAACACCGGAACTTGTTGCAGATAACACCAGGACCTGTTACACATAACACCGGGCCATGTTATAGATAACACCCGAACTTGTTGCAGATAACATCAGGACCTGTTACACATAACGGCGGGCCATGTTATAGATAACACCGGAACTTGTTGCAGATAACACCAGGACCTGTTACACATAACACAGGGCCATGTTATAGATAACACCGGAACTTGTTGCAGATAATACCAGGACCTGTTACACATAACACCGGACCATGTGATAGATAACACCGGAACTTGTTACAGATAACACCAGGACCTGTTACACATAACGCCGGGCCATATTATAGATAACACCGGAACTTGTTGCAGATAACACCAGGACCTGTTCCACATAACACCGGGCCGTGTTATTGATAACACCGGAACTTGTTGCAGATAATACCAGGACCTGTTACACATAACACCGGGCCATGTTATAGATAACACCGGAACTTGTTGCAGATAACACCAGGACCTGTTACACATAACACCAGGACCTGTTATTGATAACACCGGAACTTGTTGCAGATAATACCAGGACCTGTTGCAGATAAAACCAGGACCTATTACACATAACACCGGGCCATGTTATAGATAACACCGGAACTTGTTACAGATAACACCAGGACCTGTTACACATAACACCGGGCCATGTTATAGATAACACCGGGACTTGTTGCAGATAACACCAGGACCTGTTACACATAACACCGGGCCATGTTATAGATAACACCGGGACTTGTTGCAGATAACACCAGGACCTGTTGCACATAACACCGGGCCATGTTATAGATAACACCCGAACTTGTTGCAGATAACACCAGGACCTGTTACACATAACACCGGGCCATGTTATAGATAACACCCGAACTTGTTGCAGATAACATCAGGACCTGTTACACATAACACCGGGCCATGTTATAGATAACACCGGAACTTGTTGCAGATAATACCAGGACCTGTTACACATAACACCGGTCCATGTTATAGATAACACCGGAACTTGTTGCAGATAATACCAGGACCTGTTGTAGATAACACCAGGACCTATTACACATAACACCGGGCCATGTTATAGATAACACCGGAACTTGTTGCAGATAAGACCAGGACCTGTTACACATAACACCGGGCCGTGTTATAGATAACACCGGAACTTGTTGCAGATAACACCAGGACCTGTTACACATAACACCGGGCCATGTTATAGATAACACCGGAACTTGTTGCAGATAACACCAGGACCTGTTACACATAGCACCGGGCCATGTTATAGATAACACCGGAACTTGTTGCAGATAACACCGGGACCTGTTACACATAACACCGGGCCGTGTTATAGATAACAGCGGAACTTGTTGCAGATAATACCAGGACCTGTTGCAGATAACACCAGGACCTATTACACATAACACCGGGCCATGTTATAGATAACACCGGAACTTGTTGCAGATAACACCAGGACCTGTTACACATAACACCGGGCCATGTTATAGATAACACCCGAACTTGTTGCAGATAACATCAGGACCTGTTACACATAACACCGGGCCGTGTTATAGATAACACCGGAACTTGTTGCAGATAACACCGGGACCTGTTACACATAACACCCGGCGATGTTTGTAGATAACACCGGAACTTGTTGCAGATAATACCAGGACCTGTTGTAGATAACACCAGGACCTATTACACATAACACCGGGCCATGTTATAGATAACACCGGAACTTGTTGCAGATAACACCAGGACCTGTTACACATAACACCGGGCCATGTTATAGATAACACCCGAACTTGTTGCAGATAACACCAGGACCTGTTGCAGATAACACCAGGACCTATTACACATAACACCGGGCCATGTTATAGATAACACCGGAACTTGTTGCAGATAACACCGGGACCTGTTACACATAACACCGGGCCATGTTATAGATAACACCGGAACTTGTTGCAGATAACACCAGGACCTGTTACACATAACACCGGGCCATGTTATAGATAACACCGGAACTTGTTGCAGATAATACCAGGACCTGTTGTAGATAACACCAGGACCTATTACACATAACACCGGGCCATGTTATAGATAACACCGGAACTTGTAGCAGATAAGACCAGGACCTGTTACACATAACACCGGGCCATGTTATAGATAACACCGGAACTTGTTGCAGATAATACCAGGACCTGTTGTAGATAACACCAGGACCTATTACACATAACACCGGGCCATGTTATAGATAACACCGGAACTTGTAGCAGATAAGACCAGGACCTGTTACACATAACACCGGGCCATGTTATAGATAACACCGGAACTTGTTGCAGATAACACCAGGACCTGTTACACATAACACCGGGCCATGTTATAGATAACACCGGAACTTGTTGCAGATAATACCAGGACCTGTTACACATAACACCGGGCCATGTTATAGATAACACCGGAACTTGTTGCAGATAACACCAGGACCTGTTACACATAACACCGGGCCATGTTATAGATAACACCGGAACTTGTTGCAGATAATACCAGGACCTGTTGTAGATAACACCAGGACCTATTACACATAACACCGGGCCATGTTATAGATAACACCGGAACTTGTTGCAGATAAGACCAGGAGCTGTTACACATAACACCGGGCCGTGTTATAGATAACACCGGAACTTGTTGCAGATAACACCAGGACCTGTTACACATAACACCGGGCCATGTTATAGATAACACCCGAACTTGTTGCAGATAACACCAGGACCTGTTACACATAACACCGGGCCATGTTATAGATAACACCGGAACTTGTTGCAGATAATACCAGGACCTGTTACACATAACACCGGGCCGTGTTATAGATAACAGCGGAACTTGTTGCAGATAATACCAGGACCTGTTGCAGATAACACCAGGACCTATTACACATAACACCGGGCCATGTTATAGATAACACCGGAACTTGTTGCAGATAACACCAGGACCATGTAGATACACCCGAACAGATAACACACCGTTACACATAACACCGGGCCATGTTATAGATAACACCGGAACTTGTTGCAGATAACACCGGGATACACATAACACCCAGGATGTTTATAGATACACCGGAACTTGTTAGATAATACCAGGACCCGTTGTAGATTATAGATAACATAACACCGGCCATGTTATAGATAACACCGAACTTGTTGCAGATAACACCGGGACCTGTTACATAACACCGGGCCATGTTTAGATAACACCGGAACTTGTTGCAGATAACACCGGACCTGTTACACATAACACCGGGCCATGTTATAGATAACACCGGAAGATAACACCAGGACCTGTTGTAGATGTTACACATAACAGATAGATAACCAGGACCTGTTACACATAACACCGGGCCATGTTATAGATAATACCAGGACCGGAACTTGACCTATTGCAGATAACACATGTTATAGGACCTGTTACAGGATAACACCGGGCCATGTTATAGATAACACCGGAACTTGTTGCAGATAACACCCGTTACACATAACCGGGCCATGTTATAGATAACACCGGAACTTGTTGCAGATAATACCAGGACCTGTTACACATAACACCGGGCCATGTTATAGATAACACCGGAACTTGTTGCAGATAATACCAGGACCAGTTATAGATAACACCAGGACCTGTTACATAACACCGGGCCATGTTATAGATAACACCGGAACTGCAGATAACACCAGGACCTGTTACACATAACACCGGGCCATGTTATAGATAACACCGGACCTATTACACATAACCGGGCCATGTTATAGATAACCGGAACTTGTTACAGATAACACCAGGACCTGTTACACATAACACCGGGCCATGTTATAGATAACACCGGAACTTGTTGCAGATAACACCAGGACCTGTTACACATAACACCGGGCCATGTTATAGATAACACCGGAACTTGTTGCAGATAATACCAGGACCTGTTACACATGCACTTGATAACACCAGGACCTGTTACACATAACACCGGGCCATGTTATAGATAACACCGGAACTTGTTGCAGATAATACCAGGACCTGTTACACATAACACCGGGCCATGTTATAGATAACACCGGAACTTGTTGCAGATAACACCAGAACCTCTTACAGATAACACCAGGACATGTTACAGATAGCACCGGGACTCGTAACACATAACACCAGTACTTGTTACATATGACATCATGCTAGCCAGAAACACTGACAGAAAACAAAAATATGTGGTAGGTAAAATGAAGTTAAAATAAAACTGTGATCTTGTTATGTTCTGTAGCGGTGACATGGATATTTATTCTTCCCCCCCCCCCCAAACACCTTGGAGATGTTTAACTTCACAAGACAGCGTAATTACGCGGAATTCTGAGGAAGCAGACCAATCCCCGAATGTACACATATTGTGTGTAAAAACTTAAAGAAAACCCTTCTAAATATCAATTATGCCATGGACATTTTCATCTGTGGTCTGGACCCTCGTCCACTCTCCCGGATATAGAGGAGAGTAACCTTGCTTTGTGGTCTATATGAACCTAGTATTTCCAGCAACCTATCTCTTCAAGCACACGATATGTTGGAAATTGTTACATTGTAGAAAATTCAAAAGTACCAACTAGATACTCTTTAAATTAAATGAGAGCTATCTGCTCTACAGTGGGTCAACATTTAAACTTCAGTAAGGTTCTGTTCTAATTGTGGACTTCCATTCCCTGGAAAATACAACTATTACTACTCGACATAACCATATTTTATGACGTCTTGGGTATCTTTCAGTATGTACTAGTGAATGAAACCACAATATCCATCTTATGCCACGTTGCTTGTTCACAAATATGTTCTGAGCTCGATGTATATGGCACTGTGTGATCACTAGCAAAAACTGATGATTGTAGGTTCGAATCGCGGTTAGTTCTGGCCACGTTTCCAGCCGTGGTTGCACCATACAAGGATAAATGCCAGCCAAGGGACAAACGTCTAGGACTTGCTCCATTTTGGGCCTTACTTTCACATTAAACCGATAGGCCGTGATATAACTGAAATATTGTTCAAAACGACCAATATTGACTAACGGATCTGAAACTGGGGGCTACAAGTACGAGGAACGCATTGAAAGGATTCACCATCATTTTTGTAAACAGTTTCTAGAAGTGGGAAGTAAAACTTGAAACTGCTGTCTTGGTGAACTTGGAAGATTTCCACTAACAGTACACTAAATGAAGAAATGCATCGCTTATTGGTTGAAATTATTATACAGGCAGGAGGACAGACAACTTAAAAACTGTTATAAAATGCTAACTTCCCTTGATAATGCTGGTGGGAAAACGTGGTGGGGGTAACGTCAGAACTTTACTATTTTCATCGGGAAAAGACCTTTTTATTGATTTTTCTCAACGTCTCAAGGATATAATTGGAATGCAAATATAAAAGAAAACCATAAACTAGAATTTTATTGTCAACTTAAATCACTACTTCAACCAGAAAAATACCTTTTATATGTTAAAAAACGCCATTTCAGAAGATACCTGTGCAAATTGAGATGTGCAAACCATAATCTATGCGTGGAAACTGGACGATGGAAAAATATATGAGAAGAACGCTTTTGTGAATATTTCGCAACTAATAACATTTATGTCATTGAAGACGAACTCACTTTATATTTACTTACCCGTTATACAACGTCTACAGAAAAAGATACCTACAGGGATACAACTACCACAACAAGAATACAATCAACATGTGTAACAGTGGAAGCGGAAGCATGTGTAACAGGAGCGGAAGCTGGAAACTTGCAGCAGATACATACATGTTGGAAGAAAACAAAGTATATAAACGTTATCACCATAAACTTGTTTTCTAATACTTAGAGAGTATTATTATGTATATAACACTTAATAATGTTGGATTATCACTATACACTGGTTTTTGTATTTTATATGAATCTGTATTGTGTGATTTTATACATGTATCACAGTATGTTTGCTAATGTAATGACTTTATGACTATATGTGTATATACATATATATACAATTCCGAATAAACATTATTATTATTATGTTTTACAGAATAAAGATGAAAATGCAGCAGAGAGGGTTCGGATGATCCTGGCATAGTCAGTCTGGTAAGGCTAATCATCAGCTCAGGGCCCTCGCCCCCTCTACACGCAGCCCAGACAGCGAATGGGACTTCTCCCAGGAAACACTGCCTAGTCGAACCCACCAAGGACTTCCGGAGAATATGAAGGCTCCCCAACACTGCAGCCTTCTGCATTACCCAAAGTGTCAGAAGTGCTGTGCTCCCGGTGGAGAACCCGGGCACTCTCCTGATCTGCCCCAAAAGATCAGGAGGTACCAAACCAAGGGCACCGAGAACAATGGGGAGCCTGACGACAGTGTACTTGGGATGCAAGCGAGACCTTTCAAAGGTGAGGTCCGCATATTTATCATGCTTTGTCTGAATCTTGCCAATCACATTGCTGTCAAAAGGGACAGAAAATTCAATGATATAAATAAATTCATTGGCTCTATCAAAGAAGGACACGATCAGGGTTTGTTGTCAGGAATTCTTCTGAGTCTGTATATGGGCTTATTCCACAGAAGTTTGAAAGCATCATTATCCATGACGCCCTGGATATGTTCAGGGTGCTGACAAGGTGTTGGACAGTCTCTGTGAATTCATTATTATTATTGAAAACGACGTTAAACCAAATTTCAAATAATAAGAGAATGAATAATGAGAATTCTTGCTTAGAATGACCTCTCACTTATTTTCGATCGGTTTATGAGACAGTCTAATAGAACTCGTCGCCCTAAATATTCGCAATCTTTAGTAAAGAAATATTAATGTTAAAATTATTTACGAAAAGTCGTCGATGTCAGTTAGCACGCTACATACTTTAGTGACGATGGTTCATTATGATCGTGATCTAAATGATTTTGATACAACGTTGTCAATGACGATGGTATTATGTAAACATGATTTAAATGATTTTCTTATAACGTTATCAAATGACGATGGTTTATTATGAATATGATTTAAATGATTTTGAGTAAAGGTTTCAAGACGTTTTATGGTCGACATGTGGAGGAAATTTCCAAATTTGATGCATCAGTGATAAAAATGATGTCCGATGCAATTCCCTACATTTATTACCTACGAGGGCGAACATATCGGAGTTCATATTTTTCATACGATGCCATAGGGCAAAATATCACTTTGTCGTGGTGACGTGACGTCATGAACAAGGCTATGACGTCACGTTTCTTCTGTGACGTTGCGTTATACATGCGGCGACGGCGCATAATATCCTCTATTTATTTTGACTTATACCATACGTTCTCGAATTATTTCAGGTGAAAAATGACTAGTTTAAGTATTTGTTTATGACGGGTGCCACCGGTTGGACAGGATACCCTGACCTTTTCTCGAAACCTGGTATCAGCACTATTTCATAGTGATTCATAAATACATGCTTCGTCATCGTATCACATGATGACAATCACTGGATTGTCTGGTTCAGACCCGATTTGTTTACAAACAACATCATACATCTGTAAAGCTGCTGAAACAAATATCTGCTCATGATATAGTCACAATTGTACAATCGACTCTGCTTTTGGTAGAGAGTTTCTTATGAATGTGGTAAAGGTTTTGTCGCTTCTATTGAATAATTTTGATACAACGTTTCCTGATGGTTTCAATATGAATATGATTTAAATGATTTTGTTACACCATGGCCCAGTGGCAATGGTTTAACATGAACATGATTTAAATGATTTTGCTATATCTAGGTCAAGTGTTCTTAATCAACATGAATTAAATGATTTTGTTAAAAAGTGGTTCAATGACGATGGTATAAACATTCTTCTTCGGGGCATAATGTCCTGTAGGAAAGGCTGTCTCTGGTCAAGTATGAATTTTATCTCCTCTCTGTATGATCATTTACCCCTGGGTAAAGCCTACTAAATCCCATGTCAGGATGTGGGTATTCAAAATAACCCTCTGTTCTTTACTGCCCAACACCTGGTTGGCTCACGAACAAAAGATAACTGACACAAGGTCACCCTACCGACTTCACTGACATGACGGATATTTCACTCAATAGCCTCGAGCAAAACCGAAGCTACGATACGCTTTCGTGGCGGACTTGAACGCTGATCCAGGACTAAGTTGTAGGGAAGATGTATCGTTTCCCGAAACATGAATGAAACAAGCTATTAATAACCTAAGCACTCAAGAACATTAGTGAAGACACCACAAGATGGAGTCGATGCGATATTCCTCGGCATGAAAGAAGGAGAAAATGGAGGCCATCACTTGTCTCCTTACCTGGTACCGAGGATACCATCATTTGGAAGTTTTGTGAAAACATACATGCGTTGTCCATACATACGTCAGCTGTAATCTTAGACTTCAACAAGGCATTACGTTTATAAAATATTTGAAAAATGGACCAGTGATTAATAGTCACCTCACAATTGCGTTTCTATAATGTAGCACACACATCGTAAGGATGAGAAAGCCGCAATAACTCGGAGCGCCTTGTGGCAGCAAACGTTGTATGATCCCCAGGGAGTTGAGATTGATAAGAAATATGTGGCATGGAGATTGACATCCAATGATCGACGGAAAAAATACCAGCGCCTTGAGCTTGCACTAGTGCGTGGATATGTGCGCTATATAAATATCCAATAACAATAACAATAATAATAATTACATGTACGTTTCGGATTATATGAGTGAGTGAGTGAGTTAAGATTAAAAATCACATCGGCAATATTTCAGTCATATCGTGACTAAAACTAGTTCTTCGGATTATATGACACATGACCTTGTAGAAATGACTTTAAATATGTACTCTTCGTTGTCTGTAGTTGTGCTGCACGTCGTTCTTGCACGTCGGATATGTTCTCGGCTGCACCAAATTTGGCCACGACTTGATTTGTATACAATGATGGTATAGGACGCTTTCCGGTATCTTGGGGACCTAAACGAGTATTATATTCATCTATTGCACTTTTATGAATATTCTTAGCATTCTTAGGACATGTCAGGAAATATGGAACCCAATAGCCTGTGTTTCTCCTCCATTGTATAATGAGCTTCAATATTTCAATGTAATGCAACTTATTGTATTCCGAGCTATTTATAACTATAAGTTATTTTAAACTATTGAGTAGTTTCACATCAACCAATCAAGTGTCCCAGTAGTCGACCAATTGGACTCTCAGTGTGGTTTCGAGTCCTGCCTTTGGCTCGTTTTCCGAGTTCATGTCTGAAGTGAGTGAGTTTAGTTTTACGCCTCTTTTGGCAATATTCCAGCAATATCACGGCGGTGGACACCAGAAATAGCCTTAACATATTGTACCCATGTTGGGAATCGAACCCGGGTCTTCAGCGTGATGATCGAACACCTTAGCCACTAGGCTACCCACCGCGCCTTCATGTCTGAAGGAAAGATTGGTATAATGGTCTGTACAAGGGGAGATGACGTAGCCTCATATCGCTCGTCACGCCAGAGGCCCGGTTTCCATCTACACATGGGTACAATGTGTGATTTCTTTTTTGTTTTCATTGTATATATAATGAGATAGCCGCTAAGCTACATTGTATAACTCGGCCTTTCGCTGACGATACTTCACTGGGATGGAAAGAATCCATGAATGAAAATCTAGAATTATTAAGCGATTGGGCAAAGGTCTGGTTAATTTGTTACAATTCGGAAAAAACCCCAAAACCTATATTATTTACTTTGAAAGATGGCCGAAAAGACATTAATTTGAAGTTTGATAACTGCAATATAAAAACAGTCGATTTTCATAAACATTTGGGTTTAATCTTAACGTCTAACGGGAGTTGGCATCATCATATTGAAAACATTGTCAAAAAGACATCGAAAATGATTAGAGCATTTCGGAAATTAAAGTTCCTACTAAATAGAACAACATTAGAAATATATATACTGTATTTATAAGGCCAGACCTTGAGTACGCATGCGAAGTATTGGATGGATGTTTGATTGAACAAGCTAAGAGATTAGAAAAAACTATAATTTGAAGCAGCTCGCATAGTTACTGGTCTTCCAAGATATGCATCTTCCAGTTCGTTGTATTATGAAACGGGATGGGATTTACTTTCTGAGAGAAGGAGAAGACGCAAATTAACATTATTTCATAAATTCAAAAAGGTCTGGCACAAGTTTTTTTTCAGGATTTATTCCCACATGAAGAAGCAACCTGACAATTTATGAGTTATAGCCAACCATACACACGACTGAGGTACTCAACATCATCTTTTACTCCATCAACAGTTACAGTGTGGAACAGTATACCCCATGTATTATTCATATGGAAGCTCAATGTTATGTACACAAGATTAAGATATATGATGAGTACACTTAATTATGATTTATTTAGAAAAAATGTAAAAAATGACGCATCATGTCAATGTGGCCAGAGATGTGAGAATGTGTTTCATTACTTCCTTGAATGTCCATTGTATACTATTCAAAGACATAAACTGTTAAAATCTTTAGAAAATATTGTCAAAAATAGAACACTGATTGATATTAATCTTATCCTATATGGTAATGCAGGTCTCTCAATCACTGAAAACCAGAATGTTTTCAAAGATGTACACATCTTTTTCTCTCAAACAAAACGTTTTCTCAGTCAACATCTGTTGTACATATCCTAGCCTATGTCTGTCACTTGTGTACATTGTTGTAGGATGAATTGTGTAATTATCAGGTGAGGGCTTTTCTAAGTTGGATAACTTGTGCCCAATCCTTTTCTTGAATGAGTAAAATATGTTGAAAACAACGTGTGATGAATATTTCCGGTTTTCCCCGACGTGATATTCCTGGAATATTGCTAAAAGCAGCTTAAATACCAACTCACTCATTCATTTACTCACTAACATACCTTAATTGACAAACACCTATTCAATACGCGGGTGTATATTGCGAGTGTCGTCGGGATGGAAATAAAGTTCACATGTTTTAATGAAAAATAATGACGAACGTAAATAATTCCTTTTTATATTTCATATGAACTATTTTGTCTGTAACTTAAATGAAAATCGCTCACTTTTATTACCTAGGTATGATGCCTAAATTAGCTGGTGTTCAGGGAGTGCTGTTTTCACTCATGTGAATGGACTTGACATTTCCGCAAACCACCAATCCAACATGCTGATGGTGTTTCCTACCATATCCGACGTAATCACTATGCAGTGATATGGACGTAAAATATATATGCGCTGTAACACATAAAATGTGTGTGATCTGTATGTTTTAAAAAAACTGATACAAAGGATATGTGATATACATTAATGTTGTTCTACCAATTATGTCATCTATATGCCAAAATAAAAGCAAAAACTATTGATAATATTGTTTGTGTATCATATATTTTGATATTTATGTTCTAAAACGGTAATAAAACTGATGTATCAAACAAGTTTTATTCCCCTTCACAATCCGACCTTATCCCACTATCCAGACAACTAGTGATGTTGTTGGATTCACGCATCACTTAATATACTGGCTCCAACACATATCTATGTATCAAACAAGTTTTATTCCACTTCACAATCCGACCCAATCCCACTATCCAGACAACTAGTGATGTTGTTGGATTCACGCATCACTTGATATACTGGCTCCAACACATATCTAGATCATTGGTTTACAGAATACGGTGATTTACGTTGTGTAGTGAAAAAACTCATCAAGTCTGCATCGCGAGCTCTGAGGACTGTGATGGACAGGTACTATAGGTCAGACGACATGGACTACAGAGTGTTCACCCAGCTGTACGACCATGTTGTATATATTGTGCTGAGTTACTGCTCTGGGATCTGGGGAAATGTATGTGATTCAAAATAGAGCAGGAAGAATTCAGCTAACCCGGCAGTGCGAGGCGACATGTGGTGGCTCCAGCCCCAGTACAAAGTCTACATTGAGGTAGCTCGTTTGTGGTGTAAGCGTGAACGGATGGGTGCATATAGGCTCAATAATGCTATTCGCCAGTGGTCTAAAACCAGTGGAAAATCATGGGAAAAGAAAGTAGTGAAAGTATTTGAGGAACTTAAACTACATCAATGTGATAGATGTGCTGACACTATCAACGCAGAGCATACTCATAAACTGTACTGGAGAATTGAAGTAAATAATCTATCTAAATTACATACATATAGGTTGTTTAAACATGATTTGTGTCCTGAATCCTACCTCACACTCCCACGACCACAAAGATCCCTGAGGTTTGAGTATCTAAAACTAGAAACGGACAGATTCAGCTCCCTACCAAACTCAGCGGATGAACGTTACTGCAAAATATACAGCACCCAGAGTGTAGAAGATGAGAAACATGTTGTTACATATTGCCCGCTCTACAGTGACATCAGATATGAACTTCTGCTGTCTCAATTAACCAAAGTAGTGCCTGATTATTTGGACTCCAACGGCATATTGATCTATGTAATGCAAGCTATGGATTTTAAGAAGAATGTCTATTTTAGTAATATAATTGCTTTCTAGTATACCTATTTTGCATCTATGTACAAATTGTGTGAAGTTGAGTGTGTGTTAATACAATGTGTGTTTGAGTATGTATGTATGTATGTATGTATGTATGTATGTATGTATTATGTAATACATGTAGAGTTCAAAATAGTTTTTAATATATTACAGATATTACAGCAACGAGTAGGGTTCGGGTGATCCAGACACATTCATGCGTGTTAGGCCCATCACCATCACCTGCCCTTGCCTTGTCTACACGCAACCCAGACAGCGCTTAGAACTTCTTCCTGAGAACCTTCCGGAAAATGTGAAGATTCCTAACACTGAAGCATTCGTCATCATCCAGACAAATGCTATACCTGAAGCAGAAGTTGAACTTCTAGCCTTGTTTGATTTAGCCAACCCGAGAAGAAATTCTTTTTCATATGCATAAAGAAACAGATCCACGAAGATGCGAGCCAACCGGTGCCCATGGGAATGCCTGCATCTTGTCTAAATGTTTTATCCCAAACTTTTACCAAGATGTTATCCATACGGAAGTCCAACGTGTCAGATATTGTTTTCTCAGTTAACTGAGTTTTGTCTCTGAATATTACTTACATTTAAGGCATCAATTCAGATTCAGTAACATGCGATCTTTATCTGAGTCTGTGTCTGGCTTGTTCAAACATTTCGAAGCGATGTCAAGAACCGTACCCTCTAGGCGATACTGCTGTTTCTGCTGTCTGTAGATCCACCCAGTAGCAACTGTCTTTTAATAACTTAGTGGGTAGTCGTCTGCTCGCTTCGTGCAGTCCTATAGGTTCTTGCAGGTCACAACTCTTAAAAATGAATGGTGTGTCTCTTCTCGTGACGCTTTGGGATGCCGGAAACAGACTCAACATATTGACATTGGCAGTTCTTTGGTCAAATGATCACCCATAATACGTTGATTAATTACTCATTGGTAATTATTTTAATAAACTCGCGGAAATCATGAACATAGATGTCACGTATGCTTTTTAGACAGAAAATCGGGACCTTTCGCCAATTTGAATAAAACATGAAATAAAGATAAGTGACCAGTTGAGAAACTATCACAAGGTATGGATATTGATAGATACATTTCTCGAACAAAGTAACTGCCTGATGTTACTGAACTTCTGTCGATTGTAAATTATGATACTTGTTTTGTTTTCATTTGTTGTGGCACTGAACATCATTTCATTCTGGGATATCATCCGAGTACCAAACGGGATAAAAACAAAAACAAAACAACAACTAGTCCCGTGGAATTGCTCTTTATCAGTGCCTCATTTAATTAAGTGATCACACATATTAGAAAACGTTATTTCCGTATTATTTGGCAAATCCTATTTTGATTATGATTCACTTTACTTATGTGTATACAGTGACTTTAATGCTTGAACTGGGATGAATGCTTTTGTGGAGGATCACATAACTGAGTACACTGAGAATTATCGTCATTCTATGTGGGATTTTATAGAATTAGATTTGATCATTTTGACCTTGAACGTTTTTCATCTGAAAAGCTTGTGTGTGCCAGTGTTATTGACTATATTTTAGTTTCGTCACTATTATTTGATGATATTTGTTATTTTAGAATAGAATCCCGCTCCGAGTCCGGACACTGCCTGCTCACACTGAAAGTACGTGTACTTTACACAGTATAGTCTTCATTACGATAACAAAAGCAATAAATCATGTAAGCTCGTTAGGGATGGCAAGTTACATCAATTTAGAGATAACCTATTCTCAGATTGTATTCAATAATTGCTTGACATATTTATTGATACTGCATTATCAGGTAATGATGTGACTATTAACTATACTAAGCAGCAAAAGAAACGTCAGTTTGGAATTTTCCTTTGCGAGAAACGGATAACCGTAAACTCATTTAATGTTTTGATTATATACTGAACATCATTGAAAACGCACCAGCCTAAAATTGTCCATATTTTCATCAAGATGGATTTCAGCATGACAATGATCAATGAATATAACTAACATGAAGTCGAAGGGCATGTATAGTTGAAAAGAATGCTTTAGAAACAAATTCCTGTCAACAGTATGACTCTTAATTCCAAAATGCATCAACATGCAGCCACTCCATGATAAATAGCGCGGATTTCATTCTGAAATCATACTGACTGTGATATTAAAAGCAGGTGTATGACAACCGATTCTCATTGCTTCGCTAACGATTGTGAAACGAGGACAGAGATGCAGAGGTTAACACCTCACGAAAGAGAACGTGCACTAGGCATGATTCAGGTTGACACCAGCAGCAGGGATATTGCTCGACAACTTGGACTTGGCCACTCCACCATCGTTAGGCTTCATAGACGACATCAGTAGACAGGCAGCACCCGTGACCTTCAATGACCTTGGCAACAACGTGTTACGACGCTCCATCAGGATCGCCATATTGACCATGTCCATATCAGTGATTGAACACTGCCGACTGCCAGGACTGCTGCACTAGTTCAAGATTGACGTGGGGGTCATCAGGCTGACTCCATGCGACGCCGTCTGCACGCTACAGGGCTCCATGCTCGACGTCCTTACGTTGGACCAATTCTGACTGACAGACACCGTAATGAGCGTATACAATTGACTAGCAGGTATTTTCAGTAAAGGTTACAACAATGGCATGGTGTGGTAGTTACTGACGAGTCACGTCTTCATCTACGTAATGCTGACGGCCGATTACGTACGCGTGTTTGGCGTAGACGTGGTGAACGTTATGCTGATGAGTGTGTGGTTCAGACAGACCTTTGGGTGGTGGGAGTGTCATGGTCTGGGGTGGAATAAATTACAATCACAGGACTGCCTTCATGTCTGTCAAGGGAGAGTTCATGCCCTTTATTACCGTGAGCAGATTCTTCAGAATCACATCGTATCTGTCTTCAATCACCACAAAGATGTCCATACTTTTTAACAGGACAACGCACGGGCACACACAACAAGACTTTCCATGCAGTATCTGGCCCAGCAACACATCCAGGTTATTCATTGGCCAGCACAGTCGCCAGATGTATCCCCCATGGAGCACTTGTGGGACCAAATTGGTCAAAGTCTTTCGTGGCGACAACAGATGCGAAACATCCGGGTACTTGAGGCTGCACTACTGCAGAAGTGGAATGCCATCCTCAAGAACTCTATTCGGACTCAATGAGACGTTGAACTGCATGTGTCAATGCAAATGGCGGTCACACGCTATATTGACTTTTCGATTTGACCCCACGTGTGTTTGATCCTTTCTGACTGTGGAACATTTCAATGAATGAGCGTCTTTTCTGTGTTGGTGTGTTTGTCAGTCGTCCATCTGTTATTATCCACTCAAAAATATCAGTTCCTTACACGTGCTTTTAATAATCTGAACTTTTATAAGTGGTGCGTTTTCAATGATGTTCAGTATATATTCAGTATATATGATGTTCAGTAACATCTCCAGCTTTACCTGAGACATTCCTTCCCAAACTCAGAATGGAACCCTGGAAATGGTCTCAAAAACGCAACCTGATCTCGGAGATGGTACGGTGTTCTCCATGTTTTTCATGCAACTCTTCCTGCACGAGCTGTTCGCAAGGACCAGCCCTATAAAATGCACCCCAAACCTGGCTGAAACATTCACATTACAACGTCAGCAGGATGCCGCGGCTCACGACAGCTCAGAAGAACCAGGCGCTAGGAAGACTTGAAGCTGGCCACTTCACAAGCCGTTGTCAATCTCTTCCAGGTCAACGTTCGGACCATCTACAGGATGCAGCAACGTTTCCGGGCCACCAACACCACAAATGATCGCCCCCGTACTGGCAGACCAAGGGTGACCACAAGACGACAAAACCGCCATGTTGTGCGACAGCATGTAAAGAATCCCTTAATGCAGGCATCCGAAACAGCACGCCAGACAGTGGGAACACACAGTACGCCGACGTCTTAACAACGGGAACCTCCATTGCCGTAGACCTTACCGTGGACCTATCCTCACCCCTCGTCATCGGCGTGAACATCTACAGTTTGCCCTACACCACCAAAACTGGCTATACAGGCAATGGAGAACTGTTCTGTTCACAGATGAGAGTCGGTACTGCGTACCAACTGCAGATGGCAGAACAAGAATATGGCGACGACGTGGCCAGCGTTACTGAGACCAATGTGTTATGGAAGGAGACTCATGGGGAGGTGCAAGCATCATGGTATGGGGTGGAATAGGCCTGAACCAGAGAGTGGGTCCTGTGTTGTTCCAGAACCTTGGTCCAGGGAGAGGAGGCGACATCACAGCGGTGCGCTGAATCGACCAAGCTCTCAGACCCACGTCATACCACATTTCGCACGTCACCGGAACAACATTTCCCAGCATAATAACGCCCGGGCCCATACTGCCAGAGCTACACGGGACTTCCCACAGCAGAACGGTGTCAACATTATTCAGTGGCCAGCCCTTAGTCCTGATTTAAACCCAATTGAACATCTTTGGGATGAAATTCAGAGGAGACTGAATAACGTCATACCAAGGCCCATCCTCGATAATCTCTTGGGTATACGTGACTGTCACTCTCCACTTTAATCTGGATGCATCCACGGCTTGGCCCGATAATTATATTACCTCCCTTGGCTGGTTCCGCATTCTCGATCACAGTAGCCAATCAGATAAGCCGCCGTTACATCCGAGCTGGCCAGTGTCAGCAAAGATAGCGGTCGCAGTCACGAAGGTCTTTTCGCAGTGCCACTCAGATTTTGGGGGAAATCATACAGACAAATTGACAGATCTGAAACTTTAAAAAATTGTATGAAAGAACTCCTTCTACCTCTTTCAGAGTTCCATTGCATCAACTATGTTGCTAAGTTTAAACGGTTAGATGATTTAAGAAGCTCAACTTCCCAGCGTAGACACCTGATTGGATAAAAAGCCAGCCAAGGGAGGTAATAAAATCATCGGGCCAAGCCGTGGATGCATCCAGGGTGTAGAGGAGGGTGATCGTAACGTATACCCTGGAGATTATCGAGGATGACCAAGGCCGAACACAGACGATTTTTTGCGCCAGGCCTTTCTCAAAGTATGGTTCAAGGTGCCAATGGCCTTCATCAATCGATTGGTGCACTCGATGCATAGACGCTGTGCTGCAGTTATTGCCGCTCGTGGTGGTCACACTAGATACTGAACTCAAGGGTCTGAATAGACTGCAAACGTTCAATGTCTTGAAATTGAGTTATGCATTGATGTGTCAAGATATTGTACACAAAAAATGTTTTTGATCCGCTTATTATGTCCTTTTCTGTAATAATTTGATTACAGAGCCCATCTAATTTTGAATTCGTATTGACGTTTGTTTTTTGCCTACTGAGTATATTGGATGCTTTGTGTTTATCTATTTCAGATATGATAAAAACAAACCACCTGGGAAATCTGGCAAAATCTTTCAGATGTGCTACAAAATAAAAATGGTTTGAGGTGAGATGAAATTGGGTTTTACGTCGTGCTTGAGAATATTTCGCTCATATGACGAAGGAAAATGGTTTGATGTTGATTGTGATCGTTTGAAAATGGGACAATGTAGGCCATTAAATCATTTCAGAAAATATCAGGATAAGCATGCACTTCGAGATTATTACAGCATAAGAAGCAAGTATACTGCTGCGTGTAAAAACGAAATTTAAAATAAATATACAACGTTTGATAAACTGTATTTAATGATTACCAACCATTCAGGTCATAAATAAAATGTTTAGGTCAAACACCTAAGTACATACAATGATGTTATTAAAATATATCCATTGTAGTAGATACACTGGTATAATTATATGAAAAATCTCTTTTCATTCTTAGGTATTGATTCGCATTCTTGATTCACCGATGAGTAGGGATGAGATTCTCAAGAGTATTTACCATCTTACGGGTGCTAAATCATTGGAATAATCACTATTCTATACCGATTCTTTGAACAGTCTGCAGATCTATTACTACTATACCTTGAAGTTATGTTTAACGTCATTATAAAGAAAATGGATAGGATAAATGAAGACCAAGCAGCTGGGTTTAGATAGGGATACTCATCTGTTGATGACAGTCATATTCTTCACACTATTGTAAAAGCAATGATTCATTGCAGAAAACTAAGCTAAGGGATCTTTCAATGTTTAGGTCGAAGAACATTCAGTAATATTATTGAAATATATCCATTGTATTGGATACACGTGTATGATTATATCAAAAATCTGTTTTTATTCTCAGGTATTAATTCGCATTAAATCACGTGGAATAATCACTATCATATCCGGATTTTTTAAATAGTCTGCAGATCTATTACTACTATATCTTGAAATTATGTTTAACGTCATTATAAAATATGGAGAATCATGGTCGAAGGACACAAGCAAGGTGATTAAAATAACGTGAACAATTACAGGGGAATTCGTCTTCTTAGTACATTTTGCAGGAACTTTGGATAAGATAAATGAAGGAAAAGCTGGTTTTAGAGGGGAATACTCAACTGTTGATGACAGTTATATTCTGCACACTATTGTACAAAACATTTCATTCAGTGCAGAGAAGTTAGCTGTGATATCCTTTAACATCACACGGTCTAAGCAGAAAAAGAAATAAATGTAGTACTAATGAGAATGTAAAGGCGTGTGTAAATGACATAATTATAACATACTAAAGTACTGTCGGAAATGCTAGAAAAGTGTTTTTTGACTTATATTTAAAATTCAGAGGTATTACAGTTACTTAAATAACAAATATCACTTTAAGAAACATCTACCTAATGTAAATCGCGGGAATAAATGTTGAGGCATGCCCTAAAATGCATTTTTACTGATGAAAATACTAAAAACTTAGAAATATAAGGGGTAGTGGGACGTTATTTGATACAAACATTAACTTCCTGTGTTACGTCATCAGTATGCACGGTATCGACAGGTGAAATTGACACCTGAGCACACGCTCGGGCGAGGGGTCATCTCAATAGATGTTTTCTTCAAAATGTTGAATATGTGTACGTATAGTATACGCCTTTTTATGTAAGGAATCATTTGTGTAGTGTGTTTGTTGTGAAATATACATACAAATTACTGTACATTGGAAAGAATCCTATCACTTGTGTTATCTTATCGATTGGTTGTAGAAATGTGCAACGTTTTAATATATGTTTTGCATGTCAACAGTATATTTCATTGAAAAAATATGGATGTAATTTGGTCAGTTTAATCTAGTTGTGAACATTGGCCAAAGATTTAACGAAGTCACTGGTGTAGCTTCTTTAGAATATATATATTATTATTCTCCTTAAGTTTGTAGACCGCGTCTAAGTCCTCCCTTGTCAAAGTTGTCAAGGATGGTTTTACGGCCCGGTTTTGCTTTTGAGACGGTCCCTGTCTTGTCTGATTTGTTTACAGTATTGTAAACTTGTTGGTAAGACATACCAACAGCTCTACAAGTTCTGTATTAAACCATTTCTATACTAATGAAAGGTTTACCTCTGTCTTTTTCAAGCACAAAAAACGTATAAACCTTTGCAACAATCGTCTGCAAATAGTTGGCCATAGTGGACGTTGTGATAAAGATGTGCATGCATGACGGGAAACGTATTTATCAAGACTTAACATTTATGTTAATATTTCTTCAATAAAGAAACAATAATTAAGTAAAGTAACACAAACATTCAACATTTATTTGTTTAAGAAAAACGTTAATTTATATTTTTACACCACCTGTGTTATTAGCATAAATGTAAAGACTATTTCAGATTTCTGTTGTTGAACTCTGAAAAAGTTGTTGTTTTGGTACCAAATTCTCTCCTGTAAACTGCCCTTTAAATGCATGGGAATGTTAAATCAATTGAAATAAAAATTAGGTACACTATAGGTGAGTTGATAATTGACAACATAATACATTTATCACCTTTCCAAAGATATTAAGGCTAAAAAGCATTTTTCTAGCATTACCGACAGTACTTTAGTATCTGAAGCTTTTGCTAGTTAATTATTGCTAAGGCAACGTACATTTAAGTCAGTAAATCTTAAAATTTACAGTAATTGTGGTATTTAGTTACATCATCATAGTAATCATCTTTTTCTATTACTATTCACAGATGGTATAATCTTTTCCGTTCTCTGTTAACGGTTTACAGAACCAAATACAGGAGCTTGGAATTTATTGTGATGAAAGGAAATGAACAGTAAACAGAACTAAATCAAAAGTTGTTGCGTCTAAAAATAGGGGACAGCTGTTAAGAAATGAAAAGTGGGCTTTTAAGGGGGAACCTTTAGAAATACCAACATTGGGTAAATATTTTGGTGTATATTTTACTAGCAATCTTCCGTAAAAAGGCACTTAACCAAAATGAGCTATTTCCTTTAAATCATTTTTAAAATGTCACATTCAAATATATCCATTTTTAATACATGGGTCAGAATAGAAGCGACAATTCCACATTCATAAGAAATATTTGTTTTAGCAGTATTAGAGCTGTATGATGTTGTTTGTAAACAAATCGAGTCTGAACCAGACAATCCAGACATTGTCACCACGAGATACGATGACAGAACATGCGTTTATGAATCACGATGAAATAGGGATGATACCAGGTGTTCGCGAAAAGGTGGGCGTATCCTGCCCCACCGGTGGCACCCGTCATAAATATATGCTAAGTGTAATCATTTGTTTAACTACAAAAAAATAGGGAACGTATGGTATAAGTCAAACTAGGGTATTTCATCGGACATAATTTTGTCACTGATGCATCAAATTTGGAAATTTTCTCCACATGTCTACCATAAAACTTCTTGAAAGCTTTACTGAGGCCTTGAATGTTGTAACTTTGATCAAACAGCTTTTGAGCAAGAGTGGCATGACCCTCCTTGAAATCCTGATAAAACAGCACGCTCGATTGTACCTCAAAAGTTGTGAAATGTAAACACCAAAGGCTGGAGCCGTTGGAATATTGCTCGACATGAAAGAGAAGTTGTTTTCTTTCCATTATTTGTGTGCACATGAGGAGGTACATTCATACTACACAAAGGTCATACAGGATTGTACATGTTGATAAGTCATGGTACAACAGTCGATGCTGTAAGTAATAGTAGCCATTTGCTCATAGATTCATGTGGTTGTTTTTTCATTCTGGCAACATATTTTTCAACGTAGCGTTGAAAGGTTTTTAAGGACAAAGATTCATTTCTAATACAGCTTATATATATGTATGTATGTCTTTTTCCAGCCACGAAATGTTCGTAAATTACGTACAAATGTCATACACTGTACGTGTTGAAGAGTCATGACACATCAGTCCAGTTGGTAGCCAGTTGCTCCTTATTTCATTTGGTTGGCTTTTCAATCTATCAACTTGAAAAATATCCTTAAAGGTAGCAATAAAGGTTTTAAAGGATTCATTTCTAATACAACTTCACCAGTCCTTGCCCTGTCTTCTTCCTGAGAACCTGTATGTATGTCTTTTTGCAGCAAAAAGAATGTGGTTCTCCAGTTTGAAGACCCCTGGATATCGAATAAGATGGTTTTGAGATTTAGCTTAATCTCATAACACAAATGCTGTCTCAAAAAGTGATATGCCGATAATTCTCTAGATCTATTGAAGGATTAATTACAGAATTCCAGTGTCTCCACACAATACCAAAGAATCATTTTCAAAGCTATCAATATTTCTAAATATATTCTCATTAAAAGTTGGATCATCATTATTTGGGCCAAAGATATTTGAGAGGGTACATTTCATTCCATCAAGTGATCTTTCATTGTTCTATGTATTTTAACTTAAGTACTATTATTAAAAAGAAGTGCAACCCCCCCTTGCATTAGATTTATAAGGAACTTGAATATCTGGTAAAAATGATAGAGCAACATTTTTTCCTCTACATGTTCATTATTTCTCTACGCTTATTCTTCTCCCCGAGACCGAGAGAGTTTGCCGACACTATTCTAATTTTATTATCCATGGTCGTATTCGTCAATATCAAAGACATTTATAAATTTTGATATATCTATGGCACCATGGCTATTTTTTTGAATGATTGAAGCATATCATGAAGTACCTACAAATGTGGAACAAAGTGTATAAAAACAAATAAGAATCCTGGACTTACCCTGCCAACACGATCTGAAAGAGCGTTATGGAATTGTATATCAAATAAAGTCTCTTTGAGTAAGTTTGGTTGGTAGTATTTCCTTAGTGAAAAATAAGTGTCTCCTGATTTTAATTTTGTATGGTACAAAGAAGCAAAGAAATACATTTCTACGTTAGATTGGCAGCAAACCTTCTCCAGAGACATATTACTTTGTTAACAACGAAACCTGTGAGCAATGTTCATAAGCATGGAGTTACCCTGTCCATATAGATTACAAGCGACATACATTGGAATTGCGTTAAGGCATTGTATATGAAATAAAATCACTCTGTTGTAAAATTTGGTTCATAGCATTTCCTTAATGAAAGTAAAAGTTAGCTGATTTCTATTTCGTATGGTGCAAAAAAGCAAAGAAGTACGTCTATGTTCTAACAATGAACATTTACTGGAAACATTATACTTTGTGAACAAAAACATTTAGGAGCGATGACATCGTGTTCGTCAGCATGGAGTTATCCTGTCCACATAAATGACAAGTGTCATAAATTAAAATTGCGACAAGGGATTACTTGTCAATAAAATCACTTTGTTGCAAATTTGGATCACAATATTTCCTTAATGAAAACAAGTGCCACCTGTTTTCTATTTCATATGGTGCAAAAGAAAAAGAAAAAGAAAAGAAAATACCTTTCTGCATTCTAACGCAAAGACTTGGGTGCAATGTTCATCAGCCTGGAGTTATCCTTCCAACATGAATTAAAAATTACATGAATTGAAATTGCGTTATTAATGAAAATACCTGATGTCACCTGATTTCTAATTCGTATGGCCCGAAAAACCAAAAAAAAATTACATTTCTACGTTTTAACAGATAACATTAGCTGAAAAAACATGACACTTTGTCAACAACCAAACTTGGGAGCAGTGACATCCTGTTCGTCAGTATAGAGCTACAATGCCCTCGAAAATAGCAAGTTACATATATTGAAATTGTGCTATGGAATTGTGTGTCAAATAAAAACTTTGTTGTAAGTTTGGTTCATAATATTTCCTTAAGGAAAAATAAGTGTCACCTGATTTCTATTTCGTATGGTGCAAAATAGCAAAGAAATACATTTCTACTTTCTAACAGCAAACATTCGCTGGAAACATTGTACTTTGTCAATAAACAGAAAACATCATGTTCACCAGCGTGGAGCTACATTGCCCACATAGATAACAAGGGACATAAATTAAGCTTGCATTATGAAATTATGTGTCACATTAAGTCTCTTTGTTGTAAGTTTGGTTCGTAATATTTCCTTGTTGAAAATATATATCAACTGGATTCTATTTCGTATGATACGAAAGAGCAAAGAGATTCCTTTCTAAGTTCTAACGCAAACATTACAGGAAACAATGTACCTTGTAATTGACAGCAATGTTCATCAGCACGGAGTTACCCTGCCTATATAAATTACAATTCACATGCACTGAAATTGCGTTATGGAATTGAAGGTCAAATAAATGATCTTTGTTATAAGTTTGCTTCATGATATTTCCTTAGTAAGAATAAGTGTCACCTGATTCTTATTTCGTATGGGCGAACAAGCAAAGAGATAGATTTTAACGTTCCGGCAAAGTCAAACCCTCACCGGAAGTACAATACTTTGTCAACTTCCGGTGTAACCACAACACTCATTATGAAGCGGGTTGCGCTCTACAGAGTTAAGCGAAGTTATAAGTACAAAGTACATATATCATTCTCCTTATTAACACACCCCTGTCTATATAAAATAAAGTCAACATGAATTGAAATTGTGTTATGGATCTTTTTGTTGTAAGTTTGGTTCATAATATTTCCCTAATGAGATTAAGTGTTCCTATGCGTATGGTGTGAAAAAGCAAGATGATATATTTCGACGTTAGATCTAACACCAACAGCAAACCCTCACCGGAAGTATAGTACTTTGTCAACAACCGGTATAGACACAACACTCGTTATGAAGCGCATTGCGTTAGAGTCCAGTCTAAGTGTAACTATAAGTAAAATGTATATAAATTATTCTCCTATCAACACGTCAGCGAAGAATTGTGTATTTAACGTTACATGGCATTCACTGCAATACAGTTGAAGATAGAGACGTTTACATAATGCATCGCTGATATATACCTTCAACGTTTCACTATTTACCTTATCAAAAAGTCCATCCAATGAATGTCCATGAAAAATAGGCACACAAGAAATCCGATAGATTGACATATTCCATCCAATGAAAGGAAGACACATCCACACTATATTCCCCATTCCGTTATCACACATGTACACAAGGGAAGGGGATAACGTCCATAACTGGGCATGAGAGAAAGCAATCATTTTGAAGATGGAATTGTTATCGTCTGTGCCTCTGAATCTCCCACAAAACACGCATCATACATTTTAAAGTCACAATAAAGAGAAGTCTATGGGTTATCATCCAGTTTGATTGATTTTTCTGGGGAGTCAGATTCCTTTCTGACTTGTACTTGAACGTCAGTGCCCTCTTCCTGGACCCTAGTTTGGAGTTTCTTGTTTTTTCTGAGTTCGTAGGCCTTGGCCGCGAGTTTACCTCTGAATTTTTTCAGCACTACTGGCAAGTCCGTTCTCGAGACTCTAGATTCTCAAAGGGCCATGGGTTCCTTGAAACGTGCATGGAGAACGGCGTTTCTGTCATCTAACTTGACAGACTTCGCAACCGCCGGCTTTGGTTGTTTCGTTGTATATGGGTTTGTGGAGTTACGCGGAAAGCGATGGAATTGCATATATTCTACCTTGTCGACGCCCAGCGGTGTAAAAATATCCTTACATGCCGATTCTGCATCCTTGGAGTCTGGAATGCCGTACACAAGCAAGTTATTTTTCCTCATGTAGAGCTCCTGTTGCAGGAATGTTTGGTCGTACACCGATTTCAACTTTCCAACTTCCACCCCAACTTCATCAATTTCTGCTTTATGCGACTTGATTTATTTCTGAATGAAAGTTCACAGTGTCTAGCACGTCAGTCAGATTCTTTCTCAGCTCTGATATGTCAGCCTTTATTTCATTCCTTATAGGGGCGGTGGGGTAGCCTAGTGGTTAAAGCGTTGGCTCGTCACGCCGAAGACCCGGGTTCGATTCCCCACATGGGCACAATGTGTTAAGCCCATTTCTTGTGTCCCCCGCCGTGATATTGCTGGAATATTGCTAAAAGCGGCGTAAAACTAAACTCAGTCAGTCAGTCATTCCTTATAAGCGTAGTGTGAGTTGGTGATGAACTTCTTCATCGCTTCGTCGCACATGGTTTCGTTGTCTATGGCGGGTTACGAATTTTCTGTTTCTTCTTCTCGTTCGTCCTCATTTGTTCTTAAATATGGAGTTAAATCATGTTTCGTGTTTGTTGTGAGGAATTCGTTTGTAGTTTTGTGCTTATTGTCTACGCGTCAATTTGACATAGTTACTTATATTGCTGTGGAGGAGCGGAACGTGTGTGAGACACGTCCTATACCATGCGCATCGCCACCGGAAGTTTTAAATACATGGCAGGGAAGTTGGCTATTGGAAAGTTAAAATCATCTTTGGCCAAATTACCTTGTTTTGATTTTGCCAACCCCAGCAGAAATTCTGATTCATATGTATAAAGAAACGAATACGCAAGGAGGGTGCCCACGGGGATGCCAACTTCCTTGCAAAATATTTTACCCCCCAAATTTCACAAAGATGTTATCAATGAGAATGTTCAGCATTTAACATATTGTTTTGTCGGCAAACTTCAAATGACATTTGTTTCCATTTTTGACAAATTGTCCTGAACCTCTGAGGATAGATATGTAGGTATATTTTTGTTCACCACGTTTGTTTACAAAAGCCCCCCCAAATCAAGGAGAGAAGTTTTTCCTTAATTTTGTTATGTGGGATAGTGGTATACAATGTTGAAAATTCAAATGAGTGAGTTTGGTTTTACGCCGCACAGTGTGAAGATAACCCGACGCCTTGAGGTTGGTTGGTTGGTTGGCTGTTTAACGCAGCGCTCAGCAATATTCCAGCTTTATGGCGGCGGTCTGTAAATAATCGAGTCTAGTGAGACAATCCAGTGATCAACAGCATGAGAATCGATCTGCGCAATTGGGAACCGATGACATGTGTCAACCAAGTCAGCGAGTCTGACCACCCGATCCCGCTAGTCGCCTCTTACGACAAGCATGGGTAACTGAAGATCAATTCTAACCCGGATCTTCACGGGTCTGAAAAATCAAAAGTTTTGACAGAACGAAACTTGGTCCGTTTCTGAGATTCTACAAATGTAATCAAATCCTTTAAGTTTTTGAGAATCCACATGGTATTAATTCCGCTGGTCTCAAAAGTTTTCTGTGAATATTGGTAAATCACTTCCTTGGTAGTATTAAGGGTTATGGTTAATCTCTGAGACGGGGATTTGGTGGTACATTGGCTGGAACCAGCATTAAATCTCTCCTTGTACGGATTTGTATGTACGTATTTCCAGTATAAAAGAGGAATGGACATGTATGTCTTCAGATTTCAGAGTCAAGCCAAAACTTGAATGATTTTGGTAGACATCTTTCTCAGTTAACATAATGTCCTTATAATGTGTGAGCTTACAAGATTTTGACGTTGTAGAGAAAATCTGTTTATTTGCTTGTGAGAAAACATTTTGTGTTTACAACCAATAAACTAGTATTGGGATTTATGGTGAATTTGGATATTTATCACTGTATATGCTTATATTAAGGCTGCCAAATACTTTTAGATTTGCCTTCAGGTGAAACTGGGGCAGAGGGGTAGCCTAATGGATAAAGCATTCGCTGGTCACGCTGAAGATTCGGGTTCGATTTCCCACATGGGTACGATTTGTGAAGCCCATTTCTGGTGTCCCCCGTCGTGATGTTGCTGGAATATTGCTAAAAAGCGGCGAAGAAGTCTATAAACATAGTATGAAGGGTTGTTGACTGTAACTGTAATCGTTGTAAACATCTAAAACCTGCATGAGCTTTCCTGCCACATTTAGCTGATAGGCACCAATACAACTAAAATTCACATTTGCTGAAAGTTATTTACTCATGGATCTGTGGGGACTCTCAGTTAGAATTGGTCCTCAGTAACCTGCGCTTGTGAGATGTGACTAAGTAGGTCAGGTTGTCAGACTCACTGTTTTGGTTGATTACGTGTCATCGTCATTGCTGCCCAGTCATGATGTTGCAATCTGGGCCCACCAGAAACCTCTGATCATGGGTTCGGATACAGGATCGCGCTGATTCTTGTCATGGTTTGTCAGCTCCATACACGCGCTCATGGGTGTCACCAAAGTTGGCCTGAATTAGTTTGTGCTTCCCTCCCACTCTCACCTGACACATCGTGATATTTCATGGAACTCATTCACTCACTGACTTTGACGAAAGGACTTCGATTAACAGTTAATCAATCGCCATTTACAAATCACACTCCAGAACATGGCAGTTGTTCACTGAACTAGCTTTAACATATTTGAGGAATTGTAACGAAACATGACAAACAGTGTTTAAAGACGGTTTATTTCCGAACTATTCTACATTTATACACAAAATTGGAATTGGATCCCTCTCGGCTGGTACTGCGGCCTGTGTCGAGGAAAATGTTTCCACCAAACGATGTTTGATGTTTTTTCTCCACTTTTGGTTATATTTTCTTTGATTCTTCAACATAGTTTTGCGAACCTAGGAAAAAGAGATGAAGTAAACACCGTTATTCCAAATGATCACTAGTAATTAATATAGTGACAGGACCGCGGTTATACTGAAACTTCACGTCCAGGAAAATATAATTGTGTAAGGTTGAAGTCGTATACTGTTCTGAGATTTTAACGACCGTTACGTACCTTTATCATCTGCTTTCATATTCATGGCTGCTGTTATCAGTTCTTTCATCGTCATCGTCATCGTCATCGTCATCAGATACATCATTGTCTATTCTCGTGCGGTCATCATCGTTGGTACTAGCTACATCATCGTTGTCAGCAACAGTTGTATCATTACCTCTACTAGACTCATTGTCGTCGATAACACGTGTATCATCTACGTCGTTATCAGCTGTAGCATTGTCTCTCTTCGTTGGCTCGTGTTCATCGGGTTCAAATGCATCATCGTTTCTGCTTCTATGGTCCTCAAGCTCATCATAGATAGCAATTCTATAAGCGTATCTCTTCCTACGGTCATTGGAGTCACTCTTATCAGCTGAAACATTATCTTCATCGTCGTTATCATCTTCCTCCTCCTCCTCTTCTTTATCATTATTATCTCTTGTATTTTCCTCCTCGTCGTCGTTATCATCATCGTCGTCGACATCGTCGCTGTCATCATTGCCGTTGTTATTATCAGCTGAATCGTCATCGTTATCAGTTTCATCATCATCGTTTTCATTATCAGTTCTCTCATCACTGTCGTTATCAGTTGAACCATCATTGTCATCGTTATCTGCTCTATCATCACCATCATTATTTGTTCTTTCATCATCGTCGTTATTATCAGCTGAATCGTCATCATTGTCGTTATCAGCGGAATCATCACTATCATCATCATCATCATCATCATCTGTTCTGTCACCATCATCATCGTCATTGTCATTATCAGCTGAATCACCATCATTGTCATTATCATCTGAATCATCACCGTCATCATTGTCAGATTTATCATCATCGTCATCATCATCAGCTGAATCATCATTATCAGCTGAATCATCATCATTGTCATCAGTTCTATCATCTTCGTCATTATCTGCTGAATCATCACCGTCATCATTATCAGTTCTATCATCTTCGTCATTATCTGCTGAATCATCATTGTCGTTATCAGCTGAATCATCATTATCAGCTGAATCATCATCATTGTCATTATCAGCTGAATCATCATCGCCATCATTATCAGTTCTATCATCATTGTCGTCATTATCAGCTGAATCATCGTCATTATCATTATCAGCTGAATCATCATCGTCATCATTATCAATTCTATCATCATCGTCGTCATTATCAGCTGAATCATCACCGTCATCATTATCAGTTCTATCGTCATCATCGTCATTAGCGGCTGAATCATCATTGTCGTTTTCAGCTGAATCATCACCGTCATCATTATCAGTTCTATCATCATCGTCATTATCAGCTGAATCATCATCATTATCATTATCAGCTGAATCATCATCGTCATCATTATCGGTTCTATCATCGTCGTCGTCATTATCAGCAGAATCATCATCATTATCATTATCAGCTGAATCACCATCGTCATCATTATCGGTTCTATCATCGTCGTCGTCATTATCAGCTGAATCATTATCATTATCATTATCAGCTGAATCATCATCGTCATCATTATCAGTTATATCATCATCGTCATTATCAGCAGAATCATTATCATTATCATTATCAGCTGAATCATCATCGTCATCATTATCAGTTCTATCATCGTCGTCATTATAAGCTGAATCATCATCATTATCATTATCAGCTGAATCATCATCGTCATCATTATCAGTTCTATCACCGTCGTCGTCATTATCAGCAGAATCATCATCATTATCATTATCAGCTGAATCATCATCGTCATCATTATCAGTTCTATCATCATTGTCGTCATTATCAGCTGAATCATCATCGTCGTCATCGGCTGAATCATCACCACCATCATTATCTGTTCTATCATCATCGTCGTCATTCTCAGCTGAATCATCATCGTCATCATTATTAGTTGTATCATCATCGTTGTCATTATCAGCTGAATCATCACCGTCATCATTATCAGTTCTATCGTCATCCTTGTCATTATCAGCTGAATCATCATCGTTGTCATTATCAGTTCTATCGTCATCGTCGTCATTATCAGCTGAATCATCATCATTGTCATTATCAGTTCTATCGTCATCGTTGTCATTATCAGCTGAATCACCATCGTTGTCATTATCAGTTCTATCGTCATCGTTGTCATTATCAGCTGAATCATCATCATTGTCATTATCAGTTCTATCGTCATCGTCGTCATTATCAGTTGTATCATCATCGTCATCATTATCAGCTGAATCATCATCGTTGTCACTACTAACTCTATCATCATCGTCATCATTATCAGCTCTACCATCATCGTTGTCACTATCATCACCATCGTCATTATCAGTTCTATCATTGTCGTCATCAGCTGAATCATCGCCGTCATCAAAACCAGTTCTATCATCACCTTCGTTATCAGCTAACTCATCATCGCTGTCATCAGTTCTGTCGTCATTGTAGTTGTTATCAGTGCTACCATTATCGTGGTTTTCAGCTGAATCATCGTCGCTCCTCCTTCCCTCATAATCGTCCTTGTCGGTTGTTTCACCGCTTCTCCTCCCAGGTCGAACCCTTCTCACGTTCACTAAACCTTGATAAAATGAACCAGTGTCCTCAACATCTTCGTTTTCAGTTGTATCACCGCCTCTCCTCTCAGGTCGAACCTTTCCTCTCCTCTCAGGTCGAACACGTCCTCTCCTCTCAGGTCGAACCCTTCCTGTCCTCTCAGGTCGAACACTTCCTCTCCTAGCAGGACGAACCCCTCCTCTCCTCTCAGGTCGAACCCTTCTTCTTTCCACTAAACCTTGATCAGTGCCTTTTCTTTGATAAAAGGAACCGATGTCCTCAACATCTTCGTTATCATATGCATCGCCGCCTCTCCTCTCAGGTCGAACCCGTCCTCTGTCCACTAAACCTTGAAAAATGTCTTTTCCTTGATCAGTGGAACCAGTGTCTTCAGCTTCTTCACGAAGATCGTTTGTTCCTGCCAAGGAAGAAGATAATGTTAAGTTCATCTTAATCTCAATGTCTCTCAGCTTAAAATAGTTACTCTTAGGGATATTCTCGCAGCGTCACGGCAGGAGATACCAGGAATTGGCTGCACACATTGTATGTAAGCGAGAAACCGACATATCAAAGGTATCTTTCAACATTTAACATAGCGTTATATTCTCCATAGAATACACACTTATATCAACCGATAAATACCATGACTGATTTTGAATTGTCAACTCATTTCCAAAATATAACAAATTGTGACACCATACTGAAGAAGAACTAGCCTGACTTATGCCCAAATATTATGTCCTACACCACCCAAAGATCTTACCATCAGGTAACGCTGATGTGGAAGCCTGTTCTGGGCCAGTGTTTGAGTACTAGTACCCGGGGTATATAAACAGAACAGTCAGCTACATCCATCAAGAACCATACCATTAAATGTGGCTTTCTTCACTTCAAGATATTGTTCACAAAATCTACGTTGTAGACAGCATCTATTACAATGATCCACTTACAAGTTCCCTATTTCTCAGAACTATAGTAAATTCTAAGATGCTTAGCTAAAAGATCAAAGGCGCCGACAGTACCAGGCGATAAAGTACACTTTTCTGATTACGTCACACTGTATTGACGTCACTACGCCATTCTCGTCTGCCCCCTCGTAATGAAACGTACCCTTGTTAACGGAAGTCATGATGACTGTAAGTTGTCATCGTCTCGTAATGTATCCTAGAGTAAACTACTACGTAGCACCCCGTTTCTTGGTTTGCAGTTGCTTCACTCGGCTAACATCACTGGTAAAAACATTACGTTTAATTTTTTTTTACGGATAAATGTCTCCTCTCGAATCACAATTAAACAGCGACACGGGCAATGTTGGCTGACTGAGCCTATGTCCACAGTCCCACAATGCTTCCGTCGGTTAGCCCTGAACGAGGATTGTTAAAATACAGGTATAGCAGGTACCGACGGAAAAACATAAACACGATGAGAGTCCATTTCTTTTCAACACAGGATTTTAAATGAAAATACATTGACGCAATAGTATTATAAAACTTGCCAGAGGGCCTATGCCTTTTGTAATGGCTGTACGTACATTTATAACGAGACAGCAAAATCTCTTCCTTTTCTTACAGCAGTGCTTCTGGACAAGTTCCTCTTTGAGTGTCATTTTAGAAGGTGGGAAGTATAATATTGACAAATTTTATGCATAGCAACTTCTTTTATTTCGATACAGACTCTTGCACCGTTGTCAAGCACGGTACTTGGGTAACTGTTGTTATTCATAAAGTTTGGACACAACCCTGTAAAGTACACAATCCATCTACAGAAGAGTAATTTGCCCTGAAGCTAGGATTGGTCTCATCAATGATATCATTCTTTTCACTCAAGATCTGAAGCCTTTCATTTAAAAAATGGACGTAAATATTTTGCAGAGAGCGCCAATCTTGTGCCAATCTGTTGTGTTATCAATTTACGACAAGTAGATCATGATACTTTATACCCGCTGTTTTGTGAAATGTCTATTGTTAAGATTGATATTCTTTGTAGATTTTTAACGTTTTGTTCGCATGTGTCAATTGGTTAACATTAATGCAGTGCATGCTGTCGATGAAGTCGTATATACACAACGAAGATTTACACGATGTGTTCCTCACTAGTGGCAGAAATATCCTGTACAATTCTATTTTCTTTAAGAATTTTCCAGAGAACCTTGGAATAATTTTTGGCATCCAGCGGTCTGTCTTTCCGTTTCTTTGAAAAGTGAGTACTACCAAAGCTAGAATAAGGTTCACTGACGTCTGTCGATATCCCGGGATTGTATGCCTTGGAGTGAGTGAGTGAAATTGGTTTGACGCTGTTTTAAACACAGTTTCGGCTACTTGGCTTGATACGAGAGGAACACCTGGATTGTCGCAGGTTTTAGACGGTGGTTACCATTTTTGAATCAAGTAAATGTATGATATTGAGACACCTATTCGAACCCACGTTTATAGATCCGTGTATTAAGTTTAAGAAGTCGGTAACTGACTGTCGCTGTAAGCTTTCTGACCTAGGTGTGTGTGACATTTCCAAGAAACACGAAGCATCCCATAAGCCGTTATAGCCATTTGAAAGATCAAATTGTTATTGGTACGAAACCTATCAAGCTTAGATTTGTTTCTTTCACACACTTGAGGGTTTTGGACTTTTGACATGATCAAATACACAAATGGCTAAAATGGGTGAATATGGTTAAATTCTTAAACATCCCGTTCCAGTGACGTTTTGTACCACATATTTTCACTGTTTCTCAGAAAATCTTGCGCCAGCGACTTGCTGATGTTCAGTATCAGAAAACCCCCGCATCCTTAAAACCCCTGAAACCTTTTAATACCTTTAGCCTTACGCATGCCAAATGCCAAGTGTAGCTCTCATTCACATCAATATCTGACAGTGTTCAAAAATATTTATAGAGTTTTTACTTGTTTTTATGTTCATATCAGAAATCATCCCGTGGCCCCAAAGAGACCTGATCACACGTCGTCATTTCAAAATGAAAATTAATCCTTTTTGGAAATTTCTATTCAAAAGCAAAGTACTCACCACGAAACAGCCTTTTGGAACTAAAGCCGGCCACAAGAACCACATCTGCAAAAGTCCATGGGATAACGTTAGTGGACACATTAATTGTCGCATTTGAACATAATTAAAGGTAAGAGCTAGCAATTGCTGACGCACCTGTATGGAATTATCGTTTAGATAGTTGGAGGGAAGACATGTTCATTACCACAGATGTAAAGTATCATGGAATTGCCGTAAACATAGTTGGAGGAAGACATGTTCATTACCACAGATGTAAAGTATAATGGAATTGCCGTTAACATAGTTGGGGGAAGACATGTTCATTACCACAGATGTAAAGTATAATGGAATTGCCGTTAACATAGTTGGGGGAAGACATGTTCATTACCACAGATGTAAAGTATAATGGAATTGCCGTTAACATAGTTGGGGGAAGACATGTTCTTTACCACAGATGTAAAGTATCATGGAATTATCGTTTAGATAGTTTTGGGAAGACATGTTCATTACCACAGATGTAAAGTATCATGGAATTGCCGTTAACATAGTTGGGGAAGACATGTTCATTACCACAGATGTAAAGTATCATGGAATTGCCGTTAACATAGTTGGGGGAAGACATGTTCATTACCACAGATGTAAAGTATCATGGAATTGCCGTTAACATAGTTGGGGGAAGACATGTTCATTACCACAGACGTAAAGTATAATGGAATTGCCGTTAACATAGTTGGGGAAGAAGACATGTTTATTACCACAGTTGGGGAAGACGTTCATTACCAAGAGTAAAGTATCATGGAATTGCCGTTAACATAGTTGGGGGAAGACATGTTCATTACCACAGATGTAAAGTATCATGGAATTTCCGTTAACATAGTTTTGGGAAGACATGTTCATTACCACAGATGTAAAGTATAATGGAATTGCCGTTAACATAGTTGGGGAAGACATGTTCATTACCACAGATGTAAAGTATAATGGAATTGCCGTGAACATAGTTGGGGGAAGACATGTTCGTTACCACAGATGTAAAGTATCATGGAATTGCCGTTAACATAGTTGGGGGAAGACATGTTCATTACCACAGACGTAAAGTATCATGGAATGGCCGTTAACATAGTTTTGGGAAGACATGTTCATTACCACAGATGTAAAGTATCATGGAATTGCCGTGAACATAGTTGGGGGAAGACATGTTTATTACCACAGATGTAAAGTATAATGGAAATACGTATTAAACAGTTTGGGTAAAACATGTTTAAACATTGATCTAACAATACAAGCAAGGTGTTTCATGGGTAACAACCCCTATATCCAGTTCCAATGCGACGTTTCGATATGGATCCTTCCACTATTGTCACTCTTGCTTGAACACGATAACAGAATAAAAAAGCTGTCATCCATAAAGTATCGTGTCTTTAGTGTTACTCGCGAATTTCTAATAAGCTCAACATATTAAACGCTTCTTGCCGGACTCGCTCGTCAGATTTTCCAACCTTGTTTCTGACCCGTCACGGGGCGCGACCAGACACTGCACATTGTAACGCTCAAAACCACTCTGTTACATGTACAGTCACCTGAAGCAGCATGTGATTATGTAACCATTGTGGTGCATTGGTAGAGGTATAGATAACATATGTACTTACATGTCAGCAAGAGAAAGGATAACGCAACCTTGGTCCTCATCGTGCAGAAACCGAAGTTCTCGAAAAGTCCTCTCAAAAAGTGTGGAAGCTTCTGAGGCAAGCAGGTCGGATGTACGATTTTTATACCAAAATAAAGAAACATATACCCATTATTATCTCTTTAATATTACGTCTCGGTCGTGGAATGACCTTTTAAACGTGACATTCAGCTCCGCCGTCTATCACAGTGAAGGGGCGGTTCTTTCTGGCATAGTCATCACTTTCCAATTTGAAGACGTGAACCAGCGGAAAGGGGGAATGTTTACTTGACAGCTTGTAGCAACTGGTAAGATATAGAATATGAAAGCAAGTACAATTTATAGTGCAGGATAAATTAATTCACATATAATGTATTTGGTGATAGGTAACCGTTTTTGCAAGTTGTAATTGAAACATAATATCGTATATATATTTGATATTAATATTTATATATGAAGGAAAACCAAGTTCTATTGATAGTCAGCTTCTTTATTGCAATGAGTGCGACGTTTCGGCGTAGGTACTAACACCGTTATCAAGCAAGTGGTGATAAAGGCGTTAGTACGTACCCCGAAACTTCGCACTCATTGCAATAAATAAGTTGACTACTCATAGAAGTCGGTTTTCCTTTATCTGTACAACTTCTAAATGCCTTTCAAGGAAAGTTACATATGGCAATACTATGATCATATGTTCAGATCATTGAAGTTGCACAAAACCAACTGTATACATACATATATATATATATATATATATATATATATATATATATATATATATTACACACACACACACACACACACACATATATATATATATGTGTGTGTGTGTGTGTGTGTGTATATATATATATTGCACCTTGCAAAAATGGTTATTAAACGGTTGTTTTGTGCAGATGAGTCGAACAATGGTATCGCCATTACTAATTGAAGTAAATCTGTTGTAAGGTGATGTGAGTTTAAAGTTACTCCCGTTTTATAATTCGGTGTATCAAGCTTTGGATGCGTTCACAAGACTATGTTATACTTGGTATGTTGTAAAACTACGACATGTTTGGATTTCTTTGCCCATTTCCCACTCAAGGTGTTTTTACTGATTACATAATCGTGAGCCCGAACGCTTACGACACTATCGCCTACAACTCATCCTTGTATTCTTTATAGCATGCACATATGCACGTATGGCTTTATTCAACGAATCAGCAGTAAAATCACTGCTAATTCAAGATAGACAGGTTATAACCAGTTTCCCCTCAACTACCACTGGATGTAATCTTATCTTACTTATTTTTCCTTTCATTCTTATTTATACTTGATTCTAATAACGTGTTGGCATTGCATTCACTGGTATTACCACATTTTTAGCCTTCCTATAAATATAATATGGATATTGTTTTAAATAGAAAAGTGTTAACCTCGCTTCACGGAATTAGGTTTCGCAACCTGCCATTAATTGGCTTGTTTTGTCACACGTGTCTGAAGTACACAGATGAAATGTTATCCTAGTCAGATAATTCATTGCGGATGCCTTGCCTGTTTCCCTGCCCCTACATTGGTGGCACAACCCACATCACACGTGTTAGCTGGTACACATTTCCTCTTATAGTGCGAAATGACAAATTACATGAACCAAATAAAACTGTGTCATTTGTTTTCTTTTAGAAATATTCCATAGATATATCAGTGTCACGAAAGTCGGGAAAATAGCAACATTAACCAAAGAAATATATACTCATGAGCATTAATAAAGCACCACCATTCTTTCTTTACATGATAACCACGAAAGCTATATTTTCTACACATGCTTTGAAAACCATTTCGCGCATTAAAATAGTCATTGTAACTAATTTCAAAAGTTAAATCTGGTTATAATTTACTTGTAATCTGGGAGGAATAGACAAAAACCTGAATATCAACGATTCGGGAAATATGGTCACCATGACTACGTCACCATCACTGACGACCACATCAATTCCTGGAGTAGCTACCTCTCACATGGGTAGCATCTGCCAGTCTTGTCCTAGAGCTGGATCGGCATTCTAGAAGTTGGTGAGTGAAAAAGCATTCGACTTTATGCCTAACAACTACATGGAGCGAAGTTTCGGTGTAGATTCTTACACCGTTATCAAGCTAAGAGTGATTACAACCAAGTGATGAGAAGTATAAATGCATGGTAGGGTGTGACAAACATCAGATAAACATTAACAGCAGCATAATTAGCTCTTCGAAAGCCAATGTTCTTACTCCCCACCTAGCCTCATCCATGTATGTGCCACTTTTTCTCTCCAATATACTAGGAACAATTAGGAAAATCGCAATAATGTGTAAACTATTATTGTCTCATTTTATGCAAAGTCCCCAAAAAGATAACAATAACGCATGAGTGTAATATTGTTCATTTAACTGGTTGAATTCATGTACATAGCGGTATGTATATATCACCATTTTGTGTATCATACATGTATGTAACATATCTACATCATGATGTAAAGATGTACCTCTAATGCCGTAGAACGCAACCGGAGTGTAAATAAAGTTCAGTTCAATTCAGTGATAAATTACATGTCTTTGTTAATGTCAGTGTAAACGTGGCTAAATAAGCTTACGTGTAAACGAGGAATTGTTAAACGAAACAGGATTTTAAACGTTTAAATGCTTCAGTCTATCCTGATACACATTTACGTTGGCCCAGAAAAGCTTTTAATATACATCCAAGGAAATACAGCATTTTAAGTGGTCACTGTCTATGGTATTTAAAGCATGCCCATTGGTATAAGTGAAGATCTTTTCCCCACACCCTCATCAGTATCTGGGTCACAATTGTTGGTCCGAGTTGGTCCGGGCGATTACAATCAGCTAAAACGTCATAGATAATTCATCATAATTGTTTACAGATCGCATTATATCTACATAAACAATCATTTATATTGATTTAATCTGCAGTATTCAAAGCAAACAAGTTGATCGAAGTGAAGCCCTTTTTCACACTCTCACCATACTCTATTTTTCAGTGTTCGGCCCAAGTTGGTTGGGCTGTTAAAAACAACCAAAAATTCTCAGTTGTATTCTGAATCGTGTCTACATCCGCAGATTAGTATTATAACTACCTAGAGACCGCTTTGCAATGTCACAAGTAAAGATAACTGATCCGTAAAGGCGAAGCCATTTTCCCTCTACATTGCCAACAAGTTTCAAATCAAAAGTGTTCAGTATCTTCTCGGTCCGATTTAGGCCCCATTCCTTCAAAAACAACTAAAAGGTCATAGATGTATCTCTAAATCTTTAAATCCATAAACTAGTATACATCTACCTAAATTTCACTTAACAGAGTCCTAAAGTGAAGTATTTTAAGCAAACACTTTGCTTAAAGGGAAGCTCTCTCTCCCACATTCTGAACATTCAACATTGTATCTACATATCAAGCGTTCGGTGACTTGGTAAAGGCTGCGCATAGCAACTAAAACCTCCTGTATCCTGAAATGTGTGTATACCCATAGACTCGTATTACATCTAACTAAATACTACTTTGTAATGTCATAATACATCTAAAGTAGTAGGTCCGTTAAAGTCAAGCCTTTTCCCTCTACTTTCCCAACAAGCCTCAATCAAAGTGTTCAGCCCTTGTTCTGTCCGACTTGTCTCAAAAATGAACATAGACGTATCTTGGATTGTGTTTATATTTATAGAATATTATTATATCTATCTAAATATCACTTTTTAAAGTCTCAAATCGAAATATTTTAAGCAACTCGTTGCTTAAATTGAATCTCTCTTAACCACATTCTGAACATAGTCTCTGTATCACAAGTGTTCTGTCCGACTTAAAGGTCATTTAAATTTTATTAAATGCATAGAATAATACTAAAATACCACCTTTTAATGTTACAATACATCACAAGTAAAGATAACTGGTCCGTTAAAGGGAATCCCTTTTCTCTCTCTTCATTCCAAACATAGCCTCAATTAGAAGTGTTTGGTCTCTGATTCAGCCGGACTGTAAAAAACAACTTAAACCGTCACAAATATATCATTCCATATGATTACATCTATAGAATACCTGAATACAACTTAAAACGTCTCGAATCCTAGTATTTCTAGTAAAAGCGTTTCCCAAAGTGAAGCCCCGGTATCATAATTGTTTAGACCGACTTTCATATTCTTTGATTTGTGTTCATTTTGAAGATAACGTTTAGTTTCGCACTTAACAATACTCAAGATGTATGGCGGCGGTCTGTAACAAATCGAGACTCTAAGCCAAACTAAAAAATCAAAAGTCAAAGTTCTTTGTTCTGCATAAAGGGCCGGGCCAATATACATATAGCATATATACAATCAAAATATGTTAATAAGTCTGTCTCTTTTTATAAGCAGTATATATATACTACAAACAAAAATTATGGGAACACCCTAAAATCTGACAGTCGTATATAAACTAAAACGTGGTGAGGTCGTTTATACTCTAAGGGAAATGAAACTTTTTGTGTGCTTAATAGGCACTTTAAATGACATGTTGGAACATGCAGTGAAGCAACTGATTCAATATTCGTTGAGTATGAGTGAAATGAAACATTGTTGAAAACAGCGATAAACAAGGATGCTGAAACACACCAGCACCATGTTTGATTCAAACGCCCAAACACAACAGCCTAGTGCATGTGGTAGAAAGACTTCCCATGCAGCTTGTGGCAACTGGGCACAGGCAGTTATGAATCGGTTGCGAAGGGCTTGGACCATAACATATCGGTCATCTGCCCTTGATGAGCAAGGTCTGTCCTTTACTCTACCAGTGGCCTGGAACCTGCCTCTAAGTCTGTGAATGACAGAGGGAGATACCTGAAGACGGAGAGCAACACTTCTTATGGATTCGCCATCATGTAACCATGCAATGGTCCTGCTTCTCTTGCTGGCGCTTAACGGTTTGCGCTGTGGCACGGTAAAGAAGATGTGAGGCTTTAATACTGTCTGTGGCTTCTTTTAAAGGAAACGTTGCCACACGCTGCATTGGAAGTCTGTCTTCCACATACACTAGGCTGTTGTGTTTAGGCGTTTGAATCAAACATGGTGCTGGTGTGTTTCAGCACCCTTGTTTTTCGCTGTTTTTAACAATGTTTCATTTCACTCAAACTCAACGAATATTGAATCAGTTGCTTCACTGCATGTTCCAACATGTCGTTTAAAGTGCCCATTAAGCACACAAAAAGTTGCATTTACCTTAGAGTGTAAATGACTTCACCACGTTTCAGTTTATATATGACTATCAAATTTTAGGGTGTTCCAATTTTTTGTTGTTGTAGTATATATAGATTTAAAAATGATTCATTTGAAGTGGAAGTTAACATGCTTTTGAATATAAATATATTTGGAATTGGATTATAAACATGTGGAAAAAAACGGAATCTTTCTTCAGAATAATATTTACATACTAAAAGGAAATGGAATTCATCCTCTATACCGAAATTACAAACTGGACATTTGCTTAGAGATACATTAATATTTTACCATCTTCCTTCATTTATTTTTAATCGTAATAAGCCTGCTCGGGATGTAATAAGAATATTACGATATTTAATTTCATGTATAGCACTTAAATATTTTCAAGGTTCTAACAAACCCTTATATTCTCTAAACAAATTGTAGCTTGAACTGTTTTCAAGAGTACAATACCAAGATTGATAAAACATATTGACACATACATCTAAGAAACTCAACCTTATTACCAACACTTTGTGCTAACTTTGCGAAGCCAAATCCATGTGAAAACCATATGACGAATATGAGAAGCGTAAGCATTTTGCCCATCATTAGCTAAGTATAGTGACATGTCATATACTAATTTCGGTATTCTACCAGAGTACATTTCTATAAGCTTTATCGAATATTCAGTAACTCGACATAAAGATTTTATATACTTACAAAGGATATTGTCCTCGTTAACCATATATTATAACACTAGACATTTGTAAGCCTACATTTAAAAAACTCTTACATGCGAGCAAATGAACTTTTTCAATATTCTCATAGCGACTTACCCCTCATACCTCCGCACCATAAAGTAAAATTGGTTGAGTTTGTGTATCAAATATGTTAAAGAATACCTTAGGGTCAACCACATCAATCTTTCTGAAGTTAGTGATCTAGTGATCAACAGCATGAGCATCGGTCTACGCAGTTGGGATGCGATGACATGTGTCACCCAAATCAGCGAGCTGACCACCCAATCCCGTTAGTCGCCTCTTACGACAAGCACGGGCTGTTGAAGAGCAATTCTAACCCGGATCTTCACGGATTATTATCTGTCTACCATTGGATACAGTTCTCACCAGAAAGCATGTCCTGCATTACCATTGGAGTGTTAAATATACATTTTGATTCAAACATTGGCAAAACTATACATTTGTGAACGCTGGAATTGTGTCTACCCAGATGTGCAGGTTTCGTTGCAATATCCTGCAATACATTTATAGCATTCCCCGGTGGCCCGAACAGCTTTCCTTGTCTCTGGCTTTGGGTAGTGCCGCCATCAAGCGTCGAATTCTCAGGACTTCTGAGATTCCTCATGGATTGCTTGCTTTAATTTATATAGATTTCGAACAGAACTATCACTAGCTCGAACCTGGGCGATACCGGTGTTATCGAAAAGGGTCTGTCGGCCATTCATTAATATTTAACTACTGGAAAGGGGGTGGTTATCAAAATGTTGTACTAACTGTTGATGACGCTGACCACTGAGTACCCAGTTGACCCAGGTGCTGGAAAGAGATACAACTTGCAGTCATACGAAACGCAAAGATACACCGTCCAAGGTTTGTCAAGTCTGAAATGCATTTTGTCTTTTTAAGTTACTTAAAAAACAGACACCTAAATATGTGTATCTATTTACTGTGACGATTTGGATTCCTTTATAAAACCAACACAGAAAGAATGTCTGTTACGACGTAAATTGTAATAACACGGTAAAATGTAATAATCTGCGGTAAATTGTAATAACTTAAACTGCGGTAAATTGTAATAACCACTGCGATAAAATGTAATAAAATCATTTCACTGCCTATTAAGAAAGGAAACATCCATGATTTTAAAATGTGAGACTCAGCTTTATAAAAATCACAACCCGGACTTTAAAAACATCGGCATCTCTGAGTCCTTCTAATTTCCAAAGAGAGTCAAATTCCAGCTTTATTGAAATCACAACCCGGACTTTAAAAACATCGACATTAACCGAAAATTGTAACAAACTGCAGCAAATTGTAACAACATCTCTGATTCCTTCTAATTCTCAAAAAAAGTCGAATTCCAATGTTTGTTCGGCTGCATCATGGTCACATTCCACCACTGGCGTGTTAAAAGAACGAAAAAAACGGCAACATTTTGGATTATTTCCATCATTCGAACTGAAAGGCAGATGCCGTAAATTGTAACAAACTGTGGCAAAGTGTAATAACAAGCGCGGTAAATTGTAACAAACTGCGGCAAATTGTATTAACTGCTGCGGTAAATTGTAATAAAATGCGGTAAATTGTAATAACATCTCTGATTCAATCTCATTTCCAAAGAATGGCAAATTCCAGTGTTTGTTCGACTTCATTATGGCCACATCCCACCACTGGCGTGTTAAAAAAAGAAGGAAAAAAAAGCGGAAATATTTTAGGTTGAAGTAATTAACCGTAACCGTGATCATCGTTTTCACTATCACTAGCGTCTGGTTCGACCAAATATGGCTTAGCGACACCAAGCGATTTTGACAGAATCGTCTATGAAAACAAGTTGTAACTCGGAAGCTAGGTAAAGCAGGCGACAAAATTAAATGCAGTAGATTGTGAGAACATATAGCTTTCCTTTTTCACAACAATTGTCACGATTTCAGGTTTATACAAACCTGTAAACAAGATAATGTACCCCCTGAAATGTACATGAATTCTACATCGGCCCTCATGTTTTTAAACATGGGTTGGTTGTAACAATAACAATAACCATTTACTTCGCTACATCTATTGTTCACCTTTTTAATTCGGCCCCCATTCATATTTCCCTCAGTACTCCGTCGTTTTTTGTTGTTGTTTTTTTCCTTTTTTGGGTAGTAACACCACTGTTTCAAAATTTCTATTTTTTGTTCCCCCTCATTTCTAAATAAGTGTACAACCCCGTCGCCGAAATACCTTAGTTGTGCGTTCGACGTTAAAAAAAGCAAATAACTACTACTACCATTCATTCACCTGATGAAGGAGTAGGTATATACCCCGAAACGTTGCATCCCTCACAATAAAGAAGTTGACAGCCATAAAAGCTTCTTTCCTTAACCTTAAGTACAGAGTAAGTTCACGTTCGCGTGTAAGCTGGAGCACTGGAATACAATTGTGATTTTTAAAGACCATTATTTCTCATGGTTAACAGTTTAGTTGTCTTTGTTAGGTTGTTGATTTGAACGTATTTATTGTATGTAAGTAGACATGGTCGTATTGCCCAAGAAGCTTTGTAGGTTTATTTGAATCTCCCTGGGGATAAGATGGTTAACATGCTACATACTCTTAAGTCAAGGAATATATGCAGAGTGCTTGAAAATGAAAACATAAATAGGTAGATTATGATGTGTTGATAACGATTGAACGGCATTACCTCACATGAACAATTCCCAATCTAGACAATAACCCACATTGACTTGACCAAGTTGACTTTCCCCACCCATAACATCACAAAACATGTAATTTATATTATAGACACATCGTTTTAAGGCTGCACCTTTAAAATCAACGCAGTTTATTACAATTTGCGGCAGATTTTGCTACAAAGTACTCAACATTTTTATAATAATTTACTGGACAAGCATCACAGCAGGAAAGATAGAAATACATTTACAAAATCTCATTTTTGTTTCCTTAAACATGATAGAGGTCGGAATTAAACTTGACAAAGTCGAACAAACACTGCAATTCGCCTTTCTTTGGAAATTAGAAGGAATCAGAGATGTTATTACAATTAACCGCACTTGTTATTACAATTTGCCACAGTTTGTTAGAATTAACGGCACCTGCTTCTCAGTTCGAATGCGGCGGTGGGATAGCCTAGTGGTTACCGCGTTGGCTTGTCACGCCGAAGACCCGGGTTCGATTCCCCGGGAGCAGGACAATTCCCACCCGGACAAGTGCCACTCGGACAAATGCCACCCGGACAATTCCCACCCAGTTATTTTCACTATAATGATGAGGACAATTCCCACCCAGGCTTTGAAATATTGAAATATTGAGATTTATTTGTGCTTGGGTGCTACTGTCTTAAATATACATATCTTATATACACTGCTATAGTGCTTTTCAATATCAGTAAACATGTAAACATGTCAATATCAGTAAAAGTTAAAAAGTTGCAGTAAACTTATGTATGTCACAAAATAATGCTTCCTTATTTAAAAAATGCTATTAATCCAAAATAATAATCCAAAATATTGTGAGCATAATGAAGCCGAACAAACATTGGAATTAGACTTTCTTTGAAAATTAGAAGGAATCCGAGATGTTATTACAATTTACCGCGCTTGTTATTACAATTTGCCACAGTTTGTTACAATTTACGACACCTACGTCTCAGTTCGAATGATAGAAATAATCCCAAATATTCCCGTGTTTTCGTTCTTTTAGCACGCCAGTGGTGGAATGTGACCATGATGAAATCGAACCAACACTGGAATTCGATTTTCTTTGAAAATTAGAAGGAATCAGAGATGTTATTACAATTTACCGCACTTGCTGTTACAATTTGCCGCAGTTTGTTACAAATTTCGGTTAATGCCGATGTTTTCAAAGTCCGGGTTGTGATTTCTATAAAGCTGGAATTCGACTTTCTTTGGAAATTAGAAGGACTCAGAGATGCCGATGTTTTCAAAGTCCGAGTTGTGATTTTTATAAAGCTTAGTCTCACATTTTAAGATCACGAATGTTTCCTTTCATAATAGGCAGTGAAATGTATTTAATTACATTTTACCGCAGTGGTTATTACAATTTACCGCAGTTAAAGTTATTACAATTTGCCGTAGTTTTTATTACAATTTTCCGCAGTGCAGTTATTACAATTTACCACAGTTTTTATTACAATTTACCGCGGTATTACAATTTACTGCAGTGTTATTACAATTTGCCGCAGTTTATTACATTTTACCGCGTTATTGCAATTTACGTCGTAACAATGTCCCCTTTTCTAAGCACAATAATTTGTGTTTTATCAAGGTAAACACTTAATCCCCAAGTGTCTGAAAAAGATTCAAGAATGCAATAATGTATTTAATTGGTTATGAAGACCGACAGATACTAGAATGACATCATCTGCAAATATAAGTAGGAATAGTTCATACAAATCCTGGAATAATTGCACACCATGTTCACCACATTCATTTATAGAATTTGACTGTTCACCAATGAATAATGAGAATAACAACGGGCTTAGGAAGCATCCTTTGCGCATTCTATTTGGGCACTTAAATTTCATCAGTAATATCTGAAGAAAAGCATTGTACAGATACTAGTATATAAATTGCTTTGAGTGCTGACAGCATTTTCCCTCCTAGCCCGTTCTGTTTAAGGCAAAACCAAAGTATATTTCTTTTCACATAATCAAAAATCTGTATTTGGCTATGTGACATAAGAAGCGAAAACTGATGATTGTGAACCCGTTTCTTTCTGGCAACGTTTCCAGCCGTGTCAGCACCACACAGTGATAAATGCCAGTCAATAAGTCCAGGCACAGTAACATTTGACTTGGAACAAATCGTAACAGAAATGTTTTCACCATAGTGCAATCTCTCAGGTCCGTAGAACGCCATACTAAAAGTCCTAAGGACTCCAAGTGTGTGAAATTTGTTAGCATTCATTAATTCAAAATGGCCGCCAATGACGATGGTTCATTATGAACCTGTCTTAAATTATTTTGTTACAACGTTATCCAATGACTAGGGTATAACATGAACACGATATAAATTATTTTGTTGCAACGTCATTTGATAGTTTAATATGAACATGATTTGAATGATTGTATTACATGATTAAAATGATTTTGTCACAACGTTATCAAATGACGATGGTTAAATGTAAACATGCTTTAAATAATCTTAATATAATGTTATCCGATGACAATGGTATAATGTGAACATGATTTAAATGATTTTGTTACCACGTTTTCAAATGACGAATTTGATGGTATTATGTGAACATGGTTTTCAGGATTTTGTTACAACACTATCCGATGACGATGGTTTATTATGAACATGAGTTGAATGGTTTTGTTACAACGTTATAAAAAGACTATGGTAAAATGTGAACATAATTTACGTAATTGTGTTACAACGTTATCCAATGACGATGATTAAATATGAACATGAGTAAAGTGATTTTGCTACAGCGTTGTCAAATGATGATGATCTTATGTGAACATAATAAAAATGATTTTTATGACGTTATCAAATGACGACGGTTTAATCCCAGTGTATTAAATTTGGTAAAATTGCATAATTTCAAAATGGCCGCCAGAGACGACGGTTAATTATGGACATGATTTAAATGATTTTGTTGCAACGTTATCAAATGACGATGGTTCATTATGAATAAAATGTAAATGATTTTGTTACAAAGTTATAAAACGACGATGGTTAATACAAACATTATTTGAATAATTGTGATACAACGTTTTCCGATGGCTTCATTATGAACATGATTTAAGTAGCTTTGTTAAATCATGGTCAATTTTTTTAATCAACATGATTTAAAAGTGGTTCAATAACGATGGCATGAACATTATTCTTCGATGCATAATTTCCTTTATGAAAGGCTGTCTCTGGTCAAGTATGATGACAGTGAATTATATTTCCGGTCTGTGTGTATGTCTGTGTGACCATTTACTCCTGGATAGAGCCTACTAAATCGGACTTCCCATGTCAGGTTGTAGGAATTAAGAATTAATCCTCAGTTCTTTACTGCCCAACACCTGGCTGGCTCACGAACGAAAGATAACCGACACAAGGGTGACCCTACCGACCTCACTGACATGATGGACACAAAACCTTAACCCGGTAGTGTACTTGAAGCTACGATACGCTGTCGTGAATGACTTCAACCCTGATTCACAGGCTAAGGTGTAGGGAAAATGTATCGTTCCGCGAAACATGAATGAAACAAGCTATTAATAACCTAAGTAATCGAGAACATTAATGAAGCCACCAGAAGATGGAGTCGATGCTATATTCCTCGGCATGAAAGAAAAATGAGAAAATGGAAGTCATCATTTATCTCCTAACTTGGTACAGAGGATACCATCATTTGGAAGTTTCGTGAAAACATACATGCGTTTTCCAACATATACCTCAGCTGTAATCTTAGACTTCAACAAGGCATTACGTTTCTTTGATATGTGGAAAATAGACTGTCCTGCTCTAGTTAATTCTTCTAAAGTAATCTTCGCACACCAGTGCCAAACACCTGGTATCTTACAAATGGGAGATGTCAGCCACTAGCGCCACCTTTCTTACATCATTGACAGGAAAGATACAAAAACCTACTTTAAAATATAGGGCTCCTTGGTTTTAGTTCTATCTATTGTATTTGAGGGCAAGAAATCATCGTCCAAAACGGAGCCAGAACACGTTTTTGACAGGCGAGCGGATCTTCCAAACACAGCAGGGGTTGCAGGGGTCATGTACCTTTTTGAGAAGTTCTGGAGAAGAAACAGTTCCCTCTTTAAAAGGCTGTATCTCAGTTGTTTTGGGGTCTACGGTCAAAACAATTAGTGCTCTGGAATTACCAAGACTTTATCTACCATACTGGCATTTGTGCAGAATTTGCACAATGGTTACTGGACATCAGTTATGGAAAGTTTGGAATGTCTAGAGCTGACGGTTGGAGCTCAGCACATTTTGGGAGCAAACTACTCACAAAACTCCTGAAAAACATGGCAAAAAACTGAAAACAAAATAGCTGCTAAACAGCAACTTGACCCGTCCCGGAAAAATTGTTGGGAATTCGATTGTGCATCTGTACAAGAGATTTGGAAGTGTTGGAACAATTAGTTCTTGAGATATTTGCTGTCAAACTTTGAAATTTTGGAATTAATTTTGAATTATCTCCCCTTTGCTATTAGGCCTAGAGCCTAGAGCTTTTTAAAGGGAATATCTACACCTCGATGCGCATCTGTATGATTTTTTTGTAAGCGATTCGGAGCATTTGTTCAGGAGTTATGTTTGGTACAAAAATCGGCCTAGAGGCAAGGAGCCCTAAAAAATCAAAATAATTGCTTCATACTCGGGCGGATTTTCATCAGATGTAATTGATACTTTAATAATAACTAGAAAACATGGTCTGGATGTTCGGATTACAGGGTTAGAATAATCAGTAGGGTTATGTATAATTAATAGTCACCTCACAATTGGGTTTGTATAATCAGGAAGCAACATACAAAAGGTACTATATTATCAGTAAGTTCTGCAAGGCAGAATCTGTGTAATCAGTGGGCACTACTCGACCAGTATCAGCAGGCACTGAAAGTTTGTTTGATCGGAAGGCAAGAAACGGTCTGCATAACCTGTAGGCATTGAAGAAATGAATTATGTGATTGGTTGGCACAACACCACAGGGTGTGTGTAATCAGTAGGCACTGCAAGACATGGATTATGTGATCGTTTGGCACAACATGACAGGGTGTGTGTAAACAAGAGGCACTGCCAAACATAGCCAATCAATTGTTCACCCAACAAAAACACGTTAACGTATCGTACAAATCAAAATAGTGAATTTCATCGGTCGTCATTTTTGTGAGTGATGCATCAAATTTTGAAATGTCCTCCACATGCCCATGAATCAAAGTTTGGAAGGCTCTACTGAGGCCTTGAATGCTGTAACCTTGATGGAACAAGTTGTGAGCTAGAGTCATACCGGCGCCTTTTGACAGCATGCACTAAATGAGATTGCTATATGGCTGAATAATACTCACTCACACAGACATACCCTCTCTTACACTGCTTACTAAGCAAGATGAAAATAGACAGGCCATTCATAACCCATGCGAATGAGAAGAATTATGTCAACCTCATAAGGTGGAGTCATCATAAGCTGTATTGCATGAAAAAAGAATGAGAAAGGTGAAGTCATAACGCTTGTCCCAAGGTTTGGTACGTTTCGACTTAAATAACACATGACCTTGTAGAAAAGACTTTAAATATGTACTCTTCGTTGTCTGTAGTTGTGCTGCACGTGTTGCTCTTGCAGATATGTTCTTTACTGCACCAGATTTTGTTACGACTTGGTCTTAACACAATGCATAGTATAGGGCTCTTTCCTGTATCGTGGGGACCTAAACAAGTATTGTATTCATCTATTGCACTTTTATGAATATTTTCAGGACATGTCAGGAAATATAGAACCCAATGGTCTGTGTTTCTCCTCCATTGTATAATGGACTTCAATGTGGGGGTGATGATGTAGCCGAATAGGTAAAGCGTTCGCTCGTCAGGCCAAAGGCCCGGTTTCGATTCAAAACATGAAAACAATGTGAACATTTCTGGTTTTCCCCATTGGGATATTCCTGGAATATTGCTAAAGCAGCTTAAATACCAACTCACTCACTCATTTACTCACAAACATACCTTAATTGACGAATAGCGTATTTGCCACACCTATTCAATACGCGGGATGCGGGGGGATATATTGAGAGGGTACTAGGGATGGAAATAAAGTTCACTTGTCTTAAAGAAAAATAAGGACGAACGCAAACAATTCCTTTATATATTCCATAGGGTCACTTTTGTCTAAAATCGCTCACTTTTATTACCTAGGTATGAAGCCTAACTTAGGAGCTATTCGGGATTCAGGGAGTGCTGTTTTCACTCATGTGAATGGACTCTACCAAATATGTGATCTATATGTAAAAATACAAGCATAAACTATTGATAATAATGTTTATGCATTATGTTGATATGTATGTTCTAAAACATTGGTATTGAAACTGTATCAAACAAGTTTTATTCCACTTCAGAATCCGACCCTAGCCAACTATCCAGACCCCTAGTGGTGTTGTGGGAGTCTCGCAGCACTTAATCCCAATGCTGTTATACCCCTAATGTTGGGAAAGTGTCAGGGATCCTGTTTGTTGCCACTTGCCGGCGGTTGTTACCGGCTGTTGTTACCGGCTCACACGGAATCAGACGCGCACAATCTATACTGGACGCGAACAACAAATACAACTGGACTCTTTTCCACTGTAATTTTATTCAAACACATCAGAGACAATGTCACAACAATTATTACATGAAGACATAAATGAGGTAACTGAAACCTTTATGATATTATTTTCCATTGCATTCTATGGACATAATATATACCTTTAAGTTAAGATATTTGATACACACACTGTGATAATACATGTAGCGTCCACGTCAAAGATAATACAATTAATTAAAATGTAACATTTAAAAAGTAATATGAGCTATATGAACTACATGAAATATCCGTTTAACGCTTTGTAGAATGAGATTTAAGAATTCATATTTTCATAAAATACAAAATATATTCTTTTTACTGTGTGTTTGCAATGATGTGAAGGGCAGGAACGGTTGCCCAATTTGCGACTGTCGGTTTTCGGCAGGTAATGAATTACCTTTCAATTTAAAACAAAGTGAAACTGACACATGATTAAAAACGAATTTCATATTTCAAAGTTTACGTTTAGGCTCTGACACTAACACTAACCAAAGACGGTATTTGTTTTACATCCCAAAGTAAGAGTTTTCATTGTAGAATCTCTAACTGAGGCTAAAGCAAATTTCAAATTCTGCCTGGCATCCGAGGTCCACCCAGACAGTAGTGCCGGTGATGCCGTAGTCCCTGTCCTGGGTACAGGTGTTGTCATACTGAATGTTGCTCACCTCCAGGTACGTCAGTCTTGTTGCCTTTGGCAACGTAAACGTGATTCTCGAGTAGCCGCTGGACCACTCATCAACGCATTCAGGCTCTGGAAGAGATAACAGAGTTGAGTTTGTTTGTTTGATTAATATTCCATCTCTATGATGACCATCTGCAAATATTCGACTCTGGACCTGACAATAATGTGTATCGGCCAACGTTTTTGGGATACGATGGCCTGCGTCAAACAAGTCAATGAGCTTGACCACCGGATCCCCTTACCCTCCTTTTACGACAAACATGGGTTACGGAAGACTATTTTAATCTGGCAACGAGTTGTGTTCAGGAACAGGTCAAAATCTCATTAAATTGATTAAACAGAAATTGTAAATGAAATATAATACATGTACTGTCCTATTCTTATAGAGACATTTAGACGATGGATATGAATTATAGTTGTGCTTGATAATGGTGTTAGCGTCCACACCGAAGCATCGCAAATTTCGTTTTAATCAGATCAATTTGTATATTTCATAGATTTATGAAAGAAAGAAGTTGATCATCTTCACGTGTGAGATGAATGTGTATAATCTTAAATGTGAGTATAAGCTGTTTACCTGGAGTTGTTGGTGGGATTGGAGTTGTTGTTGGGATTGGAGTTGTCAACAAGTTCACTAAGCCAGCTGAAAATAGTGTAATGTTTGTCAAAACAAAATCTGAAGCAATATCAGTCTTTCAAAGCATTTAGTATTTATAAGCCATAAATCTTGACATAAATTAATACCCAATCAGCGGAACATACCTTTGGTCATACTGTGATGACGTCACAAGTGCTTAGAAGCAAATTTCAGGCCTCGAATTTCCTTTCCTTTCACTTATGGGGTAAGATAAACCCAGAAATTATTTGGTTTAGTATTTTAAACTTAAATTTGAAACCATTAAACGTACGGTTAACCACAGTACAACATTTAAACAGAAGGAGTTGACCCTTCAGGTAACGTGACTCAGAGGAATCGCAAATATATTCTAAAAATATAATCATAGATTTTGTTAAGCTTTCGAAATGTTTTAACCAATGAATTTGAAAGTTTATTCTTACAATATAACGGCAGGGTACGGCACTGAAATGACATGTGCCCATGTGGAGAATCGAATCCGGGTCTACGGCTTCAGTTTCAAATATACTGCAAATATACATACCATTTGGATCTACCTGGTCCACCACAGACACGTTGCCTTCTACAACTACAAGATGAAACAACTTGTATGAATCTTTAATTTCACAAATAGAAACAAGTCCGGATGTCAAACACCAATTAAAGACAATGTCGTAACCGCTAAAACTACCAAGTCAACTCTGAAAATGACTGAAAAGCTAGGAAATGGGGAAAAAGTGACATCTACAATTGTTGTATGACTACTTCCATGGTTTCTATTTACAGCACTCAAGTTCAGTGCACATGTGCTTGCATATCCAAAGTTTAGAGCAAAACAGAATATTTGACAAATGAATGGAGGCTTATGGTAATAAGCCAGACGTGAATATAAAAATAGCTAAATATCTCAAGAACTTCCGTGGTTTCGTGACTACAGCCCCGTCATACGTTCAGATTCCATCTTAAAATAGTACACCGCAAAAACATTTGTCGTAAGATGCGTCTAAATAGACTGGGCTGTCGTACATCAGTGACTTCCACGTCATCGTATATTTTATTGCTATTGTGGCCAAACATTGTTCCTGTCATCTTATGACCCATTTCCTGCTGTTTCGGTCGACGGAAGAAATGGCGATACTTGTTAATATTCTTTTATGACATTTTTGTATCTCCGTGTGAGTGCAACACATGCAATATTCTGACCACAAGAAACCAAAGAATCTTCAGGGGTAACTTCACTTACCATTTGGAGCCATTTCCATTACTGGTAGAGCTTCAAAAGAAAACATCATGACAAGTTAACTTGGGTGCAGCAGTACTGGCAATGAATCAATACACAGTTTTACTGTTAATCTGTGTGTGTCCTTCATAATTTTCCAAAAAAAAGCGACAACCTCTCCCCCCTTTTTTGAACAAATAATTGGTACTTTACATAAAATAACCCAATTTGACTAAAGTAAAATCGTACTTACTGGATGGGATGCCGGGCTCGACTGGATCAAGTACCATACCTGAAAATGAGATTTGAAACGACTGCTAAATGGTGTCGCTTTTCATACCAATATAAGTATATAGATATGAAAAAACCCCGACTAAAATGAATGAATGAATGAATGAATGAATGAATGAATGAATGAACTTGTTTCATTAACAGAATTATTGTTCTTAACCCAATTCTGTAATCGTACTAAAACCCATTTCAATAGCACCAATACTCACGAGCAACGCGGGCCACAGAGAGGTGAAAACAGACGAACACTTTGCCCTTGCACCCAGCGTTCACCCACACGGTTGTGTTACGTATTCCGTATGACGTATCACGTAGACACACT